>NC_143549.1:67507500-68107500 GCF_054136105.1 Typopeltis vanoorti | reverse complement strand
ATGGAGAAAGTTAACAAAATCCAACTCCTGAACAACCTCGAAACCTATCAACTAATTGGTGACTAGCAATACAGATTCCACCACTCATGATCTACAGCTGATCTTCTAGCTTTTGCCACTTGCCTCTGAACTCAAGTCGTGGAAAAATTTAGAGGAACTCTGAAGTTTATCATGACACTTCAAAAGCATTTGATCAAGTTTGGCACAGGGGGGCCTACATTGTAAACTGCCTTCCTGTGATCTGCTTTCCACACTCTGGAGCTGGATGACCACTTTCTCACTGGTTACTCACTGTGTGTCATAGTGGATGATTTCCTCTCTTCATATTTCCCTACCAATGCAAGAGTGCCTCAGGGTTTCATTCTTTCAGTCATTCTCTCTTCCTCTTGTGTATAAATGACCTGTTCTCACAGACTTCCAGTCCATTGCTTTTCCAAATAGTACACTCCATTCCTCTTTTTAATGTGACAAACCTTATAGTGCTCGCATATTAGACTCTAAAGATCCACCACGATCAACATCTGGACTCCAATCTCCTAGCTATACCTCAATGATAGAAAGACAACCTTGTAGACTTCAGTCACCAAAACTCAGTCCTGTTTGTTCTCTCTCGCTCTCTCTCACAAGAAAGAGCTCACATCCTTCTCCCTTACTTTCAGTAATACCCAGATATCAAACCATGATTAGATTTTCCTTCTTGGACTGACCTATAACTTTCCTGGCACACACATTTCAAGCATAGTTTCTGCATCAACCAAAATCCTTGGTGTACTTTTTCACAGACACTACTTCACAGCTGCTAACTCTATACAAATCTTACCCAACCATGGACTGCTCCCATATTTGGGGTGATGCACCGAAATCCTCTCTAAAATTGCTCGATTCTATCCAGAAGATGGCATTCCAGTTATTTAATGATCCCTCTCCCACAGACATTCAGTTTCTGCCTTGTGCCTTTTCTACAGATACTTTCATGGATACTGTTTGACCACAGATCAGAGAACTCTCGACACTTCTGTACCTGGCTGAATGAGAATCCATTTTGATAATAAGGTAATCAATCCATCTCGTGGGATCAGTTTCTTTATCAGTACATGTCGAAAAATTATCTTTTCTTTTATGAACATTCTAGTTTTTAAAGTGGTAACTATTTTGCTTGGATAACAGTTGAAAAATAAAGTTTTATATAGAAAAATAATTATACTCAAAATATAATTTTTTTTCAAATGCACTTAGCCATTCTACAGTTGAGAGAACTCAGACACTTGTCCTAAACCAATTAATTATTTATGATTTGTTGTGATTCTTTAACAAAACCATGCATACAATTTTGAAAAAAATACTTTTATGTAATTTTTTTCTAAAATAAAGAGCCAAAAAGGCTTCGTTTCAATGATGCAAAATTATATAAATCAAGTGGATATTGAATCCAGCATTATTCCTAAGCTGAAAGTTTTGTATGAAATTTGAGCAGAGATCTTACAGGAATACACTCGCCGGGATAAACGAGTTGCCCTAGCGCTGACCATATGGAAGACATGACCACTTGCCCAAGCATCCATATATTCGCTTTTTATTGATCCATTTTGAAAAGGTTTCACTGGCCTGATGGCTGTTTTGAACTGGTTGGATTTCCTCAGAGAACAGGCCGAAACCTTAAGAGAGCAAAAACTCTTATTCATTACTAAGCTTTCTGATCAAATTTCGTATGAAATTTTCGTAGTTTCTACATTTGATTTTGAAATAATGCTGGATTTAATATCCACTTGATTTATGTAATATTTATGAAATCCTTTTAATCTTCATAGTCATCTGAATCAGTCTGTATTACCATCACTTTCACTTATATTAATTGCCAGTGGATCGCATGATTCTTCGATAATTCGATCTCTGTCCCAATACAGATTTTCCAGTGAGACTACATCATCATCATCATCAAATTCCTGACATGTACCCACAAGGGGTGTACAGGATATGATAGTACTACATGAAAAATTTACATCATTACTAACTTCCTATCTACAATTTTCCTCCAAATCAGTCTGTTACTTGTCAAGACTCCAACATTATCAGATCTTATATTTCTATCGTCTAAGGCCACCTATATCTTGGTCTTCCTCTGGGTCGTTTTCCTGTCAACCTGGCAAAGAACACTTGTTTTGCTAATCATTCCTCGCCCATTCTATTTAAGTGACCATACCACCTGAGATTAGCTCTGCTAACGCATTCCTGGATGCTGACAATGTAAAGTTCTTTTCTAATATCCTCATTTTTAATATGATATTGCCATTGATGTCATCTCTTCATGTGCCCCTAATCTTTCTCAGGACTCTCGTATCTGCGGTCTCTAGTCTTTGGTTAAGCATTTTATTTCTGATCCATTTGTTAAAACTGGTTTGAACACTGTCTTGTATACAGCTAATTTAATGTTCCGACTAATTTCTGTCTTATTCCATATGAATTTATTCAGTTGACTGCCTACCAGGGGTGCTTAAGGGTCAAAGTTGTATAACTGAGAGGAGACCTCCACATAGCCTTTAAAGGAATGCGGAGAACCACCAGGGCTTCTGACCTAATGTCCAATCCTCACCTTCTCATGGTGCACCCTGTTGGGTATCTACGTGGATACTAAACGAACGAGGATGGGCTGGCAATTTGGGATTTAGCCGACCAAATTGTATTCTTATTGGTTAAACCAAAATAAAAAATGATGGTACAGCATGACAAAATTTCATGCCGGCTGGGGCATCGCCCGGTTCAACAAGGCCCCTGTTGTTTTCACCAGGGAACCAGGGCGAACAGCGAAAAGTCAGCTACTGGAACAAATCTGAAAACAAACCCCAACTCAACATCACCAGAGTTAAAGATCGGTACTGTCAATGTAAGAAGCCTGAATGGCAAAGAAATGGAGCTAGCTGAGGAATTAGATAAGTACCAGATCGACATAATAGGGGTGACTGAAACAAAAAAAACCAAAACTGGTGAGATCTTTCTGAGCAATAAATATAAAATGTTATATTCAGGCAATGACAATCAAGGAAAAGAAGGAGTAGCCATAGTATTCAACACAAAATATGAGGCTAATCTTCTTGAATGGCAATCAGTCTCAAGTAGAGTAATGTGGGCAAATATGAGAATGGGGAACTGGACAATGAGACTTATTTGTGCCCATGGTCCCACAGAAAGTTCTACTAAGGTAGAAATGGAGGAATTTTTTGAGGCTTTAGAAAAAGCAACTGATACAATGAAAAAGGAAAAGTTGGTCCTTGTTGGGGATCTAAATAGCAGAGTAGGAAATGATTGTTGAGACATACAAAAATATTTTGGGAAAATTTGGAGAAAAGAGCAAAGGAATAATAATAATAATAATGGCAAATATCTGTTAGATTTCTGCTCAGGACACGGACTGGTTATTGCTAACACCATGTTCCAACATAAAAATGTGCACAAATTCACATGGAGAGAAGAGGCTAGGAATAAGAAAAGTCTCATTGACTATGTTATTGTTGATAGTGATGTTTTCTCCCTGGTGCAGGACACCAGAGTGTATAGAGGATTTGAAATTGGGAGTGATCACTATTTAGTCTTGAGCAGGATAAAATTGAATTTCATATTGCAAAGAAAAACATGTAAAAAAATTTTGAAGCGAATAAAAGTTGAGCAGCTCTCAGATGTGAACTGTAGACTAAAATACAGAAAGATTATTGAAGAAAAAATGAAAGAGTTTGAGAACAGGAATCAAACCTTGGAGATTCAGTGGCAAACTCTGAAGAAAACATTGATTGATTCTGCCAGAGAGGCATGTGGTGAGGTTGTCTGCAAGGATAAAAAAAATCAGAACTCCCTGGTGGACACAGGAAGTTAAAGAGGCAGTGAAGGAAAAGAAGAAAGCATATCAAAAGTTCCTATCAAATAAGTCCAGCTCATGCTCCTAGAGAATATAGAGACAAATGCAAGAATGCTAAACACTGTGTAAAACTAGCTAAACAAAAGTCATGGGAGGACTTTGGCAAGAATATAGAAAATAAATATCAAGAAGGTAGCAAAATATTCTGGAGGTTGTTGAAGAAGCTTAGGAATGGAGAAAAGAGTGCTGTAAAAGGAGTTAGAGATGATAAAGGTGACATGAAAACAGGAGAAAAAGATATCCTTGAAGTATGGAGTAATTACTTTGAAAAACTGCTAAATGAAACAAGCAGTGATGACAGCACAGTGGTAAAAAACACTGACCAGGCAGGAATACATATTCATACTTGAAGTAGAAAAAGCCATCAAAGGCTTGAAATATGGAAAGGCAGATGGAGTAGATGATATTTGACCAGAAATTCTGAAGTATGGTGGTATCAGAGTCTTACAGTGGCTGCACTGCATAGTTCAGAAAGCCTGGACAGAGGGACGAATTCTCGATGATTGGAGTAGAGCTCTCATAGTACCCATATATTAAAAGGGAAATAAAACTGAATCTGAGAATTACAGAGGTATTCCTCTACTGAGTGTTCCTGGCAAGATCTATGCAAGTATACATGAGAAACAGTTGAAAAGATTGTGGAAGAAAAGCTTGGTGAAGAACAAGCTGGATTCAGGCCAAACAGAGGCTGTCAGGATCAGATCTTCACTTTACGACAAATAGTCGAGAAAGCATGGGAATATAACGAAGATCTGTATTTAAGTTTTGTCGATTTGGAAAAGGTATATGATAAGGTGCCAAGAGAGAAGCTGTTCAATACGCTTCAGTTATATGGTATCAATGGGGCATTATATCAAGCAATACTTAGTCTTTATTTAAGTTGTAAGTCAGCAGTTACAATTGAAGGAAGTACAGGAAGATGGTTTAATGTTAAGTCTGGTGTGAGACAAGGATGTACATTATCCCCTCTGTTATTCATTATCTATATGGATCACATTATATAGGAAAGTGGTATTAAACATGATATCAAAATTGGAGATGTTGATGTCAGCTCTTTGCTTTATGCGGATGACGTTATACTTCTAAATAAATCTGCTACAAGTCTGCAAGATTCTCTGACTAAATTGAATAGCTGTTGTAATAGATATGGTATGAAGGTCAGCAATAAAAAGACAAAGACAATGAAAATAGGCAGAATCATTGAAAATGTCAACTGTGTTGTGAATGGAGAACTTGTGGAACAAGTAAAACATTTCAGCTACATAGGCACGATTTTTACTGAAGATGGTAAATTAAATATAGAAATAGACAACAGAATCAGCAAAGCTGGTATGGTGGGAAGTCAATTGAATAAATTCATATGGAATAAGAGAGAAATTAGTCGGAACACTAAATTAGCTGTATACAAGAGAGTGTTCAAACCAGTTTTAACTTATGGATCTGAGAGCTGGGTCAGAAGATAAAGCACTTGACCAAAGACTAGAGACCGCAGATATGAGAGTTCTGAGAAAGATTATAGACGTGAACAGATGGCATCAATGGCAATATCATATTAAAAACGAGGATATTAGGAAAGAACTTGACATTGTCTGCATCCAGGAACGCATTAGCAGAGGTAATCTCAGGTGGTATGGTCACCTAAACAGGATGGGCGAGGAAAGATTAGCAAAACAAACGTTCTCTGCCAGGTTGGCAGCAAAACGACCCAGAGGAAGACCAAGATATAGGTGGATTGATACGGTACAAAGTGCCTTAGACGATAGAAATATAAGATCTGAAAATGTTGAAGTCTTGACAAGTAACAGACAGATTTGGAGTAAAATTGTAGATAGGAAGTTAGTAATGATATAATTTTTTCATGTAGTACTATCATATTCTGTACACCCCTTGTGGGTACATGGCAGGAATTTGATGATGATGATGACTGCTTACCATACCAGCTTTGTTGATTCTGTTGTCTACTTCTATATTTAATTTACCATCTTCAGTAATAATCGTGCCTAAGTAGCTGAAATGCGTTACTTGTTCCACAGGTTCCCTGTTCACAACACAGTTGACATTTTCAACAATTCTACCTATTTTCATTGTCTTTGTCTTTTTAATGCTGATCTTCATACCATATCTATTACAACAGTTATTCAATTTAGTCAGGGAATCTTGCAAACTTGTAGCGGATTTATTTAGAAGTATAACATCGTCCGCATAAAGCAAAGAGCTGACATTAACATCTCCAATTCTAATATCATGTTTAATAACACTTTCCTTCATAATGTGATCCATATAGATAATGAATAACAGAGGAGATAATGTACATCCTTGTCTCACACCAGGTTTAACATTAAACCATCTTTCTTATTACTAAATAGTTTTTAGGGAAATAACAACGTAGACTAGGATATACATTAAAATAATTTTTTAATACAAATCCAATATTTCGGCAACATCACGTTGCCATTTTCAACAGGAACTTGTGAGCAAGACACGCGCATGCAGGCACAGCAAACAGTAAATGAGGACGACACAGGAAGCTATTCTTTCTCCTAAAGTCCTACTGGTGTCCCCCTCGCAGGCATTGTTGGTATTCTTGGGTGATTGGGCTGAGGTCTTCTGATGTAGGTTTCCCAAATTTGAGGCAGTCTCATGCAGTCAAATTTGTTGAGGTTTGGATTGTTTCTTAGAGCTGAGGCTGATTCTATGAAAAGCCTTTCGTACTTGTATTTACTACGGTGAATGATTGTGGCTTTCTTCCACTGTATTCTATGGCAGATATCCAGAGCATGGTCTGCAAGACCAGAGTGGCTGTATTGGTGGAACCGGATGTAGTCCTTGTGTTCTGTAATTCTGATATTGGCTGTCCTGCCTGTTTGGCCAAAGTGGGACAGCTTACAGCTGCAAGGGACCTGGTATACACCAGGTAGGTCTTGTGGGGGGGGGGGGGGTTGATCTTAAGTGGAGCGGATAAGGGATGCCAATTTCTTACATGTTCTGTAACAAGAAGTTAAGCCATGTTTTTTTAGGATTTTTGTAAATTTTTCTGTGGTGCCTCTGATATAGGATATGGTGATGGATTTAGAGTAATCCTTGTTGTGAGGGGGGCAGGTATTGGTTTCAATATTTTTTGGATTGTTTTCAGAGGGTAGCCTTTGGCTGAGAAAGTGTTGAGAATGTGGTTTAGTTCTGTGGTTAGGGCATTGTCATTTGAACAGATAAGTTTAGCCCTGTTGTGTAGTGTCTTAATGACACCATATTGTTTTGAGACAGGGTGGTGGGATTGTTGGTGAATGTATCTGCCTGTATGGGTGGGTTTTCTATAGACTGAGAAAACCGAGGTTCCATCAGGCTGGCAGGTGACTAGTGTTGGGGGGGGGGGGTGGGGGGGGGGGGGGGTGGGGGGGGGGGGGGGTGGGGGGGGGGGGGGGTGGGGGGGGGGGGGGGTGGGGGGGGGGGGGGGTGGGGGGGGGGGGGGGTGGGGGGGGGGGGGGGTGGGGGGGGGGGGGGGTGGGGGGGGGGGGGGGTGGGGGGGGGGGGGGGTGGGGGGGGGGGGGGGTGGGGGGGGGGGGGGGTGGGGGGGGGGGGGGGTGGGGGGGGGGGGGGGTGGGGGGGGGGGGGGGTGGGGGGGGGGGGGGGTGGGGGGGGGGGGGGGTGGGGGGGGGGGGGGGTGGGGGGGGGGGGGGGTGGGGGGGGGGGGGGGTGGGGGGGGGGGGGGGTGGGGGGGGGGGGGGGTGGGGGGGGGGGGGGGTGGGGGGGGGGGGGGGTGGGGGGGGGGGGGGGTGGGGGGGGGGGGGGGTGGGGGGGGGGGGGGGTGGGGGGGGGGGGGGGTGGGGGGGGGGGGGGGTGGGGGGGGGGGGGGGTGGGGGGGGCACAACTATTTAACACGAATCTTGCATCAGAGCACCCAAAGGAATGGAAGGTGGGAAAATTGTCCCACTTCATAAAGGGTGTCTAGAGAAGACTGGCTACAAATCATAGGGTTGTTGTTAA
Organism: Typopeltis vanoorti; assembly: GCF_054136105.1. Lineage (NCBI taxonomy): Eukaryota > Metazoa > Arthropoda > Arachnida > Uropygi > Thelyphonidae > Typopeltis > Typopeltis vanoorti. Next base: position 68,099,612 of record NC_143549.1, on the reverse strand, counting down.
GGTATTATAGAAGTTGGTGAGAACTAAAATTTGGAAGTGGGTTGATAATAGTATTATCTATGATGGTCAGCATGGGGGGGGGGGGTCATGTTTCAGCAAAATGCCTTTGATAGACTGCCACATGACAAGCTAGTAGCTAAACTGAAACAGATGGAATTAGATAATAAACTAGTAGGTTAGATAGCTGATTTCCTGTCAGACAGGTATCAGCAATATGTATATGGAGGAGTGATATCCCAAAGAAAGGAAGGTCACTAGTGGAGTGCTAAAGGAATCTGTTTTGGGACCATTATTGTTTAACTTGTTATGTTAATGACATTGCAACCGCTTAACTGGAGATGAGAAGTACAGCAGACGTTGTGGCCTTGCATGAGGATCTGAATAGATTATAAGTGGGCAAATGATTGGAGCTGCCAGTTTACTGTTGCCAAGTCCAAGGTCTTGAAATTTGGTAGACAAGATTGGGGTGCAGAGTATACAATTGATTGAGAAATTTTGGAGAAGATGAAGAATCTGGGAATGATGATGACTTGGTGTTTAGGGGTCACATTGCTAAAATTGTAAGAGCATTGCAATGGATTATGGCAGTGAGGAGGACTTTGACATGCAGAAGCAGATAGGTTGTAGTTCCCTTGTATAAGGCTTTGATCAAGCCACATACGCACTACTGTACATACATTTAGCTGCCTTATTTTCATCTGGATGAGGATGTATTGGAGAAGGTTACTAAGCTAGTGTCAGGTATGAGAAGAGATTGAGGGAATGCAATTTACAGAGCCTTGTGAATAGAAGAAGAGGGGGATATGATCAAGGCATACAAGTTGGTGAGGGGTTGTTACCAGATTAATGTGGAAAAGATATTTCAAAGAGCAAGGGAGAATTAGAGGCCATCCATGGAAGCTGTATATGGAGGAGAAGCAGGTTTTTGCATGGAGAGTGATTGGTGAGTGGAATGCATAGCCTGAAAGTGTGGTGAGTGCAGAAACTTATAATAAATTTGATTCAGTAAGCCATGTTGCAACCAGTAATCCTAATTTTGTCTGTGACTCAGATAAACTTGTCAATATATATCAGCCCATTTGTATGTCATCAATATTTGCTAAGAAGATAAGCTTATTGGTTTATCAAAAGGTCATGACCCAAAAAAGGTACCTCTTATGGATTGTTTTCACAGCATCGATAGAGGCCTTTGATCCTTATCACTTAAAACACCTAACAGATTTGGTTGGAATGTGCAAAAGTTCTTTTTAGTTATAAGCCTTTTTCCTAATCTTTCTTTTTATGAATTTAAAGTGCTGAAGTGTTTGAAGAATAATATCACTTTCATCATTACTGAAACAAATAAGTTGGGTTGTGCCTGTGGTGTAGTGTTTATCACATCCACCTAACACGTGGAAGGTCCCAGGTTCGAGCTCTGGTGGGCACAGTAATACTTTTTGCTGGCATGGTTGGCTGAGTAGTTAGCATATTTGCTCTCCAGCCAAATGACCATGGGTTCGAATCCCACCATGGGCATGGATGTTTGTGATTGTCTGTGAAAATACTAGTGGTGGTGGGTGTTGGTGTAGTTTCGGTTCATTGTAGTGGGTGGTTTGAGATAGAGAATGCTGGAGACAGAGAGCTGTAGAGTAGGTGCCCTCCCTTGATGAGAAACTAGGCATTCTCTTCTGCTCAAGACACTTTTTTTCAACCAAGCAGCTACTTACTCTATACATATCCACCCATGCATAAAATACTGGTTCACATGTTTGATGTGCATCTAAAACCTAAAAATTCTTGATTCTGTCTGGGTGAAAGATAATTCAGGTCACAGGTGTAGAATGTCCCACTTATAAGTTATCTAAATACTTATCCAATTTATTTGGTTGAAATACTAATTAAGAAGAGTCAGAATTATGGCATAGTTAAATACAGCTAAAACCAAGTATATGGTCACTGTGTGTTCCCGAGGTATGACAGTGATAAGTTGAGACAGAGAGCCAGAATCATGAATGGTATGCTAGCAAAGCTGTGTAAGGAGAAGGGAGTGGTGCAATTTGTGGATGTATGTCATGTATTTGAGAGAAGATATACAGATCATTTCAGAATTGTAATGGGAGACTTTAATGCTAGAATTGTATACAACAATCAGATGAAAGCTCAATGGGAAATTTTGGATATCGCATGAGAGATGATAGAGGAGCAGGGTTAATAGAATTTGCAGAAAAAGAAAACCTGTACATCATGAATTCTTTTTTCAAGAAAAAAACACATAGGAAGTGGACATGGAAAAGTCCAAATGGCAAAACTAGAAATAGACTTTATCCTCAGCAATAGGAAAAACATCTTTTAAGACTGCTCTGTTATAAACACCTTCAATATTGGAAGTGACCATTGTATGGTACATGGTAAGATTCAAATAAACTGCCAGAAAGAAAGAAGAAAAATGTTTCAAAGATCAAAGCAAAACATAGATGTACACAAACTCAACATTAAAAAAGATATATTCCAACATGAACTAAACAATAGATTTTAAAATCTTATTGTAGATGACAATGCTGATCCATCAGAAAGTAATGATATTATTACCCAAAACCTTTTGCAGTGCTCACTTGAAATAGCTGGTACCACAGGACAGAAATAAGACAATTTCTGAAGAAACAAAACATCTGCTGAAAAAATGAAAAGAAATGAAACAATCAATAACCTACAGTCGATAAAACTGAATACAATGAATTGTGCAAAACGATCAGAAAATGTATCGCAAAAGAATTAAGAAAACTCAGTTGTAAATTCATACAACAAACAATTGAAGACAACCATAGTCTTAAAAAAGCCAAACAGTAATTGATGAACAGCAATAAACAGATGGCTGCAGTCAAACTAACAGATGGGAGCATAACCAGAGATATAAATATGCTACTGCAAAAAGAATTGAAGAATTTTACTCGGTACTATATCAGGATGATGAATTAAATGAAGAAGAAGACAAATACAAAATAGCTGAAGTACCACACATTTTACCAGAAGTTACGTGGAGCATCCAAAGCTTGCAAAATGGAAAAGCTGCAGGTGAGGATGGAGTTATAGCTGAACTTCTAAAAGCAGGTGGAGAAATGATCTACAAACTCTTAGCAAAACTATTTACTTTATGCCTGAAGAAAAATGATATACCAAGAAAATGGAAGAGGCTACACTAATTTTGCTACATAAAAAAAGTGACAAACACTTTACAAAGTGTTTACAAAAGTCTCTTAGCTCATAGGCTTTGTATGACTCTGGACTTAGCACAACCAAAAGAACAGGCAGGCTTTTGAAGTGGCTTTAGTACAATGGACCATATTCAAGTTGTACAATAGGTTATTGAATGGTGTAATGAATATCAGTTACCATTATGTCTTGGTTTTATTGATTATGAGAAAGTCTTTGATTCACTAAAAATTTGTGAAATACTTAAAGCATTACGAAATCAACAAGTAGAGGAGCCATACATCATGACCATAAAATCAGCATATACCAATGCCACAGCAGCAGTTCATTTCAATGGAAACATTTCTACTGTGGAAATACAGAAAGGTATAAGAGGGTAACACAATATCTCCGAAATTGTTCACAGCCTGACTAGAAGAAATATTCAAACTTCTTGATTGGGAAAGGAAAGGTCTGAAGATAAATGGAAGATATTTAAGCCATTTACGCTTTGCAGATGACATAGTTATCTTTACTTCAATTGCTCATGAATTACAGACTCTTATTCAAGACCTCCAAATTACTAGCAAAACAGCTGGACTAATGATAAACCTAAAGAAGACCCAAGTTATGTTCAATAGCTATGTCCAACCAGAAATAATAAAAATCAATAATGATAAAATTAAACAAGTAGATCATTACATATACTTAGGATAACAGATATCAATGGAACAAAATATCATGGATGAAATTAAAAGATGCACGATGCTTGGGTGGAAAGCATTTGGAAGACTATATTCAATATTCAAAAGACAACTACCATTATGCCTTAAAAGAAAAGTTTTTAATCAGTGTATTCTTCCTGTATTGACATATGGCTGTGAAACTTGGACACTAAATGCAAAGGAAATTCAAAAATTAAGAACAACACAATTTAGTATGAAAAGAACTATGCTTGGTATCACAAGACTGGATCACAAAAGGAATACATTAAATCAAACCAAAGTGTCTGGCATCATAGGAAGAGTGAAACATCTGGAGTGGGAATGGGCTGGGCATATTGCTCGAAGACAAGATCAACGATGGACAAAAGAAGTACTGGATTGGATTCCACGAGAGGAAAAATGACCACGAAGCGGACCTAAATCATAGTGGATTGATGATATCATCAGATTTGCAGAAGTGACATGGGAAAAGATAGCCATGGACAGACATTGGAGTAATCTTGGAAAGGCCTTCATCCAGCAGTGGATCGACAATGGCTGATGATGATGATGATACAGATATGATGGATTGCATTTGGATGGCTTTTGGAGTGAGTGAACCAGAGAAACTGTTGTTAGATAGAAGTGCAGTATGTGGTGCAAGCAAGAGATCAGAAGTAAGAGATGAAGTGAAAGATCAGAAGAGTGGCATTGAAGAGACAGAAGTGCTTTGCAGTTGAAACAGTAGTAGTAGTACGAGAGAGATGAAGAGAGAATGGGAATGCAAGAGGAACAGGAAAGGGGGGGACTCACACGGACAGGAAGACATGGCATAGAAGTGGATGTTAGAAATAGTAGTGATTGTATTATGTTAGTGATGATCAGCATAGAAATGGAATAGATCAGGATGCGAGTGGGAAAGTTGAGATAAGTAGATATATGTGGTAAGCAGTGATAAAGGTGATTGGGCAAGGGCAGGTGTGGTCGGGAATTCACTACCAACAAGTGGCTTGGGTAGGACTGGTTATAGACCTAAAATTGAACTGCTGTGTTTTTACAAATTCCAGAAGAATCAGAAATAAGTGAGATGAAATGATTTCACTAATTGAATTTATTTGGCTCGATCATTGGAATGAGTGAAACACGATTGAATGAAGATGATATCATTTTTCGTGAGGATAGAATGGTCAAGGAGGGAGGTGGAGTGCTGATGATGATGACAGAGAAATTATGTCCACATAAGGTAGACATGAAAGAAGGAAATATTAGCAATGGTTATGAGGCAGTGTTGTGTGAAGTTGAAGGTTGACAGGAAGATATATTTAGTTGGATGTCGCTATGTGCCAGGGAATGTGGAGGGTGTTGATGAAGAAATGTATAAACAACTTTGGTTAGTGAACAAAGTTAGAAGGGTAATTATTATGGGCAATTTTTCTTATGGTGGTATAAAAGAGAATGAAGAGATCATTTTGGGAATAAGGAAAATGAATTTCTTGAGAGACATCTATTTCATGCGCATGAAGTAGGTGAGAGTCCATTTGGTGGAAGTGAACATGAAGTGATCACCTAGGATGTGGCCATATGCAGACTTTTTTTTTGAGGAAAGGATGTATGTGGAATACAAGTTTGGTGATTATGACAAGCTTAGGAGATGGTTTGAAGCTACAGCATGAAATGAGGAGGTGAGTGGTAAGGAAATAAATGCTGCTTGGGAACTGACAAAGAAATACATAACATCATCAATGTGTGAATGTATGCTGAAGATCAAAAGGCTGAATAAGGTAGGTGTAAAATGGATGATTGAGGGGTATAAGCATGAAATCTGGAAGGCAGGTTGGAAGCAGTATAATCTAAATAATGGTAATAATATTTATATGATTATTACTATTATTTACATGTGTGAATATACATTCACACATTGATGATGTTATGTATTTCTTTGTCAGTTCCCAAGTAGCATTTATTTCCTTACCACTCACCTTCTCATTTCATGCTGTAACTTCAAACTGTCTCCAAAGCTTGTTATAATACCAAACTTGTATTCCACATTCAATTTGAACAACGCATAAACCTTTACTCTATTAGTAAATCATTGACAGCTTTCAGCAAATACAAACCACATGTATAACATGGCAGCACTCAATTTTCAAAATGCCCTACCTTTTACCCTCACACATGCCAGAAGTCTGTGAGGCCACATATTGAAGATGGCATGTACAACACCCAATGCAAAAACGTATCCAGACAGTTCATCGCCGACAATTCATTGCAAATATATGCGAAAAAAATTTCCGTATAAGAAATATTTTAAAGAATTAAGAAATCTTTTATATATTATTTAATATTTCAATTATATTTAGCTTTTTCAAAATTTTTATTCGGTATAAAGTTATTCATCGTGGATATATGTGAAAAAAAAAAAAGAAATATTTCCCATATAAGAAATATTTTTTAAAAATTTTAAGAGATATTTTTGAAATAAAATTAAGAAATAGCTGGCCTGGTTGGACGAGTGGATAGCGTACCTGCTCCCCAGCCAAAATGCAGCAGTTCGAATCCAAACCAAAGGCTTCAATTCAGCGACATGAACTTATTTAAGTTAAGGGATATTACATCCCATATTTTTTCTTAGCCAAATAAGAAACTCAAAGAATTTCATGCTATAGAAATATAGAAACTATATAAAGTTTGGCGATTCCAAGCGTAAGCAAATACCTGGATAGGGCAACACCTGACCCATTTGGTAGTGCAAACTGAGGCAACTCATAGTAAGTGAAGCAAGCTCCGATCACTATTCTTGGTATTTACACATAATGTGAACTTAGCTCCTAGGAGCTGTATTACTGTTCTACATTATGAGTGAGAGAAGGTCACTTACCCAGACCGGTTTCAACCTTTATTGAGGTCTCATCAGTGAGTAGGTAGACGTAGTTAATACCAAGTTTGTAGTGAACAGAACTTACATCCCCTTCTGTGAGAATTGCCAAGAAACTGTCCTAATACTAAGAAACAATATGGGATGTAATATCCCTTAACTTAAATAAGTTCATGTCGCCAAATTGAAGCCTTTGGCTCTTCATATAATTAGTAATTTATTAGGACACCTTCTTGGCAATTCTCATAGAAGGGATGTAAGTTCTGTTTGCTACAAACTTGGTATTAACTAGGTCTACCTACTCACTGATGAGACCTCAATAAAGGTTGAAACCGGTCTGGGTAGTGACTCTCTCTCATAATGTAGAACAGTAATACAGCTCCTAGGAGCTAAGTTCACATTATGGGTAAATACCAAGAATAGTGATCGGAGCTTGCTCCGCCCTTACTATGAGTTAATAGTAAGGGTGGAGTCAAATGGGTCAGGTGTTGCACTATCCAGGTATTTGCTTACGCTTGGAATCGCCGAACTTTATATAGTTTCTATATTTGGCATGAAACTCAAAATTCGGCTAAGAAACAATATGGGATGTAATATCCCTTAACTTAAAGAAGTTCATGTCAACGAATTGAAGCCTTTGGCTCTTCACATAATTAGTAATAATAATAATACTATTTTGATTATGGAGGGTGGTCTAAAACATTCCCAGCCTCAGCCATAGATGGCAACACTATCAGCACGATTTTTTTCCAAGTTGGTACATCTGTCATAAGCATCCATGCAAAACTGCAAGTTATTCTATCAAGTAGTTTGTTTTGTACAGCTGTCTGAAGCAAAAATGTCTATATCCCTTGAAATGGATAAAATTGAGTATTGTGCAATTATAAAATTCTTTGTAAAAGAAGGTTTAACGGCAGAACAAATTTATTCAAAGTTCATAAAAGTTTATGGGCACTCTTCTCCTTTGTTTTCAACAATTAAGAAATGGGCTAACGAGTTTAAACGTGGCCTTACTAGCCTTGAAGATGTTCCACATGAAGGACATTCAAAAAGTCTAACAACATCAGAAAGCATTGATCAAGTGCGTGAAATTGCTGAGACTATAGGCATTTCAAAAGAAAGTGTAGGATATATTTTGCGTGAAGAATTGCAAATGAAAAAGCTTTATGCAAGATGAGTGCCGCGCTTGCTCACAGCAGATCAAAAACGCACTAAACAGTGCTTGGAGTATTTTAACAGTAATAAAACTGATTTTATGCATTGATTTATTACTATGGATGAGACTTGGATTTACCATAACACACCAGAATCCAAAAGCAGTCAAAATAGTAGAGAGAAGTCTTTTGCTCAGTGGCAAAGAAGGCCGAGTCGGTTCCATCAGCAGGAAAGGTCATGGCATCAGTGTTTTGGGATGCTAAATGCATTTTGTTTATTATCTTGAAAAGGGTAAAACAATAACTGGGGAATATTATTCCGATCTTTTAACCTCACTAGACGAAAAATTCGTGAGAAAAGACCTGGTTTGCAGAAGAAAAATATCATTTTTCATCAGGACAATGCACCTGCCCACTATCTCTTCCCAAAACTATAAATCTTCCTCGCTAGTCAGTGGTTTTCTTTGAATCAAGTGGTGATTACAGCTGTAGAGGGGTATTTTGCAGATCTTACTGAGAACCACTACAGGGACAGGATAATGGGCTGGAGCATTGCTAAAATAAATGCATTAGTCTTAAGAGAGATTATATTGAAAAATAAAAATAATTAGAAATTATAAATTTGTTTTTTCATTATTTGGCCGAGAATTTTTCAGTAATAACCTCGTATATATAAGAGTATCACATCTGGATGGGTGTCTGAACAGTTTGCAGAATAAGTATTCTTAAATGTGATGCCCTTTCTCCCTACCTATTCTAGTTTTGTAAATATTAATATTTTATCAGCAAAACCTGCAGTATTTAAATAATAAAATATATATACAACTTTTTAAGATGTAACAGAAATTAGGAAACTCACCGATCAATAATATATTACTTTCAATGTATAAGAATAAAAATATTATGAAAATCTAATTAAAATCTAAACAAATAATACATAAAAAACTATATTTTGTGAAATTTATCTTGCACTGCATTTACTTTTCATATATCGGTATCAGTGCAATATCATTTCAATTTTCTAGTGAATAATGCTTTCAACGGATTTTTTCTGCAATGAATTTTCCCTGTGATAAATTGTCCGTGAACCATGCAAAAAACGCTGCCACTACTCACTCCAAATCCACCTTCAGGCTGGGGATGCTGTTTCTTGCAGGATACTCTCAAGCTCCGACCACAATTTCTAGTCCAACGCATTCAGATCGGGACTTCCAGACAACCAATCAGATGGTGATATGTGGTTGGGCACATTTGCTTCCAACCACTGTTGTATGGTCCTCACCTTGTGTGCGGATGCCGAGTCCTGTTGAAAGGTCTACTGCCTACTATGAAATAAGGTGTTGTTCAGGGACTGTACTACCGATTCCAGCATGGTCTTGATGCACTTACACAGAAGTTTTGATCCCTTTCTCTCAGAAATGAAACTTGAACCCCACCACCACCTCCCGACCATACCATCACTTATGCAGGGTAATGACCTCTCTGAATCCTGGGAGTTATGGTGCTTGCTGTACGACTATCTAGGTCATATACCTGATCTTTTTGACAGTTAAACAACTCTGCAATGGTGAAAATCTTCTCATCTATGAAGAGGATATCTTATACATTGTTATGTTAGGAAATATCCAGTAGAATGATAAGCTCTCAAACCCCCCCCCAGGTCATTAGTTATTACACATGACATTGTTCTCTGCAAAAGAGTCATTTATCACAACATTAATTTCTGTGTTCTCACAGAATTATGGCAGAATCATGCCTTCACAAGCCATTGCATCCTAATGCAGCATGGTCAACCTGTTCTTTGCCAGTCAGATATGTCTTCTGTATCATTATAATGGTTAATAGTCTGAAACAGAAACATCTTACTGATCCCAAGTATTTTTAGCATGTTGAAAATAACAGGTGTCTGCATTTCCAACCTTGTGAAGTGTTATTACTGCTACACAGTTCTCATAATCTCCCTCACTGCATGTTGACCAACTCTCCCCTCTCTTTCTCTCTCTCTCTCTGCTGATAAACATGTGAATGTTGGCTGTGCACAGTGCCACTAATGGAACCAGGCTCATGCAATTCTTTGAGTATCATGGTGGTATGTAGAAGTTGTAACACTATTTATGGCACGACTGTGTACATTTGTAAAATCAGTAAGATCATCAGAAGTGCAGTTAACACTTTTCTTCAAAGACTCAACAAACTGTTGATGAATGAGAGAGCTTCCACTTCTAATGTTTCACAATTTTTATAACAATGTCCATCACATTTTTCAATTCATCACTTTTAGAGATCTGAGCACATAAATTTTCCTGGTGCAAAATGCAATAGAAAGATGGCAGCGTGGACTTCACACTGTTTTCATTTAAATGCTGCTTCAGAAAAGAAACAAATCCTAAGTTCATCCCAATCATGGTTGGAGTACTGCCTGTTGTGTTAGAAACTAGTTGTTTTTTTCTAAATCCAGATTAATTTTTTTTAATATTTCAAAAAAGTTTTCAAAGATGTCTTTTCCACATGTTCAATATCATAATCCACAAATGCCTAGCATTTCTTCCCTGACTTGAAGATCTGAAGTCACATATCAAACCCAAAATATTAACTGCACAGTGTCACTAACATCTGTTGACTCATCTAGTGCTAAAGAAAATAGTCTTTTAGTTGCTCAAGTAACTGATTTTCTGTCTTTTGCTAACTCTAGCATTCTGTGGACAATTGTTCTTTGACTTAATGGATGAGTCAATATCTCACATGGATGTTTTGTGTAACATACTTTCTTTTACATGAACTTTGTTCATGAAAAAAAATTTATTACCTATGAAAAATAAGTTTCAGATGTGTAAATTATATTCATAATTCAAATTTGTGACATAAGAGCTGTGATATCAGCATAAAACATGTATAACCTGAGTCCACTCTGTGAATATCTGATAACATGCATGCATGTAGGATATAAGACATTTTGTATAAAAGCTGTTGCTTTCTAAGACAGAGTCGTCACTTAGAAGTAATCATGTAGAAGTTGTCAGAGAAGACAAAGATGACAAGGAGGGTCTGTTCAGAGGAAAAGGCATTTGTTGTTTGCCCAGGTCATCCTCATTCCAAAAAAAAAGGAGTTCGTCAATACAGGAAATCAGCAACTAGGTAAAGCGAATGAAAAGGAACTGTGCAGCAGATGTATACTGAAATGATAATCCAGAAAATATTTGAGTTGATCATGAATGCTAAAGGAAGTTGGAGTTGCACTTGGACTACTCAAGTAATGTTCCTGTTCTTATTTTTTTGTAGTAGAAATTTCATATTGTTTATGACGCTCTCCATTTAATGTCTGGGTCGAATAGTCAAAAGACTGTTTACGTTAATGAAAGCTATAAAAAAAATGTTAAATGAACTTACGCATGTTGAGTTATATTTGTAAAAATTAGATTTTATTGGTAGAATTAATTGAATTAATTCTATCAATAAAATCTAGCATTTTGTGTTTATTCTTAAACAATGAATAGGATATGAGAAGGAATTGTTAAGTTCTTTAATGTTAAACTTACAATTGGTTATATAAAGTTCTTCTTGTACATATGTTTATAATCAAATATTGTAAAATTTTAATGAGCTTCATTAATTTGTGCAATAACATAGTGATGCTAAATGTCAATGCACAATCCCAAAAAATTAAGAACCTGGAATTATCTAACCAACAACAGGTAAAGAATTAAAATATTGTTAATTTAAGCCACAACTGACATAAGACTATTAGTTAAAGGGAATAACATTCTTTTATTATAGTGAAGGAATCTCACAAACTCGCATTCATTTAACATAAATTGTGCTGTCAATAGGTAAATCATGGCCTCCACATCCTGAAGCAGCCCCCCCCCCGTAACCTGTCGCTCAGGTTAAGGACAACACATTGCTATACACTCTACAGGGTTTAGGATCAGTTAGTTTAAATGATAACACAAAAGCAATATTTATTTAAAAAACTACCAACATCTACATAATACAAACTATTAATAATATTCAAAATTACTTAAAAGTATATTTTCTAGCTTTTGTCGACGCAAATTTGTTTTCAGGCCAGAAGGGTGACGAGTGTGGTAAGAAAAGCAAAAAAGGATTACGAAAGAACATTGGCCATGCAGGCTAAAGAGAATCCTAAACAGTTTTTTAGATATGTAGCAAGTAAAAGGAAAAATGTACATGGCAGATTGATTTTAAAGAATGCCGATGGTAGGGAGGTAACTGAATCAGTTGAGATAGTTGAGTTACTGAGTGAGCACTTTGCAAAAGTATATCATCCAGGTGGTGACATTGCAGAAACGAATAAACCAGTAGATTATACGGGAATTGTGGTTAATGAAGTGGAGGTGAGTAGTCTATTGCATAACCTCAATGTCAATACATCTGTGGGATTGGATGGTATACCAGCTCGTGTTGTACGAGAAGCAGCTAAAGAATTGTCAGTACCCTTGACCATTTTGTTTAATTTGAGTCTCGGGTCTGGGTTAGTCCCGAGCGGGTGGAAAGAGGGGAAAATAGTTCCACTGCATAAAGGTGGTTCCAAGACTGCTGTAGTAAATTACCGATCGATTAGCATATCAGGAATCATTGTCAAGGTCTTAGAGAAAATAGTCAAGAGGAAAATACAAGATTGGATAGAAGAAAATGGGATACTGTATCGGGGACAGCATGGTTTTGTGAAGGGTAGGTCATGCCTCAGTAACTTGCTCACGTATTATAACACAGTGACGGCTGAACTGGATAAGGGTAATGGGTTTACGGTGATTCTACTGGACCTTGCCAAGGCCTTTGACAGGATTCCACATGGAATTCTAATCAGTAAATTGCAGCATATGGGAATGGACATAGGGTTGGTGAGATGGATAGGAGGGTGGTTGACGGAGAGATATCAGAGAGTGGTTTACTCGGGAGTAGAGTCCACAAGACGGCCTGTGACTAGTGGTGTGCCACAAGGATCTGTTCTTGGACCACTGCTGTTTAATTTGTTCATAAATGATATAGGAAATGATCTGAGAGGAACAGTTCATTTGTTTGCGGATGATGCGAAGTTGGGTAGGGCAATAGTGAATGCAGATGACGTCAAAATTTTGCAGGATGATTTGGATAGATTGGAGGTCTGGGCTAAGGAGAATGGATGTCAGTTTAATGTGGCAAAATGTAAGGTTATGCATTTTGGGGTGAAAAGATTGGTGGCAGTTTACTGCATTGGTGGAACCGTGCTCCAGGAAATTGATGAGGCACGAGATTTAGGAGTGTTGGTAGATAAGGAATTGAAATTTAGGGGACACATTGCAAAAGTGACCAAAACAGCTCATCAAATCACTTGGTTGCTGAAGAATACGATGACAAGCAGGTTATTGTTCCTCTGTATCGTGCCTTGATAAGACCCCATCTAGACTACTGTGCTCAGATTTGGTCACCTAGGTTTCTTCTTGATGGGGAGGAGGTGGAGAGGATCCAGAGGCGAGTGACCAAGATGATAGCAGGTCTGTGGAATGAACCGTATGAGAACAGGTTGAGGATTTGTGGGTTGCAAAAATTGGTTGATAGGCGGAGGAGGGGAGATAATTGAGACATTCAAATTACTGAAGGGTTTCTATAAAATTAATTCAGAAGATATTTTTGAGAACAGGGCTGGTTGTGGGAGGACTAGGGGACATCCATGGAAACTGGGCAAAAGTGTGGTTAGTAAAGGTGTTAGAGCTGGGTTCTTTACTTTTAGAGTAGTGAATGAGTGGAATGCGCTCCCTGAGTCTGTGGTGGATGCTGTGACAGTGAATGAGTTTAAGGCGAGGTATGATAGATACTGTATGAATGTCAAATAGTTGTGATGAATATGATTTGGGGCCTCCCTCGATGAGTCCAATGACTCCCTGGAGTTGCCCATAATAATAATAATAATAATAAAATTTATCAATAATGTCAGTAAAATCAACTCGCTTAGCCAAATCATTTTCGATGCACAAAATTGCTAGGTGATTAAGTCGTTCTTGGCTACTTGTGCTTCTTTGCCATGTTTTCGATGAATTTACCAGTTTGCTGAATGATCTCTCAGCTGAAGAAACAGCAACTGGTATTGTGCAAAATAGTTTAATGACAAGGCAAATATACTTTACAGGGTTTTGTCATAAATTGCGTTCAGAAGTTTCACCGGACTTGTTTCTGTGCCAAGAACTATTTTATGAATACTTTTAAGGTGAAGAATTTCATTCAATAACTCTTCTGACAGATCTTTTTCATACATATTCACAAATTTTGCTGCTTTTGCGATAAGTTGACCATCATCCAAGTTGTGGAAATTTAAAATTGGTGAGAATAATTCACATATATTATTCTGCTGCTTCAAACTTTGTGTTTAAATCATTCATAATGAAATTCAATACTGGATAAATTACGAAAATTTTGAAATCTTGTTCAGGTTTTACAGTAGTTTCTCGATTTTCGCAAAATTGAGGTTGCACACCGATTGCTTCAGCAACTACTTTTGCTTCTTGGACAAAACACTCCCACGAGTCATGTACGTGTTGTATCTCTTGCACTAATTCTCTTATAAGTGCAGACTCAACCTCAAGAGATATGTATAATAATTTACTTTGTATAATAATTTTCTTATTGTCAGTATTTGCTAATATTTTGTGTCAAAACATTGTCATTAGCATACCTTTATAAGACCTAAAATATTTTTTCAAGCCTTTGTGTTCAGTGTTGAAGGAGAAAGTGAGACGGGCGAACAAAAACCAGAAACTAAAGTAAATCCTTTTGAATGGGAAGTTCAGAAGAGTAACCATAAGTCTGAAATAATGGGTCAGAAACGATTGCAAACGCTAGTAGTCCCTCTCAGCACATATTCATTCATATTTTATAAAGTTTCTTTTTGTCTTTTGTTAGTCTCACTTAACTGGCTGACCTGACAAGACCGGGCCCCTAATTCTGGGCACCCCCAGGCTAGAGCCCTGTCAACCCCACCCTTGTGGGGGCCATGAGGTAAATACTAATAAGCGAGAGTGAGAACAATAACGTATTAAAAAATAACTATATAATTAATGAAATAAAGAGCCAAAAGGCTTCACTTCTGCGATGCTAAAATAATTTAAATAATTTTAACTATATAATAATAATAAAAGTATAATATAACACTGTCGTTTGCTAACTCTAGCATTCTGCGTGATAATTGTTCTTTTACTTAATTGTAAATTATTTAACTTTTGAAGACTATCATCTTTTATTCTTGAAAACAATAATTCTCCAATAGAGTTTTCGTTGACCACGATCAATATTTCTTTTACTAGTTCAGCATCAGAAAATTGTTTCTTTTTTGAGGCTAGCTTTTATAGCTAGCTAATGTAACTGGCTCCATTGATGATAAAAATATTTTGAGGCTTCTGTTTTGTTCTTGAATGCTTTTAGGCTGCTAATTTTATTAAATCGCTTTTGGCTACCAGCTTGAAATTTACATCAAATTTGCTGTAAAAATTGTTAAATTGTCACTTAAATGTATATTTTTTGTCACTAATGATTTTGTTACATAAAAAACACACTGGCTTATTATTTATTCCATTACTGCAAATTTCAACTCCCAACTTTCATTAAATTTTCATTTCATGTTTTTCTATTATCTTTTTGGCATCAATGCCAGAATCAATTAAATTGTCTTTACTTTTTGAGTTTTCACAATCATCTTCTAAATTCTTTCATTTTCAAATTATACACTTATCCATATTATAGATTTAAAATAAAATTTATTTAAACAGTTATTATAATTGCACAATACAAATGTTTGCAAGAGCATGCAAAAGGTACACAATTATCTACCTGCATTTGCTGAAAAACAACTAAGCCAGACTGCATCTACAAAATGTGCTGAGTCATGTGTGAACGTGATTTGCACGAGGCATTGCGGTTGCTACATATTATCAAATTTGCAATAAAAAAAATAAGTGTTGGAAAAAGTTGTTTCCTAAACTTGCAAATAAAGAAAATAAGATTTTGCGGATGAAAATATACAAAAATTATAATTTTATATTACAAATAAAATAATCAATTTAATTTTAACTTTTTCCAAAAACACCGTTGTCCACAATTTGTCCTCTGGCCACAGGGTTTCCCACCCGTGAATGAAAGTAGATCTTCCTGTTTGTCTAAAATACCCCACAAAAGCAAAGAATCTAGTAAACACATGGATAACTGAGAAGTGGAAGTTTGTCCATAGAAGTGGAAATTTTTTTGATGGTATGAAAGGTAACAAAAATATTCAGTGATTTTACAACTTTTGCATTGCACTCACTAATGCAATCACATAAGGGATAAGAATTTAAGTTATTTTTTCTGTATTTGAAGAGTTTCATGTATTCTCTATTGTCTGTTATTGTTTAATTGCCATTCTATGATCTTGTACTGATGATGCCTATAATACTTAGGCAACAATTCTACATTAATAAAATTTTTTATCTGAGTTTTTCCTCCATTTTTATTATTCTTTTGATTATACTAACTCAATATTTCATTATTGAAGCGTGAGAATTATTGATATACTCTTATGAGTTTCTGGCTACCCTTTAGAATGTCTTAAATCTTAGCTGAAATGACTATCTTTGCTGAATTAAACGTGATTTTTTTTTTAATGTTCTGTTGAACAATGTTAATTCGTTTTCTGTTTGGTTTATTTTATTTTATTTATTTATTTATTTTCCCCACTAACAAAAAAAAAAAAAAAGAAATGTCTTATTCCTTTAGCTGATTTGTTTTAACTTTTCTTTTTCTTTTCTTTTTTTTTTTCTAAATTGTAGGGTAGTAACTCTAGACATGGCAGTTTAACAGAACCTACAAACCAATAAAGAAAAAAAAGCAAAAAGAAACCCAAAGAAGATAAAAAAGCAAGGACAAAGAATAGTACTAGTTGTTTCAGCATAAACTCTTTCTTTTGCTGTCTTAAACAAGGTAAGGTACACAGCAAACATACTGTAATTGATATAAGATTGATAATAATCAAGATGTTTCATTAATTACAATTGAACTTTGTATGGGGAAAATATTTTTTAATTTTCCATACTCATACTGATTTTGTCCTTTACATCTAAAAGGATGTCATCTCTATTTTACTTCCAACAAGATATTGGGTTAAAGTCCCATTGTGACCTGGATGTTTTATGAAATTTTTGGATGTTAAATGATTTTCATCATCCAATGTGAGATCACCACCTTATATACTGGAGACCTGAAGTGTCTTGAAAAAGCACCAGATTTGATATCTAACCTTCCCAGCCTCCAAAACGTCTTGGTATTCTTCATTCAAAACACTACTACCTGAACAACTCTTAACACCTTATAAATTCCACTACTCAACCTTAAAATAGTGTTCTCACAAATGTACCAAAAACCTGTAAGAATGCTTGAGGAGGACATTTTGGTTAATAGATGACCCCCTCTCTCTCTCACACACACACATGCATACAATTTTTTTTTTTTTTTTTTTTTTTTTTTTTTTTTTTGTTCTTTTATTGGTCATTGGTCCTGATCCACTGAACTGGATGCTGTTATTTATTTATTATGTCAGCTCTGTAAAGAGATTGTTTTTTACTCTGAGTGTTAAATAATTACACAAGAGTTCAACCCGATTGATGCAATAACTTTTAACTCTGTTTCTTGTAGAATCCAGAAAATCACTGACTCATCACTAAATAAAAAATATATACATTTAATGAAACTAAAACACTATATATTTAAAATAAAATTAAATAAATAACTACAAAAATAATTGGATCCAAGGCCTTCAAAATAAGTCTATGCTTTAGAGGTTTTTTATCCTAAAAAATAAAATCATTCATTCATTCTCTGACTCATTCTATTACTAGGTTGTTTAACATATACTTAATCATGTGTGTACCAGACTAAACACCTTGTCTTTTCACAACAACAAAATGTTCATCAGAGTCAGTTTCCTTGTTAGGCCCTTTCTGAAAATATAAATTTATCTCTCAATTTAGCATACACCTGCTCCAATCATTCTCTCTGCCTCACTGGAGTACAAATATTCTTACCTCTCACAATTCAATATGGTGCAAAATCACCGATTCTTTACCAGAGAAAAACGGTTTCTTCTACTATTTCATAAATAAAATATCTAAAGCAGAGTTCATGTTAAGCCACTTTATAGTTTCAGATTTTACCAATTCCATTGCTTTTTCCCTTGGAAAAAAGCAATGGAATTGGTAAAAATCTGTTGGTATTGGTAAAATAATAAATAGATTGGCAACCTTAAGACAGAAGACGAAACTTTCCATTCAGCATTTCTTCGAACATTGAATTAGAACATCTACTCAAAAATCTTCGTCATCATCATCATCAAATTCTTGCCATGTACCCTCAAGGGGTGTACAGGATATGATAGTACTACATGAAAAAAATTACATCATTACCAACTTCCTATCTCCAATTTTCCTCCAAATCAGTCTGCTACTTGTCAAGACTCCAACATTATCAGATCTTATATTTCTATCGTCTAAGGCACTTTGTACCGTATCAATCCACCTATATCTTGGTCTTCCTCTGGGTCGTTTTGCTGCCAACCTGGCAGAGAACACTTGTTTTGCTAATCTTTCTTCGCCCATTCTGTTTAAGTGACCATACCACCTGAGATTAGCTCTGCTAACACATTCCTGAATGCTGACAATGTCAAGTTCTTTCCTAATATCCTCATTTTTAATATGATATTGCCATTGATGCCATCTGTTCATGCCACTAATGTCTCTGAGGAATCTCATATATGTGGTCTCTAGTCTTTGGTCAAGTGTTTTACTTCTGACCCAGCTCTCAGATCCATAAGTTAAAACTGGTTTGAACACTGTCTTGTATACAGCTAATTTAGTGTTCTGACTAATTTCTCTCTTATTCCATATGAATTTATTCAATTGACTTCCCACCATACCAGCTTTGCTGATTCTGTTGTCTATTTCTATATTTAATTTGCCATCTTCAGTAAAAATCGTGCCTAAGTAGCTGAAATGTTTTACTTGTTCCACAGGTTCTCCATTCACAACACAGTTGACATTTTCAATGATTCTGCCTGTTTTCATTGTCTTTGTCTTTTTATTGCTGACCGTCATACCATATCTATTACAACAGCTATATAATTTAGTCAGAGAATTTTGCAGACTTGTAGCAGATTTATTTAGAAGTATAACATCATCTGCATAAAGCAAAGAGCTGACATTAACATCTCCAATTTTGATATCATGTTTAATACCACTTTCCTTCATAATGTGATCCATATAGATAATGAGTAACAGAGGGGATAATGTACATCCTTGTCTCACACCAGATTTAACATTAAACCATCTTCCTGTACTTCCTTCAATTCTAACTGCTGACTTACAACTCAAATAAAGACTGAGTATTGCTTGATATAATGCCCCATTGACACCATATAACCGTAGCATATTAAATAGCTTCTCTCTTGGCATCTTGTCATATGCCTTTTCCAAATCGACAAAACTTAAATGCAGATCTTTATTATATTCCCATGCTTTCTCGACTATTTGTCGTAAAGTGAAGATCTGATCCTGACAGCCTCTATTTGGCCTGAATCCAGCTTGTTCTTCACCAAGCTTTTCTTCCACAATTCTTCTCAACTGTTTCTCAAGTATACTTGCATAGATCTTGCCAGGAACACTGTGTAAGGAAATACCTCTGACATTCAGTTTTATTTACCTTGTTATATATGGGTACTATGAGAGCTCTACTCTAATCATCGGGAATTCGTCCCTCTGTCCAGGATTTCTGAACTATGCAGTGCAGCCACTGTAAGCCTCTTATACCACCATACTTCAGCATTTCTGATCGAATATCATCTACTCCTGCTTTCTTTCCACATTTCAAGCCTTTGATGGCTTTTTCTACTTCAAGTATGGATATGTATTCCTTACTGTATGCCTGGGCAGTGTTTTTTTACCACTGTGCTGTCATCACTGCTTGTTTCATTTAGCAGCTTTTCAAAGTAATTACTCCATACTTCAAGGATATCTTTTTCTCCTGTTTTCATGTCACCTTTATCATCGCTAATTCCTTTTACAGCACTCTTTCCTCCATTCCTTAGCTTCTTCAACAACCTCCAGAATATTATGCCACCTTCTTGATATTTATTTTCTATATTCTTGCCAAAGTCCTTCCATGAGGACTTTGTTTAGCTAGTTTTACACAGTGTTTAGCATTCTTGCATTTGTCTCTATATTCTCTAAGCGCAAAAGCTGACTTATTTGAAAGGAACTTTTGATATGCTTTCTTCTTTTCCTTGGAGTTCTGATTTTTTAATCCTTGCAGACAACCTCACCACATGTCTCTCTGGCAGAATCAATCAATGTTTTCTTCAGAGTTTGCCACTGAATCTCCAAGGTTTGATTCCTGTTCTCAAACTCTTTCATTTTTTCTTCAATAATCTTTGTGTATTTTAGTCTACAGTTCACATCTGAGAGCTGCTCAACTTTTATTCGCTTTAAAACTTTCTTACATGTTATTCTTTTCAATATGAAATTCAATTTTATCCTGCTCAAGACTAAATAGTGATCACTTCCAATTTCAAATCCTCTGTACACTCTGGTGTCCTGCACCAGGTAGAAAACATCACTATCAACAATAACATAGTCAATGAGACTTTTCTTATTCCTAGCCTCTTCTCTCCATGTGAATTTGTGCACATTTTTATGTTGGAACATGGTGTTAGTAATAACCAGTCCATGTCCTGAGCAGAAATCCAACAGATATTTGCCATTATTATTAGCTTTGCTCTTTTCTCCAAATTTTCCCAAAACATTTTTGTATGTCTCACAATCATTTCCTATTCTGTTATTTAGATCCCCAACAAGGACCAACTTTTCCTTTTTCATTGTGTCAGTAGCTTTCTCTAGAGCCTCAAAAAAGTTCTCCCCTTCTACCTTAGTAGAACCTTTTGGGACTATAGGCACAAATAAGTCTCATTGTCCAGTTCCCCATTCTCATATTTGCCCACATTACTCTACTTGAGACTGACTGCCATTCAAGAAGATTAGCCTCGTATTTTGTGTTGAATACTATGGCTACTCTTCTTTTCCTTGATTTTCGTTGCCTGAATATAACATTTTGTATTTATTGCTCAGAAAGATCTCACCAGTTTTGGTCTTTTTTTGTTTCAGTCACCCGTATTATGTCGATCTGGTACTTATCTAATTCCTCAGCTAGCTCCATTTCTTTGCCATTCAGTCTTCTTACGTTGATAGTACCGATCTTTAACTCTGGTGACGTTGAGTTGGGGTTTGTTTTCAGATTTGTTCCAGTAGCTGACTTTTCGCTGTTCGCCCTGGTTCCCTGGCGAAAACAACGGGGGCCTTGTTTAACCGGGCGACGCCCCAGCCGGCATGAAATTTTGTCATGTTGTACCATAATTTTTTATTTTGATTTAACCATTAAGAATATAATTTAGTTGGCTAAATCCGAAATTGCCAGCCCATCCTCGTTTGTTCAGTATCCAAGTAGATACCCAACAGGGTGCACCACGAGAAGGTGAGGATTGGACATTAGGTCAGAAGCCCTGGTCGGTTGTCCGCATTCCTTTAAAGGCTATGTGGAGGTCTCCTCTCAGTTATACAGCTTTGACCCTTAAGCAATACCTTCTTTTATTTACTAAATACTTGTTGACAGTCTCAACTCTTCCAGCTTGAAGATCTGCAGTGCTACAATTGTTTTTCAGAATCTTCTATTAACTTTTCCCCCAACTGTCAGGATTTCTTAAAAACTTGATAAGAACAAAATTCTCTGGTTGCTGTTCTCAAATTTTCATTCTCTCTTTTCTTGTTTTTCTCATCACTTAATGCTCTCTCTCTCTCTATTAGCTGTCCACCTATCAATCTCCTCGGTGAGCATCCGCACTTCATGTAAATGTCAAGCAAGAAAATATGTAGTAATGGCTGACATTGTCTTCGTTAGCATAAAGAGAATGTTTTCACAAAGAATGAAAGATATCTCAACACTTAACAATTTTTGAATTACAATAAAAAAGATTGAAACTATTACAACTATCAAATATAGTAAGTACATCAAATCTCAACTGTTTTACATTTCATTTTAACGGTAATATCAATAACAGGCACATCACAAGTGCTGATCATATGTGTTACAAAACCAAAACTAATAATAAATTAGAATAGAGAAACAATTGTAAATAGATTCATCATTTTAAATTATGATTATTTTTACATTTCCACCATCATTCTTCCATTTTCCTTCAATCATTTATCAATATAATAAACTGCTGAAGTATCCATATGTAATGTAGTTCATATCCGTACTTGTTGAATTAACTTGTCATCCTCTTCTTCCATTGCTTCTACTTTTTTTGATTGGCTACAGCTTTCCCTCTGCCATTTTCTCCAATAAATACGTCCTCTGTCCAAAAAGAAACCAAGCTTTTGATAGAAAATAAAACACAGGCCAATTATAATTATTCAAATCATTTATTTCAATCAGTATACTCTCCCTCAGCTTCGATACAGCATTTGTTACAGTCAATTAATTCATTAAATGAGTTTTTTATATCGGTTTTTGGGATACTGTTGAGGGTCATGGTTACTGCCGCTTGAATGTTTTCAGTAGTGTCGTATCGCTATCCTTTCATTGGCAAATGAAGTCGGGGAAGAGAAAGAAGTCACAGGGTGCTAAATCAGGTGAATACAGCGAGTGATCCAACACACAAACTTGGTTTTTGTTCAAAAACTGTCTCACAATGTTCAAACGATGAGATGGTACAAATCGCGAATTCAATTTACGAAGACCCAAACTCTCGGTCAAAATGTTGTGCACAGTTGAATTTGGAATCCCCAATTCATCTTCAATCAATCGCACGGACGATTTTGGGTTTTCTTTGATGAATCGCGCACTTTTGGATGTTGACTTTGCTCAGTTCAGTTTTTGGACAGCCCAGCTTTTTGTCGTCCACAAGCGTCTCACGACCGCTTTGAAATTGCTTAAACCACTCATAAACTTGAGTATGGGATAAGCATTCATCACCGTATGCTTTTTGAAGCATTTAATGCATTTTCGGTAAAACTTTTACCAAGTTTAACACAAAAGTCAATCGCAGCTCTCTGTTTGAAACTCATTTTCCGACAGTTTGTCAAAACACGCTGTCACTCTTGGCACTGTAACTTGGCTTCTAATGAAACAAATGTCATAAACAGTTGACACAACACTAATGAAGGTTGCTGCTTTCGACAACAAAAAGATACAACAGGTGGCACCGCTAGTTTCTTCTATTTTCGAAAATTTCAGTTTCTTTTTGGACAGAGGGTGTAGAACCTCCATTTCTTCAAGAAACACATTAACAGGTTCCTGCTTTCCCACATATGGAACTATTGTGTTATAAGTTTTTTGGGCCATTTTATCAGCTAGATGGTAGCCTGCTATCCAGGTGATGAAAAATAAGATATAAAAAGGAAATGTGAAATTCATTTCTACTTCAAATGTGAAGATGAACAGCATTAATATTTCATGCTGTTGTTTAGTGGAGAAAACACAGATTCAGAGATAATAATAATTACTAACTAAATTATTTAGCTAATAAATTATATATTAAGCCAATATTTTGCATCAGTCACCAGGGCATCATCATCATCATAGGCACAAAAAAACGCAACTAAGCATGTGCACACATGCACACTAGCAGGAAGGAAAACACAGACCAAGTATGAAACATGAGATTATAGTCCTAACTGACACTCTCTGTGTGTGAACAGTGATGGAATCTTGATGAAGTATTCCATATATAAGACTCCCAAATTTTTGATCAAGTAAGGGAGCCAAATTTGTTCAGATTTGGCAAATGTTCTAATGCTGAGGTGGATTCTCGAAATAGTCTCTCTGATTTATTATCTTTATTATCTACTCCTGTATAAAACGGGAGTTTGGTTACATTGGATTCAGTGATTCATATCCATAGCATGTATGATGTTATACCCCAGAATGGCTGGTAATGAATGTAGTTTTCTTTGTTCCTCCAAACAGATATTACATGTTCTTCTTCTTATTTGTCCAAAATACAAAATTTGTAGGAATAAGCAGTGTGGTAGACCTCAGGATGGTCAAAATGATGATAGGGAATTTTTGGTGAGTGGATAAGGTAGCTAATCCTTGGTATGGCATGAATGAGGTCTGTATGTCATACATGTTTGGAACAGGTGAAATTTTCTCTGAGAAACCCCAGATGTAGAGAATGGCAATAGAGTTTTTGTCTTCTTAATAGGGAGGAGGGGGTTCTGTTGAGTTTGTGAAGGATAAAGCTATTGGCTAAAAAAATATTGCAGATGTGATCAAGTTCTGTGAAAAACTAGGGTGGTCAGATCAAATGGTTCTTGTTCAATTTGCTAAGGTTTTAATTCATTACTGGAAGGGATGGTGATGTGATAGATGATAGACGTACTTTCCAATAGGAGTAGATTTATTCTAGACTGAAAAGGATAAGGCTGCATTGGGCAGTCTGGTGACCAGAATGTTAGGGAAGGGCAGGCAGTTTTCTTTTTCAGTTATGAAATGGACTCTTATGCTATGTGAGTTTGGGAGGGGGATTTTTTTTTTTTAACTTGATTTCTTGTACATGTAATCCTGTCAATTGAATCATTAGTAAATTACTCCCCCACTCCAGTGGTTTCACTCCAACTTCAAAATAAATAGAAAATGCTGAACTAAAATCCAAATTAGTTTTGCACATAGATTTGTGTCCTATGATATCTTAGCTTTCAATTAACTCATTAGACTCATTAAGAGATTGAATCATAATATACCTTTATAACCAAAAGAAAAATCTTTTATTTATTAAAAAAAAAAAAAAATGTGCAGCATAAAGTTGGCACAGCTTACCTATGCAAGTGCCAATATATTCTTCAAATTACAATTTCACACAGCAGGAAAAAATCTCTTGAGCTGCACACCTTCCTTTCGGTTATCATAAACTAACAATTATTTATTATCCTTATTGGACAAAACTTCCGAATTGTTGACTAGTCTTGACTAATTAACTAATTGCGTAAAATTCATGTATTTCACATCATTAGCAACAAAAATAAGTGAGTAAGTTAAAAAAAAAAAATTAAATAAAAATCAGATTGCACATACAGGTAACATTCACTATGAAATATTTGAAACAGGAATAAAGTTGAAAGCACACATGCTACAAAAGTATTGCTGATTCATAGTCCTCTGCGAGCTACTGGCAGCCATGTTCATGTTATGTCATGTTTAACAAGAGAAGACCACACTCAGTGTAGAATCATTCCTTGTTTCTTGTTGCACTGTTGAGGGTGTTTTATCATTTCGGTTTGTTGCCATAATACTTGGTGTTTGTGCACATCTCGATATTTAGATCCAGACAACATAATGATAAAATTATAAAGTAATAGAATGACACTTGTGTTAGGAAAAACTAATATTTGTACAATTTTCGACTAAGTTTCCTAGCCTTTGTCAGTACAGTTTGAGAACAGACAAACATAATAATAGCAACACTTAAATTGCAAGCATGTGATAATATATGTGCTATCAACTGCAGGAAGATCACACTGTCTACAACTAGACAGTTAGAATTTCCTTCGGAAACACATCAGGGGGAAGAATGTACCACAATACAGCAGTAGCAGAGATGGAGGAGGAAAAGAAACTTGTTCTGTGGGTGAACTGTGAAGGGATGTTGAACAGTAGCTACATGTGTTCCAACAGGCTTAGTACTAAACAGGGGAATTATTAATGCTATTTCAGATGAATATTTGCCATAAAAATATGCAACCCAGTGTCTGTGGGGAAAGTGGGAGGAGTGAGTGGATAAGAGATGGGTCATTAATCAATGTAATTGCTCTCCTCTGTATTGAGTCAAGCATTTTGAGGGAGCTCTTAGGGACCCACTCCAAATGTGAGAGCATTATTCAATAGCTGGGCAGATTTTTGATTTGTATAAGGTTAACAGCTGTTCAGAGGTGAAGTAACATCTTGAGCGAAAGAGAAATCCTAGCTTTTTAGAAGCTGAGGATGCATTGGTTGTGATGTGTTTATGCCGGGAGAAGGTTGATGTCAGGGTAATTCCAAGAAGAGAAATCTCATTTTGTCTGGAAATTTGAATGTTGTCAAAAAATAATACTGGAAGAAAATGGTTCTTTTTTGTGAAAAAGAAGACAGAACTGGGTTTTACTAGCATTGAAATTGCCGAGGTTATCTGAACCCCATTGGTAGATGGCTTGAAGATCAGAATTGAAGGCAGTGGTGGTTGATGTTCTGTAGGTTGAGGTGAGTTGTGTAAAGTAAGGTTTATCAAATGAAAAGGAGGAGTGCAATGTGCTGTCATCTGCAAAACTGTGTAATAGGTTGGAGGTCAACTGAAGTAGGGTCATTGATATATGGAAGGAAGAGGGTTGATGAGAGAACAGAAACTTGTGGGATCCCGGCATTAGTTGAATGGTGAGAGGATAAGGAACCATCCACCATCACACATAATGTGCATCCAGACAGAAAGCTGGCATTCCAACTACAGAACTCCTGAGACAAATCAAATGATAGAAGTTTGCTTGGTAAACCTTTGGGCTAGACCTGGTCAAAAGCTTTGGATATATCAAGATTCACCAAACTTCTCCATGGCATTTGCCCAGAGATGGGTGATATATGTGAATAGATCTCTTGTTGATCGGCAGTGACAGAATCCATACTGGTGGTCATTTATTAGCTGGGTGCCTTCGAGGTGGCGTAGGAGTTGGAATTGATGGTTTTCTCCATTACTTTAGACAGGACTGAGGTGAGTGAGATAGAGTGGTAGTTAGGTGGTAGTGATTTGTTGCTCTTCTTGGGAATGGATTAAATATAGGCCAATTTCCAGGCTGTGGGATAGATACCAGTGGAGTGAGAATATATACAGGTGACATAGGATAGGAGTCAGTTCTGGTGCACAAACCTTCAAGACAATTGGACAGGAGACTTTTTTGTGTCTAATTTGAACAATATTTTTCTGATCTCTTTCTGGCAAAAGGATATAGGTGGCATTGTTTGTTGGGCATCTGAAATGGTCAGGGCCAGGAGAGGCATTCCTCCATGGTCCTGAAGGTTTGTGCACCAGAACCGACTCCTTCCCTGTGTCACCTGTATATTGTCAGTTATGCGTGCATTGGAAGCAAAGTGTGAAGCCAGGAGATTGGCTTTTCCTTTGGATGATGATGCAATAGAGCCATCCAGGTATGAAAGGGGTGAGAATAGTGTTCGGCAAAAGTTACGACTAATTGCTTTGGCAAGAGACCAAAAGGCTCGGCTGCCATTTGGACAGGCTACAAGTTTCCTGCTTTTTTTCTCTTTCGAATTCTTGGAAGCATTGATGGTTTTCTTGCATCTATTTCAGACTTGAGTACAAGCACTAAAGGAGGATGGAGTTCTTGATGTGAGCCAGTTATGATATGCTTGATTTTTCGTACAGCCTTGGCCAGGGCTGCTGAGAGGGAGTGATATCTGAGACTTTTGTCACTGGTCTGGCATCGAAAAGGGCCCAACTGTCGGGCCCCAGCATGTCATATAACTGTGTTTATAATGCATGGTTTTAATTCTCGTAATAATACAACAATGATAAAGGATAATGGCATATCGAGAATGATAGTGTGTTTTGTTTTAGACAGACGGCTACGCTCTTTAGCTCACCATGAGTGTCCAGAAGATACTGAATCTCTCGGCGCAGATCGCTGTAATTATAGCAGGTGATGACGTCAATGGGTGTTCGTGCAAGGTTGTTGCAGTCGGCTGCACTAGCGCTAGCTAGTAATTGCATTCACAGTAATGTTTCCTGCCAGAACGAAGCGTTCTGGCAGGTGATTAAAGATTTTGCTAACCATAAAGTGAGGAAGTGGATGAGGCAGATGAGGCAATAAAGAATTTAAAAATTCTCTTTTTATTTAATGTTTGTATTTTGTATGGTATGTAATGTATTGAATTTTGAATTTATTGTACACTTTTTTAAATAAATGTTTAATGTTTTGTATGACTTTTTATTAAACAAAAGTGATGCACTTTTTTAAGTGGGGCCCGGACCACAGAATTGTCACGGGCCTGAAAATTTTTCTCAGCGACCCTGGCCTTGGCACATATTTTGGAGAAGTAGGGTTCAGTTAGGGGGGCAGCATTTCACAGTAGTGTGGGGAATGTATGTTTCCATGCCTGTGAGTATTACTTTAGTGATACTTTCGGTGCTCATCTGATTGGGGTTGGAAGGTCGGAAGCAGTAGTCCAACCATGGGAATGAGGCATAGAAGTCACAGAGGCTGTCCACTTGGCACTGTTATAATGCCAAACTACTCTCGTTTGGGAGTGGCTGTGTAAATGTTACATGAGGAAGGAGATGAGCACTGGATTGTGGTCATTACCTAGGAGGGATCCACTACATTCACTGTGTATTTGGAAGGATTGTTGGTGAGGAAAAGATCTAGGGTGTTTGGGGAATGGTTCAGGTTATCTGGTATTCTGGTTGGCATGTGAACAATTTGTGTAAGGTCGCAAATGTTTCAGCATCTCTGTCTGCAAGATCTGTACAACTGGAGAAGGAAAGCCAGTTGGTGTTGTGGACATTAAATTCTCCTAGGAGGATTGCTGCTGGGAAAGTGGGACTGGAGAAAATCAATTTTTAAGGAGAAGAAATTATAGAGCTCAGAGTGGTTGGTGGCATGAGGGGAGCAATAGAGAGCAAATGAATTTGACTGAGCTGAGAAGGGATATTTTTCAACCAAAGAAAGTTAAAGTTGGCTGATTCTAGGCAGGGTGTTCTCTGGCAAGGCATGTCAGAGTGGATGTATGTGCAGATGCCATGCCACCTTTGAATCAAAAAGTGTAATTTTGGAAGGTTGAGATCAATAGCTCTGTGGGGAGGTGAGATTTGAGTTTCTGCCAAAAAGAGTAGGTGAGGTTTGGTAGACTGAATATGGTAGTGGACATTATTATAGTTGGAGTTGAGCCCACAGATGTTACTGAAGTGGCTATGCAGGTTCTGTGGGGCATATATTTGACTGCAAGGTTCTTGCACATTTCCTATGCAGTGTCTACATACTGGTCTCCATGGTGGCTACTAGTGGCATCACTTGATTTTTGTACTAATTTAGCTTTTTTGTAATCTGTGATCCAATTGTTTTCTCCATTTTTGCACTTTTCTTCAAATTGTTTTCAAAGATTACATCCTTTCTCAGGACGAATGTTAGGTCAGGCCAAGCATTATGCGATTGAGGGTAAGTATACTTGAACTTGTTAATCACTATTATTAATTTAGATGTGCTTGTTGGTGTGTCGCATGTCACTTTTAAAAGGCATGGAAAATTCTTTTCACTCTTTCTTTTATTTATGGGTCTAAAATGATGGCACTTGATGATATTTCTAGAATCAAAATTGCATTCTTCTGCTAATTTGCTGATATCTTCTTTTAGTGAATGACCATTGTCCATAGGAAAGTTCAAAATAATAGCATTGAATTTTTGGTTTTCGGCCTCGATCGAGTCATGTACCCTTGTTACGATTAGGTCACAGAAGTTCATTAGCAGTCAAGGGTGCACTTGCATTGTGGTACTGATTGTCACTTAATTCAAACTTAGCTTCCAGTGTTCAGATTTTGGAGGAAAAAGTTTTGTTCATAATATTGAGGTGCTGTTCGAGGTTTTTGACTCGGTTGTCTGTTTTACAGAAGGGAGGCACAATGAACAGAAAATGGGCTGGTTGTGGTCGATAAATAGTTTGCGCAAAAAGCATGTAGCCAGTGGTAACAGAAATTGCATAGTATACCTTCTTTTTTTTTTTTCTTTTTTTTTTTATCGATAATATCGATTTTACAGCTGCAGCATTTTGTATTATTATTGGGTTTGTTGGCAATTGATACAGTGTGCTAGCGACACATGAGGTGCTCTTTCACTGTTGGCCTTTGTTTCTGCCATCTTTACTTTGTACAATAAGCATAGTGGGTTCTTACATGTGTCTGATTTTTAACTGGAAAGATAACCGATTTGATGCACTACTTACAGGTTGTGCAGAAGTAATTGGCTCCTTAGTACCTGCTGTTAAGATTTCCATTTATTGATTAATTTAAAAAAACAAAAAAAAACAATAACAATAAAATGTGGAAGCACGAGTTTAGAGTAGCTTGTTCGCAGGTGCTGCCTGGCAGAAACCATACACGAGAGGTTGAGGGACATTATTATTATTATTATTATTAGTATGCGACACCTCCAGGGAGTCCAAAGACTCATCGAGAAAGGACACCTACTCCACAACTCAATCCACCAACTACACCAACGCCATCTACTGCCCGCCACCACCACTAGTATTTCCACAGACAATCACAAACATCCATGCCCACAGCAGGATTCGAACCCGCAGCCTTTTGGTTGAAGAGCAGATACGCTAACCGCTCGGCCAACTAGGGCGGATATAAGTACATCAGTGCCATGAGAAGAGTGCAGATGCAGTTTTTTTGAAAAGTTGCAGGTTGTAATTGTTTGGGAATACTTCTTGAGGAAGGCCGTTCCAGAGGTCGATGGAATAAAAGAGGATGAATAGAGGCAGGTTAGGTGTGTGTTTGCAGTTGCACAGTAAAAACATGCGCCGCAGCTCTTCTGTTGAGACGTTCAACAGAAGTTGGAGAAATGATAGTTGCCAATTCACTGGAGCAGTGACCATGAAAGTACCTATAGAATAGACACAGTGCTGAAACACTGCATTTCTGACATAGAGGTTGTAGTGAATCTGTAAGAGAGGGATCATCATCATTGAGCCTAAGTGCTCACCTGTGGTCAGCATCAAGGATTTTAATGGGAAGTTTTTGGCGCACCACACTAAACATGTAATCAGTTTTCTAAGCATGGACGGATTTGGGATTTGTATATAGTGAAGGGTTGATGAGTGTAAAAAAAAAAAAAAAAAAAAAAAAAAAGAGAGAGAATGCCAAGTTTCTTGGATGGTGAGCAGGCCATTGTTGTGATGTTTTTATGCCAGGAAAGTTGGGAGGTAAACATTAGTCCAAGCAAAGAGATCTGATCTTGTCTGGTAATTTGTGTTACTGAGGGTAAGAGTAGATGAGCCTGGATCTCTTTGATGCAAGAAAAGGCAAGACTGTTTTGGTGGTATTGAGCATAAGAAGATTGTCTTTGTCCAATTGAAGGATAGTATGTAGATCAATGTTTAAGGCAATAGTTGTAGGTGTTGTAGCCTGAGATGTCAGAGTATGGCATGTTTGTAGGATGAGTGGAGAGTACTATGTTCTGCAAAGCTGGGGAGAGGATTAGTGGTTATTGTGAATGGGTCATTTATGTACCAGAGAAAGAGAGTAGGTGATAGGACAAAGCTTTGAGGCACTCCAGCCCTAAGTGGTGAAGCTCAAAGAGAGAGGGAGCCATCGAATATGATTCACATTCACAGAGAAGGACTAGAGAGAAAGCTGGCACCCAGATACTGAGGGTGGCAGGGAGACCAAAGAATCACACTGTATGCATATAAAGAAGAACCACTGTTCCTCTGAAATCTTGTGTTTTGTGTTCATCTGACTGTCTGGGAGGTTGACATCGAATTTTGTTGACCAGTGTTCTGCTGTAACAATTCTTTGGCAGAATGGTACTAAGTAATTGAACTTTTGATTTCTTTTATCTGTATTAGCGGAGATTTTGTAAGACCTATCATTTAGGATATGAATAATGCCTGTTTTTTGTGCTGGTAGTGATGGGAAGTGGCTGCTTCTTATGAATTACTTAAAAGCTTATCAGCTGTTTTATCTT
The DNA here is from genome assembly GCF_054136105.1 of Typopeltis vanoorti. NCBI lineage: Eukaryota > Metazoa > Arthropoda > Arachnida > Uropygi > Thelyphonidae > Typopeltis > Typopeltis vanoorti. Next base: position 68,067,919 of record NC_143549.1, on the reverse strand, counting down.
TTCAGAACTATTCTTGTGATCTCTAATGTTTGCTGTAATGAGCATCATCTGCAGCTACAAATTCACCTAGCATACAGCACCCATGTTGTATGCTAGGCTACAAATTCATCCAAAAAGCTGGTCTTCCTTTTCTGCACCAGATGGTGTTTTTCCTGAGAAATGCTTCAGTATATAAATCCCAAATCTTCTTAGATTGAAATATTGTTCCTGTGTTTATGGAGGTGTCCCAGAGACTTCTTTAAAAATTTTAGTTACAGTTCAGCAGAAAACAGTCATGCTGATTAAAAAAAAAATCCTCTCTTCCTGATTCATTCCTTCTCCTCCATATTATGCAGGCACTCATGCTGTGTTTTATCCTTTTTTATTGATACTTCCATGTACGGTGTTCACAGAGATGTAGCTAGACCTTTTTCTGCCTGGGGTGGTCCCTGTTTGCCATCCTTTTCAATACACACCAAAAATATTAACAAAGTCAAAAAGACATAGCATTTTTGGCAATCTAAGGCTTAGTCACCTGGCTGGCGTTTTCGCCCCAGCACCGTGATCGCCGTAAACTCCCAAACACTCAGCAGTATGATAGATTTGTTTAAATGTAGACTAGAAGTGAGCAGCTTGTCCACCAGCATGCCAAAATTGAGAAATCTTTGATGCAAAATTTTCTCATGTGCCAACTGAAATTTTGGGGAAGATATTATTATTTGGTGTCTTTTAAGTATTGGGAAGACCTTTTCAAAAATCACACTAGAATGGTAAAATCAAAGAATATTGTAAGAGTGATTATTGTGTAAAGATTGAATGAATATAAAAATTAGTGATGGAATTTTTACTTAAGTCCTTCTACCCTGTTGATAGCATGAATATTTTTTTTTATTTCATTTAAGTGTAATTCTAGCTGCCATATAAAGATGCAATTGTTAACATCAGCAAGTAATTGGCTCCTTAGTACCTGCTGTTAAGATTTCCATTTATTGATTAATTTAAAAAAAAAAAAAAACAATAAACAAAGAGTAAACAATAATTCTGATTTTTTTTTTTATAAAGATCAATTAGACATAAGTTTATTCAAGTTTTCCCAATATATTGCAGTGCACAATCTCATAATCATTTTACTTGACTAAAGCACAATAAAATAAAAGATATAATTGTATTACTTCTTAATCCCTTACAAGTAATACATAAAAATTACAAACAAAATAAATTGTTATTTTACCTACATAATATATTAAAGAGAAGTTAATCTTTACCATTTTTTAGCAAAAAACATCAAATCAAAACTAAAGAAAAATAGTGGACATTTTTTTTATTTAGTATCAATGAGACTTGTGCTGCTGCTGCTGCATCATTAATGACAATTAATTTATATCAGGTTTATATTTTGTAACCTTTGGAGATATGCATGCACTACTAGTTTCATCTGTAAGGCTACTCCTGTTATGAGACTTAACAAAGTTCATCACTGAGAACAATGATTCACAAGAATATGTAGATGCAATAATGGATAATAATGCTGTTGCAAGGGTTTTTAAACATACAAAAGTTTCGGGAATAGCATTCCAAGTTATTAATACCTCTTTTTCCGCACTTTTCTCTGTTACTTCTGTCTCCAAATTGAGCTACTTTGAAAATCAATGAACTGCATTTCAAAATCATCCATATTTATCCACGAAAACATCTGCAAGTTTATTTGAAGATGTTTTTGTGTCCTGTAGTTTGAGGTTCAAGTCATTTAAATGTTCGCAAAAATCTGTAATAAACATGAGTTTACAAACCCACACGATGTTATAAATTTCTTTATAAGACATTTGTTGATTAGTCAAAAAGAGATTTATCTCATCCAGGCATTCAACAAATCGTTTCTGAACAAGATCTCGACTAAGCCAATGAACATTGTTGTACATTATTAGTCCTTTGTACACCGAATCCACTTCATTCAATAGATTCTGAAATTTTATTCAAAGCAAGTGCAGAAATGTAATTAATAACCTTGGTTACTGTTTGCATCACCTCTCGAAGTTCCTTTAGGCCAGCATTTGCACATAAATTCTCCTCATGTAGGATGCAATAAAAAAACTATTAGTGGATGACCAACATGTTTTGCAAACAGATTTACAAATTCTGCTTCCTTACGAATCATGTGAGGTGCACCATCTGTTGTGATGGATACCACTTTTGAAATATCAATTTGCCGAATAGATAATTCATTCCTAACTGCTTTACATATTTCAACCCCACATACGCTCAGGTAGTGTAACAAGGTTAATCATCTCTTTGCATTCTTCATCATTCCTACAAAATTGAGTAAAGATTGCCAGCCTTGCTGTGCTCTCATCAACACAAATAGAAAAGAACTTGCATGAAGCCAAATATTTTGTTAATTGCTCTGCTGTATTCCTTTCCAACTTATTCTATTCTTAATTGTTTTTCTCTCAGACAATTCTTTAATGTGCCGAATAATTTTTACCTTTTCTGAAAGATTGTCAAAAAGGATTAGAGCATATTCTAGCCATGCTTCCCTAATACACTCCCCATCACTGAGTGGTTTTCCACATTGGGTAATAACTTTTGAAACCTCAAAACTAGCAGCAACTAATTTGGAACTAAGCCTACCTGAAATAAATTTCATCAACATATCGGACTATTTTTTTGTCTTGCTCATTTCATGAGAAATTAATTCTTTTTGTTCTTGCTCACTTTTGTTACTTAATTTCTTCTGAACAGTTTAAAAATGTCTCTTTACAGAAGAAGTCTTAAACAACTGATGTGGAACATAAAATGCATAATGCTTTATTATCTTTCTTAATCATGCCACATTTTTCAGTGCAGTATTCTTTAAATTGTCTAATATAGTTTTCATTTGAATGTCTATGTTTCTTGCTGGTGGTGGTGGTGACATTCTGCTCAATCTGTAAAGAGCAGGAAGCAAATAAATATATATATAAGAAAGCAATTAAATAATTGCTTTATTCATACAGGTCTTAACTTTAAAAAAAAATCGGATTATTGGGGGTGTAAAAATGGACAGAGACATATAGACACTGACAAAAATTATAATTTGGACTCGATCTCATCATAATCACTCTGCATATACCAACTAAGTTGAAGCAAACCAAAAATTTGTACAATTATAAGCCGACCTACACATGCAAATGAAAGAGAAGGGTACGCATGCAATCTTATCACGTGCAGATAACACTTCATAATTCTGAATATTGATAATACATTTAAAATTGCTTTAAAAATAATTTACTGGAATATAACTCGCACCCCTGATTTTACTTTGCAAAAAAAGAAATTAAAAAATTTCACATACAGGGTGTTCGGGATAAATTTGACAGTTTCGTAAGGAAAAAGAAAATCTTCTTTGTATCTATTAAATTTAATGAATTGACAAAAAAACATTACAGGCAGAGTTAATTACAATACTATCAACAAGATTTACTCAAAATAACCACCATTAGCATCGATCACAGCTTCAATTCTGCTTCGGAACCTCGAACAAGCTGATGCTACAGTCTCCCTGGGAAGGGCCGCAAAAACTGTTTTAATTTTATCCATTAACTGGGCTTTTGTATTACTGGAAGTGCGATTGGTGTCTTTTTCAACTGCGCCCCATACAAAATAATCCATGGGGTTAAGGTCTGGGGAGTTTGGAGGCCAAACATTTGGACTGGTGAAGTCGTAGAAATTTTCAGACAACCATTTTTGACTTTTCCCAGAGGTGTGGCAAGGGGCCGAATCCTGCTGCCATACATACGGCCTACCATTGGCTACCCTTGTTATCCAGGGCTTGACTACAGTTAGCAACTCCACGAACAAAGCCCGAATTCCAATGCCAGGGTTCTTCAACACCTGTTCCTGCAGATTTGCGAGGAATTCTGCTGTACGAACGCAATCAGATCGTCTGCTAGGGATCTTTCTTCTTGCTACATCCTCGTAGTCACCATTGCAAGTCTCTAGTTCATGCCTGATTGTTTTTACTGTATTCAGGGAGCATTGGGCAGCAGTCGTAATATCCTTATTTTGATGGCGGGCACGAATCATCATGATACAAGTTATTCTCTTCCATGATTCAGGTGGGTTCCAGCTATCCATCCTTTCTGACATCTTGTATATGAATGAAGAAGGGTCCAAACTTTTAAATGAAGAGAAGTGTGTGTTAATACATGTAACTTACGGAAAAATATAATTAATTATAAATATGTCAAATTTATCCCGAACACCCTGTATATCTCGCACAGAAAAAAAAAAAAAGAATTTTAAACATGTTTCAGGGCGATAGTAACTCGCTTGTGGCAAACCACGCTCCCTCCCCAGTAGTGAATAATGACTGCAGGCACAAGTAAAAGCAAGTCGTTTTATTGTATCACTGAATAAGGTACAGACATTTGCAGTCTTTGTATTATATTTCTCAACAAATAGTGCAATTAGAGACATCTGGGATAAAAATGGCACTAACTAATGAATCACAATATTCCCTTCCCCACAGAAACTATGCTATTTAGACTCGAGCAAAACAATATGCTGCACCAGGAAACACTAAAAACTAGATGTGTGGGAGTCTTCCCCCCAGCTCAAATGCAAAGCAACAATAAAAATCAACGGAAAGTGTTCAAATTCGTAAACGTGTTAAAGCTAAGAAATATATAGTGAATATTGCTATGGCACTTTCGGATATTGAATTTGGTTGAAGAGAATTAGCATTTCAATTCGAAAATTCTCTGCTGACTTTTATCTTTGTCTCACGCTATCTTTTGTTAATACTGCCGCAGTCATATGTACATCTTCATAGCTGCTATTTCTAAACTAGCTTAGTACGATAGCTGTCTGTTCATTAGTCATTCGTGAAGGATTGTTCATTAAGTATCTCAAGTCCTGTTAATTACTGGTAATTTTTTCTTGAAATAATGGGAAAGAAGATGGCGTTATTTGGATAGGATGCACACAAGGAAACTGCTCTCTAGGCAGGAAATAGCAATTGCAATCGTTTTGCGAGATATATGCGTGGATTTTACGAAAAAAACTGAAAACTTTAGTTTCCGAAAATCCCCACATATATATTGCATCACGATTTTTAGCTTTAATTTTGGGGGAGAAAATAGTTCGAATTATATTCGAGTAAATACACTATGTTTATGGCAATGTTTATGGAAATGAATATGTTTATTTTATTATCTCTGATAATAAAATAAACATATTAATTGAAAATAAATACTTCTAATCCATATTTTAATGACTTACGATTTAATAAAATCCAAATCCGCATATGTACAGACTTTAGAAAACGGATACGTTCTTTACAAAACATGAAAAGATATATCAAATGATGGTGGTAAAGTAGTCACGGCATGATGACTAACGAATGATGCAACAACTGAACTGGACAAAACTTGTACATCAGTATATTGCAGAGATATAGATGGCTTGGAAATAGGATGTTTGTTTCTCATTTTCTTATTACGTATTATTACTCAAGCGGTTGGTAGGGTTTGCTTATTTATTGCATTTTTATTTGGTATCACTGTACTTAATAAAATTGTATTATATCAATTTAAAATATACGAGTCAGAGAATATGTTTGAAATGTATTTTTTTATTTAATTATTTTTTAAGATGAGCCCAGGGTTACTTGCCAGAAAAGTCGTTGATGTACCACTTTTGGCAGGCATGCCAAGGGTTGTCCATCCCTGCTCTAGACTAACCATACATAAAGAATATAATAAATATTTTTCAACGGTTTCGTTAATGAGCCAAATAATATAAATGTGCGACAGATTAAAAAAACTAATGATGAATCAGGCATTTTAGCATTTCTAGGATAAAAATGGAATCTTGTTTGTTAATTTTTATACACTGCATAAACGCATCAAATGGGTTAAGCAAAAACCCTAATATAATAGAGAACCACAGTGATATTATATTATCGAGCCCTAAAATCCTGTCGATGGCCTTAGTTATACTCAAAATTAGAAGAAGAAATAAAAAAAAAAAACAATACATTTTCGCAATGACTATGTGGTGCCAGCTGCTGAGTAGCAGCCACCACAGTATAAGCAATAAACCAATAAAGCAATCGCCTTGCCATGCGTTTTATTGTTTTATTTTTAAGAATTAGGATTATACTAATATAGGTATATGTAATGGTTTTATTATATTTATTTTAGTTGTGTTGGATCGTACATCCTGGCTTTGAATCTGCCATTTTGTTGGAACATTATTCTTATTTAAATTACCCTTTTTTTTTTTTTATTTAATTGTTGGTTGATTACTGATCCAAGTATAGAGAAATTTTATTATACTGCGCCACCCTATATTCAGATTCCTCTATTTCATATTATATATGAAATAGAGGAATCAACCTTCAACTACATATATATTATCTTCTTTTACAGGCCCAGGTTACTAATATCATATAAGGCTTCCGCAAGGGTTTGAATAAATTTCGAATAAATTTTATGAGCGGTGCAATGAAGAAAAATCAGGCAAACAACAAATTGAATTCAATAAAATAAACATTTAATACGGGGTTATAAAACATGTACATTTAAGCATAATTTTCTAAGCAAGATAATCTAATTGAACAATATTCAAAATATCTCTGAGACACTAGTAGCCAATCAGTTTGGTTTAAAGATTAAAGTTAAAATTTACCGATTTTATTCTTCAACGCTTAAACACTATTAACATAACTTGTCTCTATTCAATGAGATAATTCAATTCTTTTATACATCAGCTTAGTTAAAATACTCGTAACAAAATTTGATGCATAATACATTAGGCATCAAACATTCAGCTGTCAATTCTATATTCTTCCAAATAATTGAAAATGGTTCACACAGTTCAATGTTCCAGAATTATACAGTCATTATTCTTAAAGTAGAATTCTCTAATTCACTCTTAGTCAACAAACACTTAATTTAATTATGAGGCAGTTATCATTTCAAGGGGAAAACATTTTAAAGCTCCATACTTTGGCTGTTTTTAGTAGAATGCCACAGTTAATGTTAAGATATATCAGACAGAGCTAACTTTTATTTCTTCATGCTGAAATATAAAAAGGACTGCTCTTACTGGGTTACACCTTTTACACATTGGATTCACTATAGGCACACTTAAAACTGTAGTTAACTATTACTTTGAAGTAACACTATTCAAAAGAAATCTTCGCTATAATAACTGAATTTATAGACACAGAGTTATACAAGTCTTGATGCACTCGTTTTTAGTAATCTACTAATTCCTTATTTTCTTCTATGCAGTAAATTCAGCTTTGCACTATTCTTCCTCAAAACATTTGGAATTCGTCATAATAAATGCTGAATTCCGTAGAAATATTCTGAATTGCTTATTAATTCCCGGCCCTTTCTTAATTGATTTACGGCATTTCCAAATCCCCTTACTGCCACCAGTAACTGGTGGTAGTAAGAAAAGAAAGTAAAGAAAAGAAGCGTTCAGTAAGTCCTGAACGCTTCTTTTCTTTACTTTCGTTTTCCAATCAAATATGCTTATTCTTTCCCGCCCAAAATCCAGTTCTAACCAGTTCAGCTTACATCCTACTGGCCTCTCTCCATATACATAGCCGTTCACGTTCTAAGCATGCGCTAACTAAAAACAACTCTGTTCTCTGACTGTAACCAATGAAATCACATCAGCAGAATTCCACACATTTACATTCTCTTTCAGAAATAACAAATAAAAAAAATAATCCTTAGTTCACATAAAATACATTTAAATATGATAAATACAAATTCTTATAATATATATGCACAGCTTCTCATAATATTAACACAGGAATAAATAAAATAAATTGAATGACATTTTAACACAGAGTCCTTTCATTACTAATACATATCCCAAAATTATATAATTAAACAATAATAAACAAAGTAATTATATGAATAATAATTTATAAGCAAGAGACTAACAACAAATGATATTCACAAGTCTTGCTTAAGTTATGGCAGATTATGTTAAATGTGAATGAAGTATTATAATTCCCAAATATCTTCATTCACAATTTAACAGTTGTAAGTATAGTTGTTAAAAACTAATTATTAGGTAATAAAAATTACTAAGTTAATATAAATGAAAGAATTCAACAAATTGTTCTACTCTGAAGCGAATAATGAGGGAAGAAATAGTGTTGGAATTGTGGTGTGTGGCAGAATGAAGGGTGAAGTACTGGAAGTGGGTAGAAGGAACGACAGGATCATGTGAATGAAATTGGGTCTTGGAGAAGAGCGGGTGGTCGTATTATATGTATATGCCCCGCAAGTTGGCTGTACAGCAGAGGAGAAAGATGAGTTCTGGAACGTGTTGGATGAAGAAATGAGGGAACTGGAAGAAAACGAGATGGTGATTGTTGAAGGAGACTTGAACGGACACATAGGGAGACAGAATAGAGACTGTGAAAGGGTGCATGGTGGCCACGGAGTGGGAATGATGAACCAGGAAGGAGAGAGGGTTGTGGATTTTGCAGTAGCATTTGATCTGGCAATTGTGAACTCATTTTTCTACAAGAGGGAAGAACATTTGATAACATTTAGGAGTGGTAACAACAGTTCACAAATTGTAAAGTAATTCCAACAGATCAATGGCACAGCAACACCGACTGCTGTGCGCAGACTTTAAAATAAGATGGAAGATAAGAACCATGGGATGAAGACAATTAAGTGGTTTCACTTAAAAGAAGAGAGTGTGAGGAATCGTTTTTGGGAGAGGGTGTTAGAGAGTATTTCAGATGGACTGGAAAGTGTACAAGATTGGTGGAAACATAATTCAAAAATAATCCTGAGCTGTGCAATCGAGGTGCTTGGTGAGACATCTGGAAAGATTAGAGAGTAGAATGAGGGTTGGTGGTGGAATAATAATGTACAAGTGGCAGTGACAGCTAAGAGGAAGGCAAAGCAGAAGTGGGATGAGTCAAGAGTGGAAGAGGACAGAGAGAGAAAGCAAGAAGCCACGAGAGTTGTGGCACAGGCGAAGGCCATGGCATATAAAGATCTGTATGATCAATTAGAAACAAAAGGACAGAGAAAAATTTACCAACTAGCGAAATGTAGAAATAAAGCAGCAAAGAACATCTTATATGTGAGGCAGATCAAAGATGCTGAAGGAAGAGTATTATGGAGGGATGTGGACATAAGAAACAGATGGAGAATATATACTGAGGGACTTTTGAATGGGGAAAATGCAAAATGCCCACAGAGAAGATGGGCAGTCTTCTGAGGGGATGGTGCAGAACATCAGTAGAGTGGAAGTGACGGAGGCAATGAAGAGGATGAGCAATGGAAAATCGGTGGATCCCGACAGGATTCCAGTGGAGGCATGGAAGGCACTGAGGGAAGAGGGAATTGACCTGCTGTGGGACCTGTTCATGAAAGTTTGCCAAGAGGAAAATATACCCGAGGAATGGAGGGAGAGTACTCTTGTCCCCATCTACAAGGGTAAAGGGGATGCACAAGACTGTAAAAATTACAGAGGAATAAAGTTGATGTCCCACACAATTAAAATCCTAGAAATGGTTCTTGATGGAAGATTGAGGAAGGAGGTGGAGATTGCAAAGGAACAATTTGGCTTCATGCCTGGTAGATCAACAACAGATGCTATCTTTGGGTTACGGTAGATGATGGAAAGGTTTTGAGAGAAACAACAGGAGCTACATCTGGCATTTATTGATCTGGAGAAAGCATACGATAGAGTGCCAAGGCAAGAAGTCTGGAGGTGTCTGAGGGAGAAGAAGGTTCTGGAGAAATATGTCAGGTTGGTGCGGGAGATGTACAGAAATGTGAAGAGATGTGGAGGAGGCGAGAGAAGATTCACCTTTGACAATGTCGTATGCAGATGACATTGTGTCTACACACTTGCTGTGTGTAGATTCAAGAGAAGAAGCGGGAACTAAACTGGAAAGATGGAGAAAAGTACTGGAAGAGAGAGGTATGAGACTGAGCAGAAGTAAGACAGAGTATGTGTGTTGCACAGTGGGCGGCAGCCAGGAGACAGATCTGGAGCTGGAAGGAAATGTCATCAGGAAGGTGAGGGACTTTGGATATTTAGGTTCAACAGTGGAAGAAGATGGAGGAACTGAGAAGGAAGTGGGATGCAGGATACAAGCGGGTTGGAGGAATTGGAGGGAGATGGCTGGAGTGTTATGCGATAAGAGGATGCCAAAATCTATAGGACAGTAGTGAGGCCAGCTATGACGTATGCTATAGAAACTGTGGCCCTGAGGAAAAATAACATCAGCAGGATGGAAGTAGCAGAGATGAGAATGCTTAGGTGGATGTGCAGTGTGACCAGAAAGGATCGTCTGAGAAATGACTATGTAAGGGGAACAGTGAAAGTTACGAACTTAGGAGCGATGATACAGGAAGCAAGGTTGAGATGGTTTGGTCATGTGATGAGGAGGAGGAGGACGATTCACCAATTGCAACGATTTCTTCAACCACATTGTTCACAGGATTTCGAAAACCACCTAAGTCATTATTGCATTCTGGCAAAAGGTTTTTCCAAACAGCTCTCATGCAGCTAGAAGACACTTGCTCCCACGAGTCACGAATGTTTTCAATTGTATGTTTAATGTTAAAATTTTTCCTTCTTCCAAAATTCTTGGAGCTTAATCACATTTTCTCTCGTTGTTGTTTCTACTGCCTTTGAGAATGTCTTTTTAAAAAAATAGGCTTTGAAAGTTGTAATGATGCCCATGTCCATGGGTTGTAGCAATGATATCGTATTTGGTGGAAAAATAAAACTTTCACATTCTCACACAGATCATTAAGAGAATTTGGATGTCCAGGTGCATTATCTAAAAGCAAAAGAGCTTTGAAAGCTAAGTTATTTCTCTTGCAATAAGCTTCAACTGCCAGACAAAAATAAGATTTAAACCAATCTTCAAATAGGCTTAGGATAACCCAAGCCATCTGATTTGCTCACTTACAGGTGAAGAGTTCTTGTTACATCCTTTTAAAGCCCTTGGGTTCTTAGTTCGATAAACAAGCAGCAGTTTCAATTTAAAATCTCCATTAGCATTTACTCCAAATATAATAATAGCTAAGCGATCTTTTGATACTTTATAGTCAGGTTGCACTGCTTCTTTTTTTGATATAAAAGTTCTAGGTGGCATTTTTTTTCCAATAGAGGCGAGTTTCATCTACATTGAAAATTTGGCGGTAGTCTTAATAATTTTCTTCGATAATTTTCTGCAGCTCAGCAGGAAATGTAGATGCAGCATCTTCATCAGCACTTGCAGCTTCACCTGTTATTTTCACATTCTTTAGTCCAGTCCTATATTTAAAATTTTCAAGCTAGCCTTTGCTAGCTGTGAATTTTGAATTGTTTTCTTTATATTTAGTCTCTTGAAGTCTTCAAAATAGGCTTAGAACTTGATTGCAAAAAAAATTTACGAAGACGTAATTTGTAAATACAGCAGAACAATTGGAGCTTGTAATACACAAGCTCTTAATGCTTAATGGGAGGAATTATGTCATCATGCTCACGACTTTCTTTCTCTCGGCCTGGAAACACTCCTTGAGGCTTGCGTGTGTTTTGCGTGGTGAATTTAAAGGCGCTTTAATTAAAACTCTTACCACGTATATAAAGGGATTGTCACAATTCATTTTGCTGTGTTAATGAAATCCTGCGTTAAGCAAAACCACATTAAGCAAGGGATACCTGTGTGTGTGTGTGTGTGTGTGTGTGTGTGTGTGTGTGTGTGTGTGTGTGTGTGTGTGTGTATATAATTTAAAAAAAAAATTTAATCTGAATATCCCTGTTGATTCTAATTACTGACTAGAAAACTTTTATCTGCCAGTTCTGAGTTAATCGATTTTTGGTACAGTCAAGTAGAGTTTCTCCCTCCTGGCAACTGGAGTTCTTAATTGTACACACTCAGAAAAATAAACCATAGATCTACTATTTCATATCACAATATCAGTTAGGAACATGAAATGGCAGCAGCTGCTTGCTCCTGGCAGACACCACCCATGATGTTTTGTCATCTAGAAACTGAGCTTACTTTAATGATTACACTATAGTAATAAGCATATATATATATTATGTATTGTATGCATTCACTTACTCCTCTAAGTCTACAAATCTAGCAAAAGTGAACTCACTCTGCCTAACGATTTCCAAAAATTAGAGCAAAAAATATATTCCTTGCCCCCACCCCTTGTTTATAACTTCCTTATACAGCTTCCAGGGATGGCCTCTTGTTCTACCCCCACCTCATCCCCACCCATTCTTTGAAAAATATCATCCACATTAATCCAGTAATAACTCCTTAATGACTTGTATGTCTTGATCATGTCTCCCTTCCCCTGCCTCCTCCTATCCACCAGACTGCAGATTGCATTCTCTCAATCTGTTTTCATAATTAATATTCTAGAGACCAGAAACCACCTTATTCAATCATCTCTGAATCTTTTCCAACATCTCATTTGAAAACCAGGTGACCAAATCTGAGCATGGTAATTCATATGCAGTCTGATCAAAACGTTATGCAATCAGTGGCGTATTTAGGTATAGGCCCGGGCCTAGAGTGGCAAATTTTGAGGGACGGCGGAAATTTCCAGGCTCTCGTTTTTGTAATTATAACATGTTCCTTATATGCTGCATCTACTCACAAGTAGAGAAATATTTTTCTTTTCCTCATTGTAAGTTTAGCCTACAAGCATATTGGCATGTAATCAGATTCTGCATAACTATACAAATCGATATATTTATATTACGAATTTACGTAATATAAATTTTATTATAAATAGGTTATAAATGGGTTATGCATTTAAATCAACATGTTCATTAAATATGGGGGGGGGGCACTTTCTGCGGGCCTACGGACAGGAAATACCTAAATACGCCACTGTATACAATGGAATCATAACATCCTTGGTTTTACATGTTAGTAATCCTCTGCATTGTTGCCATCACCCCAAGATCCTTCATCTTCTCCACTTTCTTTAAGATATTCTCACCAATTTTATACTCTGCATTCCATCTTTGCTTCCTGAATTTTAAAAACTACACTTTGCTACATTGAACTGGTAGCCCACTCATTTGTCCATTCACCATCTGTTCAAGTGCTCTTGCAAGGCTTCCAGGGTTTATTGTTAACTATTGCTACTCCTTCCTTTCCTTGATCATTACTGCCTAGATATAAAGTTCTGTATTTATTTAGTAGGATCTCACTTGCTCTAATCTTCTTTGCTTTGCCAATTATTTCCACTAAATGATGTGCAAGAAATTGGTTTGTAAAATTATCTGTCTGGACGATTTCACTACAAGAATAAGTATCCACTATAGTAGAAATGAAGCCTAGATATTTTCTTGTTTTTTTTTTTCTTCTTTTCACCCCTTAAAAGAGTTGATTTCCACTAGTAGATTAACTCATTGTTTTTCCTCAAGAGATTTAACCTACTTATAGAAGTAGACTCCAAGACCATATAGTCTTGGAGACTACTTCTTTGAAGGGTATGCTTTTCATTGCAGTGGATAGATACTGAAGTCAACTGTTTTTGTCAGCTGCCCTTAATTGTCAAAAATCACTGTTGTCAGTATAATTGCATGTGATTAGAAAGGCGTTAAAGGCACTTAGCATTATTAAATTTCAGGAATATGTAAGTATAACTAATCTCTAGTATTATGATAATTTATATAGAATGGCATAAAATATTACCAAAACAGATATTTGAAGAAGCAAAAATGAATAATAGGGAGGGAAAATTAGAAATAGAAGAATTAATAGCAGATCAAACTATAAACCTGGCAGTTAAGTAGATCATTTTGGAAATTACTGATAGGAAATGATAATGAAATCTTAAATCATTGGATTGTCATGCTACTCATATGTACAATCCTTAAGATACTTTTTTTGAAAAAAAAAATTAATTCCTAAAAATTCTCTATACAAACATATGGAAATAAATAAGAAATTACAATCTTTATTAGTGTTAACCAGTTTTCATGGTTTATGAACTGAAAAAATTATGAAAATAAATAGTTATTAGGTTCACTTTTGCTCAAACAATAATTGTTTTTATTTCGGTTACTCTTGTTTTCAAGCATGTGAAGCAGATAATACTTGTGGAGCTATAGAGAAACGACACACACATTGGTGTTTGCAGATTTAAAATGCTAAAAGGGTTGAAAAACAAATAAAGAATTCAAAAGGGTACATTTAATATAAACAATTTATTAAACTTAAAGAAGTATTTATATATATTCTCTTAATGAAAACTTCACTCTGATTTTTATTGAAATTAAAAAAAAACATCAGAAAAGCATTAAGAAGGTATGTGTATATTTATGTACTTGTATGTGAAAAAAAACATTATATTTGCACCAACTATTTCATTTTCTTTATACAGAAATCCAGTAAGTGTTCCCCCTCTTTCTTTTATCTATGCTGAACTTGCCACCATGATGTGTAACATATCTTCAGAGTACTATCCAACTTTAGCATTGCAATCTCCCATTATAATAATAAGCATTTTTCTATTGAGGTTAGTTTTAATCTCATATTATAATTTATGATAAAATTCAATATGATATTTTTCTTCTGAATGTGAGGAATATGGTGCATACACATAAAGAAATTTTATATATAGTCTTTTTTTTTCTTTTCCTTTTAATCATAGAACTGTTATTCTTGATGAGACTTTTGACTTCTTGGATGTTCTGTGTTAACTCTTATTGCTAATTCCCATTCTGTACAGGTTATCTATTCTACCTCTGTATATTACAAAGATAGAATAGATAATCTTGCTTTCTTCAAATTGATGAGTCCTTTTCCTATACAGTGGTGTTAATTTTAGTGATTTGTATTATATCATATCTTTTATTAAATCCTTGTTGTCTGTGCCATTGTAAAATTTTAGATACAATTGTTTTACATTTATTACAATTGTTTCATTCCTAATTTTTATTTCACCTATCTTATCTTAACTTTAACATTAACAGGCATATACCAAGCTCTTAACACGTTGCTTGATTTAGTCTCCTATTTTTAATCCCCCTCCTTTGTCTCAAGGCCATAATTATGATTCTTCATGTGCACAAAACTTTAGAACTAAGAAATTGCCTCTTGCTGGAGCCAATCTCTTTTTCTGAACTACTGGAATTTTCTATATTGAATTTGGAAATTTATTTGTGTATCGACTGCACCATCAAAATTCGTAGATAGGAGTTGAATATCCTTCCAAAGAAAAACACTCAGCAAAACACGGAGTTTTCCTCTCTTACTTATTACTAAATCTAGCAACGCAAAATTACTACTTTCAGTCGTGGCTACTTAACACTCTTGGTCACGTAGATTCGATTTTTATGATCAGTGTATTGGTAAGCAGGAATCAGGCAAATTATTTAACGAACAAAACAATTTATTCATGCAAATTGAATGTACAAATGGGTTAATAGTAAACACACAAATATTTCTCAGGCTCTATACTTCTACAGCAAGATATATCGGAATTAAAATTAATCTTCTTAAGTAAACAATTCTCTGTTAACACAACTTGTCTGTGGTTTAGCTATCACTTAGTCATGCACAGAGCAATTTTACACATGCTAAGGGCAGGCTTAGCTAATAAACAATGTTAAGATAAAACTTTATAGAAATCACCGTCACAAATTCCGCCTTTAGTGAAAAACAATATATTAAACCATACTTTGTATACGATCATCTTGTCCGCACTAATAGATTCTTGAAATCACTATCCATTGCTACTTTCCTTTTCTTGGCTACGCACACAGGTACCTTTTTCCCGGGAATTTTTGAGGTCACTTTTTATTTCTTTGAATTCGTTGAGCAGCTCTCAGATGTGAACTGTAGACAAAAATACAAAAGATTATTGAAGAAAAAATGAAAGAGTTTGAAAACAGGAACCAAACCCTGGAGAATCAATGGCAATCCTTGAAGAATACCCTGTTTGATTCAGCCAGAAAGGCATGTGGTGAGGTTGTGTGCAAGGATAGAAAGATCAGAACTCCATGGTGGACACAGGAAGTTAAAGAGGCAGTGAAGGAAAAGAAGAAAGCATATGAAAAGTTCCTGGAAAATAAGTCAGCTTGTGCTCTTAGAGAATACAAAGACAAATGTAAGAAGGCTAAACATGGTGTAAAACTAGCTAAAAAAAAAGGGAGGACTTTGGCAAGAACATAGAAAATAAATATCAAGAAGGTAGTAAGATATTCTGGAAGTTATTAAAGAAGCTTAGAAATGGAGGAAAGAGTAAGAGTGCTGTAAAAGGAGTTAGGGATGATAAAGGTGACATGAAAACGGGAGAAAAAGATATCCTTGAAGTGTGGAGTAATTACTTCGAAAAATTGCTAAATGAAACAAGCAGTGATAGCACAGTGGTAAAAAAAACTCAACAGGCATACAATCAGGAATATTACATATTACATATCCATACTTGAACTAAAAAAAGCCATCAGAGGCTTGAAATGTGGAAAGGTAGCAGGAGTAGATGATATTTGACCAGAAATGCTGAAGTATGGTGGTATAAAAGTCTTACAGTGGCTGCACTGCATAGTTCAGAAGGCCTGGTCAGAGGGATGAATTCCTGATGATTAGAGTAGAGCTCTAATAGTACCCATATATAAAAAGGGAAATAAAACTGATTGAGAGAATTACAAATGTAAAATTTCCCTACTGAGTGTTCCTAGCAAGATTTATGCCAGTATACTTAAAAAAAACGGTTGAGAAGAATTGTGGAAGAAAAGCTTGGTGAAGAACAAGCTGGATTCAAGCCAAATAGAGGCTGTCAGGATCAGATCTTCACTTTATGACAAATAGTTGACAAATAGCACTTCAGACGTCTTTTGGTGGGAACGTGGGTCTCCGACCTTGAATCGGCATAACTTTCTTGAACCTGGAGCCAGAACAGAACAAAGACGAACTTATTCTGCCATGAACATCGATATGGCCATCTTTCTCTGCTATGCAAGATTTTACAGTGAGTATTTGCAAAATAGACAATGGACCATTTGAACTTATTCAGTTCTTTTCTGCTAGTAATAATTTTATTGGTTTGCATAGTGCAGATTGACATTATATTTAAATTAGTTATATTTACATTTATAGTTCCAATATAGGAGATTGCTTTTGGAAACCATTTCATACTCAGTCCCTGTGTTTATGGTCAGGCATATCAACTTTCCTGAATGCAGTAGCATTATTTCTCATATGGATTATGCCTACTGTCCATAAGTGTTAATAGCTTATAATGTAGCTGGCTCCATTGCTTCATCTGTCTACAATTTGGGTAAGGCCTCTTATCAGCATAGTTCATACCAGCAATAGTCAGTCATCATAGCCCCTGCCATTTGAAGGCAGAAGTCAACATTCTACTGAAAAGGAATATATATATTGTGCATTATCAGCCCATTAAGAACCAATGAATTCTGTCATATATTTAAGAATACTGATTGCCTTCTGTTTTTTTTTTTTTTTTTTTTTTTTTTTTTTTTTTATGGAAGGAGGGTGACATTGTTTCGGGTTTTTACTGTTTTATGTTAAAATTGAAATCTTTTTTAATTATTTAACAAACAAGTGTCACTCCATTGTCTATTTTCTTACTTGACAAAAATATATTGGTATGTATGGCAGTTTTATATATATTTATATACAGCCCCATTTTTACGTTCCTGCGATTTACATCATTTTCCGTTGGTCCCGTCTTAAGACCTATTAATATTGTTTTCCTGCCATTATCAATTTGATGTTAATAACTGTCTCTACTGTATGCTCTAAAAATAAAATCCCTATAAGAGCATCCCACATGGTCAACTATTTTTGCCCAAGGTAAGATAATCTGTACAACACACATCATGATTGTCATAAGACCCTTCGATTTGTAAATAAAAGCCCTCCTACGAACTCTAGATATTGGGGTAGACTACATAGCAGAGATGCCACTAAATACACTATCACTGCAGCAGTCATACATATCACTATACAGCTTTTCTTTTTGTAGGCTATCCAAATGTTCCACTCCTGTTGTCTACCAGCCACTCTATGAAACACATAGACTGGAATACTCTGATTTTGTGTATATCTACATGGATGGATTTAGAATCAGAGGATTTAGTGGAATTTTCTGCAATCTTCTCAGGCAGCATAATATCTATTCAGATCCTACTGGAATGCAACAACTTCACTGCTGAGCTATATGCAACAGAGCTTACCTTAAATTTCAAAAGGCTGTATGTAATGTTACCAATGATGCATTATATATGCAGATTAACAAAGTTCTCTACAAGCAATAAGATGTCTAGAGCTGCAGAAACATCTCTGGCTCTCATATCCAACATGCCCTTTCTCAGTTATGAAAGCTATACTTGGATGTATGCTTCTGTTGGATTCCAACCACATTGGGATTAAGTGAAATGTTGCAGATAGGTCAACTTGTTTCTCAAGCTTTCACCATCTCCCTGTCCCTAACATCAATTACTAGAAAATCACCAGACACAAACTTTTATCCCAGTGGTAGCTATCATTGAATAGAGAGACCAATAATAAACTCCATTAGATCATGCTTGAAATCAAAATGTGGCAGTCTAATCCATGCAGGAATCATTAAGAGGAAGTTGTTCGTGCTTGGCTCCACATAAGTCACAATGGTGACTACAACTTATGTGGAGCACAGCATGAACCATCTCCTTCCTATTGAGGGATTATGACATGCCTTATGCATGAGTTGTGTAGTACTAGATTAAATTGTAATTGACTGTTCTTGTTTCCTCAATGAATACCATCACTATTGTAGTCACATTCATCAAGTGTCACCTCCATTTTAAAATTTTTAAAGGTATATTATCTTATATAAATTATGTGCATATTATTTAAATTTAGTGTAATATAAACTTTTACACCATTTTTTTTTTTTTTTAAGAAAAACTGTTTTTATAAATTTTCTACACTTATTTTTATACATACCTGTGTGGCTCATATATATTATCTTGTGTACTGGTGCAGTATGACCATAGCTGTCCTCCTGCCATTAAACCCAGAACAAACAAACCTTCTTGTAGTCTTCTTCAATCCTTGATTAGTCACAAATTTCCTCTCTTCTGATTTCTTTCAGTATTGGGGTATACCAGGGTTTTGTATCAGCTAACCAAAAAAGTTTGTGCGGTTTTCAGTAGTTCGCTGCAATGACTTGTTTTATTTTGTAGTGATTTGCAGAGTGCAATTTTTTCTGTGTCATGACATCATGTGTCATAAGGCATGTCAATCGGTACTCTTTAACTTAGTGTGTACTCTTTTTCTGTGACTTTGAACCCTTTTAAAATGTCAGTTGAACCTGGTGTAATTCGGGCTTGTTTTCTTTACGAATTTAAACTCAGTTTGAAGGCTTCATAAGCATCCCATAGGATATGTGTGGCATTTGGAAAAGATGCAATAGCAAAATGTACTGTGTAGAAATGATTTAAAAAAATTGTTTTTGGTGATGAATCACTTGAAGATGCACCACATTCAGGAAGACCTTCCGTTATTGATAATGAAGAATTACATGCCGCCGTTGAAAATAATTCAAGATTAACATGTCAAGAACTTTCACAAATGTTTAACGTGAGTAGTAAAACAATTTGTTTACACTTGCATCAACTGGGAAATTCATGGAACCTAAGCAAATGGTTTCCATATGCATTATCAGGTGACAGTAAACTTCAAAGGCTATCAATTTGTTCTTCACTTCTTTCACATCATAAAAACGAACAATTTTTGGATTACTTGCTCACTTGTGATGAAAAATGGATCTTGAACTCTCACAGGAAGCAAACTTATCATTGGTTGTCACCAAATGATCCAGTACTGCATACTTCAAAGGCATCACTTCATCCCCAGAAGACTGTGCTTCTTGTGTGTGCTTCTTACACCAGTAGATCTCAGCTATAATTGTTTGGCCTGCAGCAAGAAACTCGTAGCGGACAATACCAGCTTCACTATGAGTTTCTCACTGCAGGCCAAACAATTATAGCTGAGATCTACTCGATGCAACTCAAGTGCGTGCAGGATGCATTATTTCAGAAACAGCCAGGACTAGTTAATCGGAAGAAAGTGTTATTCTTACAGGACAATGCAAAACCTCATACCGCAAAACTTACTTGTGAGGAGATTTGTGCTTAAGGATGGGAGATGCCCCCTCATCCTCTGTATTCATTTAGAGAATTCTCCTGATTTCTCCAATTGATTATCACCTTTTTTTGTTGCTAGACAATCACTTGCAAAATAGACAGTTCTGCAATAAAACAGAGATTGAAGCAGAAGTTGCTTGGTTTATTACTGCTAAAGACAACCGTTTTATAAAAGCGGAATTTGCAAATTTGTGTCTTGTAGGGAAAGAGCTGTAGATTGTGAAGGTACTTATGTTAATGAATAAAACATTTTATGAAAATTTCTGCAGTTGTTTAATTTTTATTGAAAAGCTTCAAGAACTGTTTTGGTTACCTAATAGTTTCTCCTATACTTTTTATCAATGCTGATGATAGTAACTCCATTCTTCTTCTTCATTTGATGAACCTTGTAGCACTCAAACAATTTATGTTTCAAGATCTTCCATAGCCAATGTCTTAAATGCTATCTTCCTTATCTACAACCTTCAGCTCTTCAAGAAACACATTCTTTAATTTCATTCAACTTCAGGTTCACTGTCTACTCTTACGAAAACAGAAGTGGGGAGGAGGTTGTTCAACTTTCGGATGAATTTGGGATCATAGAGCCTTCATAGCTCAGTCTGTATAGACAAAGCCTTTATCTTGTCTCTTTCGACTAAAGGTGAGTTACGCAGTCTTGTCTGATTGATAGTGCTTAGTGAAATTCTTATTGTTTATTGCAGCTCCTGTGATGAGTCTATAGACTCCATGAAGACATCCATGTAATAATAGTTATTGAGGCATTGTCAAGGTAGAGCAGCACATAACATGGGTGCAGGAGTGAAAATTACTGAACTAGTCCTGGTGATCATTTTATTGCTCTCCCTGAGAGAGAATGACTTGCCCACACATACACTAGTGGCCAAAATTTTGGAAACACTTTTGGAAAAAGTGTATTTTTGAGGTCTGATGGCTCATAACACCACTTTTTTTGGTGTAATACCATAAAATTATATATCAATGGAAAGATAATTTAATCAAGAATGTAATGCAATAACTTTTATGAAGGATTTTTTTATTAGAACAGCATTTATAAAGAAAAAAAGTGAAACACAGAAAAAATGAGATATACAAAAATTCTCACAATGTGAGTTAATACTTGGGTAACTTTTAGCTTTAATTATGGCCTTACAATGCCTTCCCATGGAGTGAACCAAGTTTTTTTGTTCTGCAGCTGTTTATAATATGAAACCAAGATTGAATTATTGCTTCTATTAATTGGGTTTTATTGGTGAGTTTCTTTAGTCGGCTCCATAGATTTTCGATTGGGTTAAGGTCTGGGCTATTCCCAGGCCATTTCAGCAGAGGAATATGATTATCTTGAAACCACTTTTTGCACACAGTAGCAACATGACATGGAGCTGAATCCTGTTGAAATATAAATGCTTCATTATCTTGGAAAAGATCACGTGCAGAAGGCTTCAGTTTGGGCTCAAGTATTTCATTTATGTAATTTTGGACATTTATATTCCCATTAATCATGCAAATTCTGCCCACACCTTTTGATGTCATACAACCTCAGATAATAATACGAAGTGGGTGTTTCACAGTAGGTGTAATGCAATCAGATGCAAATCTTCTCCGATTCTTCTTCTTACATATTTTATGCTATCACTCCAAATAACACTGTCCCATTGTTCTGCTGTCCAGTTAACATGGCTTTTAGCCCAGTTTAATCTTTTCAACCTTTGTTTCACAGATAAAAATGGCTTTTTTTTCATGGAATTCTTGCATTTAGACCAAATTCCTGCAGTCTGCGCCGAACAGTCCTTGCACTCAACTTCACATTGTATTGTGCCATTTCATCTTCACGCAGATGATTTTCTTCTGTTACGTAGGCACAGTCTCTCAATTCTTCTATCATCACTTGCTGTTGGGCACCTTTTCCTGCCTTTACCAGTCTGGTTTTGTAGTGACTAAGTCTCCTTATACCTCTTCAAAAATTTAGAAATGCCACCTTTGGTTAAGTTTTCACCAATTTTTATTCATAACTCTAGCCTTGTTCACTTCATAGTACTATTTAACATTGCTTTCTGGGTGACCAGTCAACTCTTTGTGCCATTTCTTTAATTTTATTACGTTTTACAAGCTCACTAAATGAAGGAACACAAAATAAACCAACCAACTTGATAGCAATCACATAACACACCGACAAATGTCCTCCTTTCAGCTCCAATATATGATGTCAATAGCTGAATCCTACTATGACCTTATTGGCTCATTGCCAAAACAAGATGACACCTGATTGGCTCTCTCTCCATATATTTACACACATGCTCATTGTGGAAACCTTTTTCCAAACGGTTTCCACAATTTTGGCCACTAGTGTAGTACTGTTTTGTTAGTTCTCATTTGTGAGATTGATATTAAACAAATGTAATTTGTTGTAAATTGCAAAGTTTTATAGGTTATTGATGAAGAAAGAGTTAGATGTAGCACTACTGTTCAAAGAAATTAATTTAATTATTGAAGTAACGAATATGTCACTGTTAGCTAATTTTTCTGGTTGTCTGATTTGTTTATAGGAATATCTTCATAATAATATGCTGTAACTAGTCTCCAAACAGAAAGATTCAAGAAATCAGAATATCAGTCATCTCCAAGTATGTTTTATAATTTCAATGTATTTATAGTCTCTGTTTATCTGTTTAATATATTTACTTTTATCTGTTTAATATATTTGACATACATTTACAAAATCATGTGTCTGTCCCATATCATTAAATATGCACTTAATGATATGGGACAGTGTAAAAATGGTACCTACATTAATTACAATCTATGCACACACACACACACACACACACACACACACACACACACACACACACACACACACACACAAGAAAGAGTGAGTTGCACTTTTTTTTTTCTTAATGTTATGAAGAAAATCTATATTTACAATGTTCTATTCATGTTGTAATTTTTGATTATGCACATATATGTACTGCATTATGAGTCTGCCTTTTAAGAGCATGTAAGCAAAAATGTTGTTTAAGTTAAGGGATATTACATCCCATATCGTTTCTTATCCGAATAAGAAACTCAAAGAGTTTCATGCCGAATATAGTAGAAACTATATAAGTTCGGCGATTCCAAGCGTAAGCAAATACCTGGATACTGCAGCAACTGACCCTTAAGGTAGTGCAAGCTGAGGCAACTCATGTCAAAGGTGGAGCAAGCTCCGATCACTATTCTTGATATTTACCCATAATGTGAACTTAGCTCCTAGGAACTGTATTACTGTTCTACATTATGAGAGAAGGTCACTACCCAGACCGGTTTCAACCTTTATTGAGGTCTCATCAGTGAGTAGGTAGACCTAGTTAATATCAAGTTTGTAGCGAACAGAACTTACAACCCTTCTATGAGTATTGCCGAGAGGTGTTGTAAGTTCTGTTCGCTACAAACTTGATATTAACTAGGTCTACCTACTCACTGATGAGACCTCAATAAAGGTTGAAACCAGTCTGGGTAGTGACCTTCTCTCATAATGTAGAACAGTAATACAGCTCCTAGGAGCTAAGTTCACATTATGGGTAAATATCAAGAATAGTGATCGGAGCTTGCACTACCTTAAGGGTCAGTTGCTGCAGTATCCAGGTATTTGCTTACGCTTGGAATCGCCGAACTTATATAGTTTCTATTATATTCGGCATGAAACTCTTTGAGTTTCTTATTCAGCTAAGAAACGATATGGGATGTAATACCCCTTAACTTAAACAAGTCATATGTCGCCGAATTGAAGCCTTTGACTCTTCATATATCTAAAAATATTGTTGCTTAATATTAGTGAAGATTACTCTTACAAAACTTAGAATTTAATGGTTGATGCATGTTTATTACAGACAACATTTACAACTTGCATTAGCTATACAAAACTGAAGGTTTCTACAATCCACATACACATACAAACTGAAGCGAATGACCATTTATTAGAAGATATCTAGCTAATAACATATTGAACCAATGCTACTTAGCATTCATAACAGGCTTCAATATATTCAGAAACGATATTAAGGATGGGGGGAGTATTACCTATGATTACAGAGAAATTAAATCCAAATAGAGTAGAGATCTTGAATGGCGGTAGTATGAGTTATTTTAGTCTTTTTAGTGTGTTGTAAATGAATAAAATGCATAGTGGTTGCTGCTACAAACCAAGGTCATTTTTAGATTACATTAAACAGTATAGATATACACCTTATGAATAAAAGTATGAGGATATAGATTGAAAAAAAAATTATAAATGCTTGAGGGATAACTACCCTAATCAGCATGATGGAAGGGATTTGTTGGTGCAAGAATATTGAATTTATTAATAGCATCTGAGGATATGTCTAAATGAGAATACTGTTATTCCTTCAGTTGGAGAGAGAGACAGAGAAAGATTATGCAGTTTTATCTTGAGAGGTGGAAATCATATAAAAGTTTTTGATGCACCGAGAAGGCTATCTATTCACTAGCATTTCTTATTGGGGTGCTTAAGGTTCAAAGCTGTATAACTGAGAGGAGACCTGAACATAGTCTTTAAAGCAACACGGAGAACCAACCAACCCTAATGTCCAATCCTCATCTTCTCGTGGTGCACCTTATTGGTATCTACCTGGATACTGAACGAACAAGGATATGCTGGCAATTTAGGATTTAGCCACCCAAATTGTATTCTGATTGGCTTAAACCACAATATAAAATTATGGTACAACATGACAGAATTTCATGCCAGCTGGGGCGTCGCCTGTATATGGTTCAGTTTGCACCTGAAAATACTTCAGGTGCAAACTTCGTTTGCTTACTCTTGGAAAAAGGATTAAACCAAGTATATAATTTCTTGGTATCTTTAATTTATAGGAAAACCAAGTGCAAAAACTTCCAACAATATGGCAAAATATTTGAAAGCTGTTGAAAAAGCTCAGAAATGGAGGAAATAGTGCTGTAAAAGGAATTAGAGATGATAAAGATGACATGCAAACTGGAGAAAAATATCTTTGATGTATAGAATAATTACTTCAAAAAATTGCCAAATGAAACAATCAGTTGGTAGCACAGTGGTAAAAAAACAATCAACAGGCATGCAATCAGGAATACATATCCATACTTGAAGTAGAAAAAGCCATCAAAAGCCTGATATGTGGAAAGGCAGTTGGAGTAGATGATATTTGACCAAAAATGCTCAAGTATGGATCTATAAAGTATGCAGTTCGGCCACTGTAAGTGGCTGCACTGCATGTTGAGAAAGGCCTGGACAGAGGGGCGAATTCCAGATGATTGGAGTCGAGCTCTCATGGTCCCATGTATAAAATAGAAAATAAAACTGAATATGAGAATTATAGAGGTATTTCCTTACTGAGTGTTCCCAGTAAGATTTATACAAGTATACTTGAGAAACGGTTCAGAAGGATTATGGAAGGGAAGCTTGGTGAAGAACAAGTCGGATTCAGGCCAAATAGAGGCTGTCAGGATCAGATTTTCCCTTTGCAACAAACAGTTGAGAAATCATGGGAATATAACAAAGAACTGTATTTAAGTTTTGTAGATCTGGAAAAAAGCATATCACAAGGTGTCAAGAGAAAAGCTATTTCAAAATGCTGCAGTTGTATGGTGTCAATGGAGCATTATATCAAGCAATACTTAGTCTTTATTTGAGTTGTAAGTCGGCAGTTAGAATCGAAGGAAGTACAGGAAGGTGGTTTTATGTTAAATCTGGTGTCAGATAAGCATGCACATCATCCCCTGTGTTATTCATTATCTATATAGATCACATTATGAAGGGAAGTGGTATTAAACCTGATTTCAAAATTGGAGATGTTAATCTCAGCTCTTTGCTTTATGCAGATGATGTTATGCTTCTAAATAAATCCAGTATAAGTCTGCAAGATTCCCTAGCTAAATTGAATAACTGTTGTAATAGATTTGGTATGAAAGTTAGCAATAACAATACAAAGAAAATGAAAATTGGCAGAAAAATATGAACTGCATCATGAATGGAGAACCTACAGAACAAGTAAAACATTTCAACTACTTGGGCTCGATATTTAGTGAAAATGGTAAATTAAATATGGAAATAGACAACAGAATATGAGACTCTTGAGAAACATTATGGGCGTGAACAGCTGACAGCAATGGCAATATCATATTAAAAATGAGGATATTAGGAAAGAACTTGACATTGTTAGTAGAGCTAATCTCAGTGGCATGGTCACTTAACCAGAATAGGAGAGAAAAGATTAGCAAAACAAGTATTCTCTGCCATGCTGGGGGGGGGGGGGGGGAAGACCCAGAGGAAGACCAAGATTTAGGTGGATTGATACAGTAAAAATGCCTTAGAGAACAGAAATATAAAATCTGATAATGTTGGAGTCTTGACAAGTAACAAGTTGATTCGGAAGAAAATTATAGATAGGAAGTTAGTAATGATGTAATATTTTCATGTTGTACTATCCTATCTTCTACTCTCCTTGAGAGTACATGTCAGGAATTTGATGATGGTGATTCAATAACAGTGGACCAAGCACTGATCCTTGTGGTACACCACTGCTTTTTTTATTTTTTTATAATCTTCGTACTGGTTATGGGCAGTACTACCCTTACATCACGTCCAGACTTGATATATGCCTGCTCCTTTATAAGTGTTTTACCCTATGCCTGTTCTAGTTATCATTGTAGTCATTCTCTGGTGGCAACTCCATACCACCAGTGTGTCCTGTAGGGCCCTCAAGGAAAGAACTTTTATATCCTTCTGCGTAAACCCAAGCTGTTTTAAGTCCTTATCTGAGCTCCATACTCCATTTAAAGAGATGGTGGTGCTGGTAAACCTCGGAGTTGCCCCATTCTCCTCCCATATCTTACTAACTAGATCTTGGTTATTTTTATGATAATTTACTTTAT
Organism: Typopeltis vanoorti; assembly: GCF_054136105.1. NCBI lineage: Eukaryota > Metazoa > Arthropoda > Arachnida > Uropygi > Thelyphonidae > Typopeltis > Typopeltis vanoorti. Next base: position 68,040,880 of record NC_143549.1, on the reverse strand, counting down.
TATTATGGCTATAGGCTAGTGGGCGCCTTTTAATCACTAAGTCTGGCTTACGCAAACCTGCAAAGGTCCTATAATGTGGACCTCCTCCTCCTTTGTTCTTAAAGCGGTTGTTCAGAATGGAGACTACGGCATCCTGCCTCCTTACGCGGACCCCGTGGGTGTGGAAGCAACATTGGGCTATACGAGACAATGTCTCACTGTAGTGGCAGCCAGCCCCACAGTTGGAGTCGTCACTACCCCATCGAGCTGTGTGGGCTCGAGTAGGCAGGGCATTGATCCTCGTCTTGATAAGGATCAATATAATCGAACCCAGGGAGGAGTCTGCTGCCATCCCTTACCCAATCATGTTGGGGAGGCACCAGATATGACTCTTTTAAAGGAGCACCATCTACAGAACAGTGCAACGGAGATGCCCATCTCTTTTGTTCTGCAGGTGCTGACTCGATTAAAGTACCTTGATAATGGGACCAGCCTTTAGCCTGCCTAAAGTCTTCTTGTATTAATGGGCTATAGAAAGCCTCTCTGCAAATGGGTGAAGAAGATAGTTCTAACTGCACTATTCTTGACAGCCGCAGGTGTGGGATCAGCCATCTAAGTATCATGGAACCCCAAGCCCACCATCCTTCACCCTCGCATGGAAATATGCAGTAGGAGTGTCAGGCGGCAGTCGGAGCCATGATCTTGTGGCTGAACGGATAGCCCTGTCCATTCGAGACAGTACCGAGATATATGTCCTATCAAGCACCAACTTGTGGTTAAAGCGAGGTAGGAGATAGTGGGAGAGAAAAGAGAAACAGTCTTTGCTGGGGGCTTGAGAGGAGCTTTCCTCAAACAAGCGATCCCAACTTCTAGAATAGAAGGGACAGAAGACCTTCCCTTTGGGGTGAACATGATACCGAGGTATCTCCACTCTTCCAGGATGGTCAAAGCATGCAACGGCCTCCCTTGCAGGGAATACTCTATAGTCTCGACCTTAAGCTTCTTGTCACGACCAGAGGGGACAAGAGCTAAAGAGCAGGACTTCTCTACATTAATAGAAAGGCCTTGAATAGAGAAGAAGTCAACTGCACGGTCAAGGAGTTCCTGCAAGCCTATCTTAGTAAAGGCTACGAGAATAAGATCGTCCGCAAAGGCCATAGCATTAAAGGAAGCGCCTAGAGAATAGCCTATATGGCTAGGAAGAGAATGAAGAAACTCATCTGTGGTGCAGTTAAAGAAAAGGGGGGATAGAGGATCATCCTCGCGAACACCCTGCACTGCAGGAATAGAAGTTGCACGGGCCCCTGCAGGGTCCTTTAAATCTTGCAGGCTCACATCCCCTATATACCACTATTTGATATGTCAGTCAGCCATCCTCTTATCCATGCTAATATTCTATAATTCAAATCCATATTCTCCAATTTATGCAACAGTCTACCATGCTGTATTCTGTCAAAAGCCTTAGCAAAATCCAAAAGTATCATGGTGTATCCATTCCCCTTGTCTAGTTCAATGGTATCATTGTTATAGAATGTAAGCAGTTTGCTGAAACATGACCTTCCCTAAGTAAATCCATGCTGTTCATTGCAAAATAGAGATTCACTGTCATCCCATTTCTGAATGCGAGCCCTAACCAATTTTCCCAAATCACCATCACTCCTGAGATATTGGTTTTTTGATAATTGGATACATTGGTCTTTACACTACCCTTGTGCAATGGATTACCATACATTCTTTTCATTCCTGCAGAATCTTCCCTGTTCTGAGACTCATGTGAAACAGCCTGGTCAAAGGAGTAGCCAGTTCAACTGAACACTCTTTTAGCACGCGTGCTGATATCCCATCATTCCTTATTGCTGAATTCTTATTCAGTTTGTGCAACAGATCTAATACTTCATCCTCATACAGCTGAGTTTCTTTATCCAGTGAGGAGGTAGCAGTGAGCTCAATGTCATGTACACCAGGTTGATAGCTTTTAACAAAATGGGCCCTCATTAGTTGAACAACCTCTTCTGCATCTGTTACCCCTCACACCATCTGCATTTAGAAGAGTTATTGCTTTCCTTACAACAGTTGTGATTATTCAAGCCTTCTGCTTATAATTTTCATAATGGACATTCATTTCATATGATAATTCAACGGCTGTGAGCCCCTTTTACAGGAAGGTATGGCACCTCCTCAAACCCCCCCCCCCCCCATTTTTATCTGGGCTTGGTGTGTCATAGCTGACATTTCAAGGCTGGAGGTATTGTCTTAAGTATTCCTGACTGTATCTGTGTGTTCACGGGGTCAGTTTGCCTGCTTAATAATGGACATGATCCTTTGCACACGGTATTCCTTCTACATCATCCTTTTCTTATGAATCTCTTGCTTAAGGACATATCTGATATGTGATAAAGTCTGAACAAACTGCGTCTATGGACAAGTTATAATGACTATCAGTTCATTGTTTCTGCAAGGTTATATATTTTTGATTAAGGACATAGTAGACAGAATACTATATTAATGGTAATTTGCAATAGTAAGTTACAAGAATTTGCAACATCGAAACTAGAGACTTGGGGTGGGGGGGGGGGGCTGTTATAGTACAGTTCATTGACAACTGGGTGAGTGGACATTTGGATGACAGAACTAGGCAGTAGGACAGATAGAAGACAGGACATCATTTTAGCCAGAAAGTTCAAAAAGCTGGGATTCAGACCCAATACAATCAAGATAATGTAGTAAAGCAATAAATGCGGAGCACCATAGGACTTGCTTTTGCACCTGTAAGTGATATTGCAGAAATATTTGAACTATTGCTGGACTTGAATGATAATTTTATAGGAAGAAAGGAGCAGCATGATGCTGTTGATGTTATACTTCAGGTTAAAAACTAACCAAAGAAACATACAGTGGAACCTATACAAGAAGACCATATTAAGAAATGGACAAATAAAGAATGTGATTGCATGATATCAGGAATTCAAAGACAATGGTCAGCTTCTACACTACCTAAAGGAGTTTGGGGTGCAGTTTTCTTCCATCTACATAACAAGTCTTATTTAATTTAATGTGTTATTAATACTATGACCTTTTTCTTAACTACTAGTATTAATAAATTAAAGACTTAATTCTGTATGTTAGTCAAGTAAATATTAGTTTAATATCCAATGTTTCACTGACTGATATCTGTCAGCATTTTCAAAGGAATACACTGGTAAGCAATAGAAAGTAACAAAAACTAGGAAACTAGCCAACAGTTCTAAAAATTATATAAAGTTATCACTGTGCGTGATACAGTGATAATACGCATGTCGCAAGCGCAATGTTTTATTTGTTGACATATTTAATGTAATTTTCATGAAAGTTCATTTCTTTTTGGTTAAATGATCTGATTAGAGTTTTCCATATATCTGGTATGATTAGGCCTTGATTCTTATTTAAGTTACCTGTTGAACGGGCGACTGTAGCAGCTTCTTTAAATGTTCTGGAATGGTAGTTGTCTTCTATGTAGGGCATATGACTCATATCCCATTCAATATTATGGTTGGTAGAGGCAAAGTGTGAAGAAAGGCCTTATATATCCTGTCTGTTATTCCTTACATAGCCTATGTGTTCTTTCTTTCTTGTATCAAAACTTCTAGATGTCTGTCCGACGTAATTAATACCGCAAGAACAAGGTATGCTATAAACTCCAGAGTATTTGTAGAAAGGATGGTTATCTTTCGGTGATCTTATAAACTTTTGAATGGTTTCAATAGGTTTGAAGGTTACTCTGATATTATATGGTTTTAGAAGAAGAGCTAATTTTCTGGATATGACACTAACAAATGGAATTGTTATAGGGCTGATGTATTGGGTTACATCTCGTTGTCTTTGCGGTATGTCACAAAAGAGAATCTTGTTGATGATTCTTGTAGGGTAGCCATTTAGGGATAGATCTTTTGATATTTTCATTACTTCTTCTTGTAGGTCGCCAGGGTGTGTGGTACACTGTATAGCTCTTTTTTTGAGCTATGTTAATGTTGCAAGAACATTAACATAGCTCACATTCACAACACGGATTCTTATATCAAGAACTCCCAACATTTCTTGGAGAAATTAAAAAACATCAGTTTCTCTGAAGATAATATTATGGCTAGCCTGGATGTCACATCTCTGTTCACAAATATCCCAGTTTCAGAAGTCATCGACATCTTAGAAAACTTGTTCCCACCAAACATCTCCAAGTTGTTCAAGCATTGCTTAACTTCAAATTATTTTACCTGGCAAAAAACCTACTACAAACAACCCACTGGATTAGCCATGGGTAGCCCTCTCTCTCCTTCTTGTGCCGACCTATTCTTAGAAAATCTAGAAACTCAAATTTTATCCCAAATTACTCCAAAACCAACCACATGGTTTAGGTATGTTGACGACATCTTCATCATTTGGAATCACAAAAAAAAGAATTAATAGATTATCTAAACAAAATTAATTGCTTCCACAACACCATCAAGTTCACATTGGAACTAGAAAAAGATAATAAACTTCCATTCCTAGACGTCCTTATTAAGAAACAAACTGACAATAGCATCAACCTGTCAGTATATAGAAAACCTACTAACACTGGATGCTACCTCCATTTCGACTCGTCTCACCACATATCCCAGAAACTCAGCATTATCTATATGCTCAAAAAAAAGAGCTATACAGTGTACCACAGACCCTGGCGACCTACAAGAAGAATTAATGAAAATATCAAAATATCTATCCCTAAATGGCTACCCTACAAGAATCATCAACAAGATTCTCTTTAGTGACATACTGCAAAGACAATGAGATGTAACCCAATACATCAGCTCTATAACAATTCCATTTGTTAGTGCCATATCCAGAAAATTAGCTTTTCTTCTAAAACCATATAATATCAGAATAACCTTCAAACCTATTGAGACCATTCAAAAGTTTATAAGGTTACCGAAAGATAGCCATCCTTTCTACAAATACTCTGGAGTTTATAGCATACCTTGTTCTTGCGGTATTAATTACATCGGACAGACATCTAGAAGTTTTGATACAAGAAAGAAAGAACACATAGACTATGTAAGGAATAACAGACAGGATATATCAGGCCTTTCTTCACACTTTGCCTCTACCAACCATAATATTGAATGGGATATGAGTCATATGCCCTACATAGAAGACAACTACCATTCCAGAACATTTAAAGAAGCTGCTACAGTCGCCCATTCAACAGGTAACTTAAATAAGAATCAAGGCCTAATCTTACCAGATATATGGAAAACTCTAATCAGATCATTTAACCAAAAAGAAATGAACTTTCATGAAAATTACATTAAATATGTCGACAAATAAAACATTGCATTTGCGGCATGCGTATTATATCATTGTATCACTCACAGTGATAACTTTATATAATTTTTAGAATTGTCGGTTAGTTTCCTAGTTTTGTTACTTTCTATTGCTTACCAGTGTATTCCTTTGAAAATGCTGACAGATATCAGTCAGTGAAACGTTGGATATTAAACTAATGTTTACTGGACTAACATACAGAATTAAATCTTTAATTTATTAGTGTTATTAATACTTTTTTTAAACTACAACCTAATTGCACATTTTATAATTACATAATCTTCTTTTTATTATTTATTTTATTTGTATGTGTGAAAGTCTTCCTAAACTTGGACCTAACCTGTACAAGTTATAATAATTTTATCCTTTTTCATTTTATGTGTAATAAAGTCTTGAAATTTAGTCCTTACATGGACAGTTTATAGTTATTTTATCTTTTTTATCATATTTTATTTGTATGTGTAAGAAAGTCTTTTTAAAGTTTGACCTGACTGGGTTGTCTCTTTGTAAACCTGTTACCCATGTGTCCTATCACCAAACTGATAATAGACAATTACAATTTAGGACAACATTGGATAACAGCAGCTAAGAACAATAACTTATAGGAATGAGCAGAGCAAGTTATTCTCCTATTTTCTACAAGGCTTTGATAAAGTTGATATCTGGAATAGTGTGCTTGTTTATTGTTCTATGGGTTTCGTGGAGATGAGGAGTTACTTAAAAGGATCAAGCTGCAGCAACTTTCCTTCAAATTCACTCCATAGATTTACAAATTTAATCCCCTTTATTATGCCTCAATGACATCTGAATTAACAATGTTGCATATGAGGACAGATTGAGGGAATGAGATTGATCTTCAGAATTTGAGCAGTAGATGGGAGGGATAGACATGAATAAATCATGTGTACCTGACTGGAAAATAAAATGCTCAGTTTTTTCTCTAATGTATTCCCTTCAGTGTTGGTTCCTTACTGGTCAGTGATCCTCAAGTAAAGCACAGTTTGTTTTGTTGTTGTTACGTTCCATTGAGTCATTTTCGACTCCTGGTGATTCTATGAACATACATTCTCCATTCAGATCTGTCCCTGGCCATATCTTTTAGAATTTCCAAGCGCATTCCATTTGCTTCTTTAACTCCATCCACCCATCTAATTCTTGGTCTTCCTCTTCTCTTGCTTCCATCAACTTTAGCAAGCATCATCTTCTCCATACTGTCATTTGCTTGCATAATATGTCTGAAGTATGACAATTTTTGTTTGATGCTCATAGCTTTGAGGAAGCAATCTGGCTTTATTCTGTCTATCACTGATTTATTGGTTTGCTGTGCAATCCATTGTATTCTTAGTAAGCATCTCCAAACCCATAATTTAAATGCATCTATCTTCCTTCTTTCACTCTTTCTCAAGGTCCAACTTTCACATACAGTACCATAGGGAATACCATTGCATTCATGATTCTGATTTGTGTTGTGAGGCTAACATGTTTATATTTAAAGATCTTGCTTAAATTTGTCATTGCTTTCTTTCTGAGTAATAATCTTCTTCTTACTTCTTCAGTACAATAACCATCTTTATCAATTTGGGCCTAGGAGCACAAAATTGTTAACTGCTTCCATTTTCTCCCCATCTACTTCAAAATCATTAAGTTCATATGTTGCCATAACTTTTGTCTTTTTGAAGTTAAGTTTAAGACCATGTGTAGCACTTTCTTCTTTACTTTCATAATAAGTTCCTCTAAATCTTCTTTGCATTCTGTTAGCAAGGTGGTATCTTCTGCATACCTCAAATTATTAATATTTCTTCCACCAATTTTAATTCCAACTGAAGACTCCTCCAGCCCTGCCATTCTTAAAATGTATTCGCTGTACAAGTTAAACAGGTATGGAGATAAAATACATCCTTGTCGCACCCCTTTACCTATGGTGAAATACTCAGTTTCTCCAAGATCTGTTTGGACAGTAGGTAGCTTCTTGTTCATAATAAAGATTCCTCAGAAGGATAATGAAATGCTCTGGGACTCCCATTGTTCTTAACACATTCCACAGTTTCACATGATCTACAGAGTCAAAAGCCTTGCTATAGTCAAGGAAACAAAGGTAGACATTCTTGTGATATTCCTGTGCTCTTTCTATTATCCATCTCACATTGGCAATTTGATCTCTTGTTCCTCTGCCTTTTCGAAATCCTGCCTGTTCATCTGGTATTTCTCTCTTCATGAATGGTTCCAGTCTTTTCTGAATGATCTTAAGTAAGACTTTACTTGCATGAGAAATCAGTTCTATAGTTCTGTAATTGTCGCACTCTCTTGCATCGCCTTTCTTCAATAAAGGTATGTAAATTGATTTTTTCCATTCCCTAGGTCATGTAGTTGTGATCCAAATTCGCTAACATAGAGCTGTTAAAATTTTAACTCCTCTTCTCCCAGGGCTTTGAGCAGCTCAATAGGTATTCCATCTCCTCCTGGTGCTTTCTTATTGGATAGCTGTTGCAGTGCCCACCTCACTTCACTCTTCAGTGGCACTAGCTCCTGTGTATAATCCTGCTCTTCAAATTTCTCAGTAATTTTGGAGTCCTTTCTGTAAAGGGCTTTTGTTTACTCTTTCTATCTTTCTTTGATGTCTGCAGCTTCTGTAAGATATCCTTTGTGTTTACTTTTCAATATTGTCACCTTGGCACTAAACTTCCCTGTTAGTTCTTTTTGAAAAGATCTCTTGTTTTTCCTTTCTTGTTTTGGTCTTCTATTTGTTGGCTTTCCTGGTTAAAGTATTTTTCCTTGTCTCTTCTGGCTTGTCGTTGAAACTTTGCATTCAAATGCCATACTTCCTGCAAATTTCCTGTGACCTTCATTTTTTCTCCTTTCCTAGGCAGTTTTGATGGCATCTTCTGACAGCCATTTAAACTTCTTTTTCTTCTTACAAACTGTTGGAATATTCTTCTTTGTTTCTGTTTTAGTTATATCTTTAATCTCCTCCCACAGTTCATCTGGTTCTCTTTCACACAAATTGAGTGTGTTGAATCTGTTCTGTATACTAATATTGTATTCAGCTGGTATGTTTCCAAGATCATATCTGATTGACATTTGTGTTGTTTTCGGTTTCCATAATTTCACATGTATCATAGCTGCTAATAACTCATAGTCTATTTCTCAGTCTGCACTGGAAAAGTCTTGACAGACTGAATTGCACTTCTCCATCGTCTTTGTACAAATATATAGTCGATTTGATTTCTGTATTGTCCATCAGGTGATATCCATGTGTACGATCTTCTTTTGTGCTGTTTAAAGCAGGAAGCACAGTTTACTGTTTCTTTAAATATTAAATTGTGCTTTATTTGGGGATTACTGACCACTACAAAAAAAGTCTGTATGTATGAATACACACACACACACACACTGCATAATTCGCATCTGTTATCGGTATGTAGATTGTGAATCAGATTCTAACTTAGATTAGTTTATGTATTAAGAGTGATATTATGGAGTGTCTGAATTTCAATCACACATACCACAAAATACTCCTTTCTTTTTTAGAGTGGAGAGAATGAAGCAAAAAGTTAAATGAACAGATTAGAAACCTGTAGATTTATCTGAAAGTGTTTTTCTTTCAGATGGTTAATGATCACTAGAAGATACAAATCTAGGACTTTTTAAGAATAAGCATAGGCTAGAAAGAGTGACTAATAGTAGTTTTGGTCTGCTGTTTGTTTTCTTCACTCTGCATTTGTTCCAGTCATCAGATAAAACTGAAGATGGGACATTTATTTGTTGCAAGACAGAACATTGTGTTTTCTTCTAATAGTGCAGACAAGAAGAAAACTGTATCCAAATAAAAAAAAAAAAAGGAAGAGCTGATTTCATTAGTAATGAAAGGACTGTTTAGAGAACTTTAAAGCCAACAGGTTATTCTCTAAGAGCTTTCTCCTTATGGATAATTTTCTAAAGTAGAGTAATTTTTCTGATAATGTATTTACACTGAAGTCTGCTGAGGTAAGACAAGAATATTTCTTTTAATTTAAGGAAAGAGAATTATTTGAGAAGAATGTTAACTTTCAAATCAAAGTGAGATTACTCTTATTTTGGAACTGATAGTATTGAAATATATTGGAAAGTCATAGTTGTTAATTTCTAGGAAGGATTAGCAAAGGAATTTGTTTTGTTGTTAGAAATCCTTTTTTTGTTCTATTCCTGAAATTAAACTTAAATTTTTGTGTGCTTGTGAGAGAGAAAGTGCATCTCTTATGAAATTTTTTAAAGTAAATTTTATGTAAATATTATATGAGATTGATTTTAAAGTTTGAGGAAACTAATACTCTTTTAAAATAAATAAACGTATTTGAAAGAAACCAAATAATGGTCATGGTTTAAACCATTTTCAGGTGTACAGGAAAACACATACAGAGGAAAAATATATTTTTTCTATGCAATTTACTTTATGCCTTAGAAGTAGTCATGAATAAATAGTTCAGAATAGTTTTAATTACTTTCAAATATCTATTCAGATATCTATTATACTTTTATCAGCAAGACTAAAATCATAACATAAGAATGCTATAATTATCAGTTTGCTTTGTGCTTCAATTAAACATTTTTGATTAAGCTATTATTATTCTTGTTGTATTTACCAAAATATGTCATTCTTCTGACTTTGCTGCTTAGGTGGCCTCTTTAATTCCTGTTTGAAAGATTTAATGTTTTTATTTATTTCATTTTTTAAAAAATAATTACAATTCTATTGTGAAACATAGTAAGCCTGTAACACATTAATACTCTTGACTCTCTTGATAATTAGACAATCCAGGAATTCTGCTTTAAAATACCAAACTTATTTTAGGTCACTGATATATTAAATCGCACCTGCTCTTGCAACACTGGATTTGTGTTTCACATTGACAGTCGTCAGCCATCTTCTGTTTTCATCTGCTATTCCCTGCTTCATTGGTTAAAGCAGGAATTTTCATTGCAAAGGTTAAAGTTGGAAATAATGTTGTAAAGTTTAAAATAGTGCTTTGATGTAAGATTCAATATATTTAAGTGCATGTTTCTTTGCAATAAACATTTTACCACACCTTCTTATATAGATAATGCATTATAACCAGTGGTGAGCTATAAGGGGCTCGCGCGAGCCCTTTGTTCTTCTTGTTTAATAATCTTGTAGAACTAGAAAATACCACCGTGGAATGTATACATGTTACTATAATTGCTACTTTAAATTCATATGGATTTTCTGATAACTATATAAAAAATCATTTCATTGCATTTTGTTCTGATGGAGCTAGTGTAATGTTAGGAAACAAAGCGGGTGTTGCAATCAAACTTCTACAAAAATTTCCCAACATTGTGATTTGGCATTGCGCCCATCGTTTACACTTAGAATTACACGATTCGATAAAAAACATTAAAGAAATAAATCATTTTGAAATATTTATGGATAAATTATATGATTTTTATCATCAATCACCAAAAAATCAACGAGAATTAAATACGATTGCAAAAGACTTTGCTATCGAAATTTTAAAGCTCAGCCGTGTGTTTGACCTACGATGGGCAGCTTGCAGTTTACGAACAGCTCTTGCTTTGTGGAGAAATTTCCCAGCTTTATGAAAACATTTTGCATCCAACAATAAATATAAGGGCTTTTTAAACCGACTTCTCAATTTGGAATTTTTAAAAGATCTAGCATTAATCATTGATATCCTACAGGAATTATCATATTTGTCAGAAGCTCTACAAAGTCGCAATATAAGTATTATAAGAGCTAAGTTAGGGCTTTTTTTTTTTTTTTTGCTTGACAATGTGAGCCCTTTGTTAAAATTTTCATAGCTCATCACTGATCATAACTGCAAATATATATACTTTTTTTTATGAACTCATAGTGCTTCACTTTGATCAAATCTTCATGTTCTAATGATGATGTTATTGTCAAAACAGATTTTGCAATATACTTACCAATTTTCTCTAGAAGTTTTTATAGATATAAATTTCAGTTCATAGAATGCTTAGCTGCTCAAATAATTCTTTGAGCATTGATGTTCAGTTAAGCAAAAATCATCATCATTATTATTACTATCAATCAAATCAGGGTTTAAATCCCAAAGAACTTTGATCCACAGTCCTGATCACCTTATTCTTTGTAATCAATTTCATCATCAAATAACTGATAGTACCCTCAGTGGGAGTGGCTGTACAGGATATTATGATAGTACAACATGAAACAGTTATATTATTACTAACTTCTTGTTGACAATTTCTCCAAATTAATCTGTATCTATCAAGACTAATATTATTAGATGTTATATTTCTTTCCTCTGAGGTAAGTCTACCTAGATCTTGGTCTTCTTCTTTTTCTGGGTCTTTTTTTTCAGTCACCTTGTTATGTTCCCATGATTTCTCAACTGTTTGTCTTAAAGTAAAATGCTGATCCTGATAGCCACTTGAACCCAGCTTATTCTTCTCAAAGCTTCCTTCCACAATTTTTCTTTGCCTCTTCTTTTGTATGCTTCCATAAATCTTACTAGGAATACTCATTAGGGAATGTTCACATTCAGTTTTATTTCCCTTTTTATAAATGGATACTATATATCCAATCATCAGGCATTCGACCCTCTGACCAGACCTACTGAATTATAGTAGCAAATGTAAAACTTTTATCATCATCATCATCAAATTCATGCCATGTATCCTCAAGGGGTATACAGGATATGATAGTACTACATGAAAAAAATTACATCATTACTAACTTCCTATCTACAATTATCCTCCAAATCAGTCTGTTACTTGTCAAGACTACAACATTATCAGATCTTATATTTCTATCGTCTAAGGCACTTTGTACCGTATCAATCCACCTACATCTTGGTCTTCCTCTAGGTCATTTTGCAGGCAACCTGGCAGAGAACACTTGTTTTGCTAATCTTTCTTCGCCCATTCTGTTTAAGTGACCATACCACCTGAGATTAGCTCTGCTAATGCATTCCTGGATGCTGACAATGTCAAGTTCTTTTCTAATATCTTCGTTTTTAATATGATATTGCCATTGATGCCATCTGTTCATGCCTATAATCTTTCTCAGGATTCTCATATCTGCGGTCTCTAGTCTTTGGTCAAGTGTTTTACTTCTGACCCAACTCTCAGATCCATAAGTTAAAACTGGTTTGAACACTGTCTTGTATACAGCTAATTTAGTGTTCCGACTAATTTCTCTCTTATTCCATATGAATTTAATCAATTGACTTCCCACCATACCAGCTTTGCTGATTCTGTTATCTATTTCTATATTTAATTTACCATCTTCACTAAAAACCGTGCCTAAGTAGCCAAAATGTTTTACTTGTTCCACAGATTCTCCATTCACAACACAGTTGACATTTTCAATGATTCTGCCCATTGTCTTTGTCTTTTTATTGCTGACCATCATACCATATCTATTACAACAGTTATTCAATTTAGTCAGAGAATCTTGCAAACTTGTAGCGGATTTATTTAGAAGTATAACATCATAAAGCAAAGAGCTGACCTTAACATCTCCAATTTTGATATGAAGGAAAGTGGTAATCATGTTTAATACCACTTTTCTTCATAATGTAATCCATATAGATAATGAATAACAGTCGGGGATAATGTACATCCTTGTCTCACAACAGATTTAACATTAAACCAGCTTCCTGTACTTCAATTCTAACTGCTGACTTACAACTCAAATAAAGACTAAGTATTGCTTGATATAATGAATCATTTACCATATAACTGTAGCATATTGAATAGCTTCTCTCTTGGCACCTTGTCATATGCCTTTTCCAAATCGACAAAACTTAAATACAGATCTATGTTATATTCCGATGCTTTCTCGATTATTTGTCGTAAAGTGAAGATCTGTCCTGACAGCCTCTATTTGGCCTGAATCCAGCTTTTCTTCCACAATTCTTCTCAACCATTTCTCAAGTATACTTGATTAGATCTTGCCAGGAACACTCAGGAGAGAAATACCTCTGTAATTCTCGCATTCAGTTTTATTTCCCTTTTTATATATGGGTACTATGAGAGCTTTACTACAATCATCAGGAATTCCTCCCTTTCTCCAGGCTTTCTGAACTATGCAGTGCAGCCACTGTAAGACTCTGATACCACCATACTTCAGCATTTCTGGTCGAATATCATCTACTCCTGCTGCCTTTCCACATTTCAAGCCTCTGATGGCTTTTTCTACTTCAAGTATGGATATGTATTCCTGACTACATGCCTGAGCAGTGTTTTTTACCACTGTGCTTTCATCACTGCTTGTTTCATTTAGCAGTTTTTCAAAGTAATTACTCCATACTTCAAGGATATCTTTTTCTCCTGTTTTCATGTCACCTTTATCATCTCTAACTCCTTTTACAGCACTCTTTCCTTCATTCCTAAGCTTCTTCAACAACTTCCAGAATATTTTGCCACCTTCTTGATATTTATTTTCTATATTCTTGCCAAAGTACTCCCATGACTTCTGTTTAGCTAGTTTTACACAGTGTTTAGCATTCTTGCATTTGTCTCTGTATTCTCTAAGAGCACAAACTGACTTATTTGCCAGGAACTTTTGATATGCTTTCTTCTTTTCCTTCACTGCCTCTTTAACTTCCTGTGTCCACCATGGAGTTCTAATTTTTCTGTCCTTGCAGACAACTTCACCACATGCTTCTCTAGCTGAATCAATCAGGGCTTTCTTCAAGGCTTGCCACTGATTCTTCAAGGTTTGATTCCTGTTCTCAAACTCTTTCATTTTTTTTTTCATTAAACTTTGTATATTTTAGTCTACAGTTCACATCTCAGATCTGCTTAAGTTTTATTTGCTTTAAAACTTTCATACATGTTATTCTTTTCAATATGAAATTCAAATTTATCCTGCTCATGACTAAATAGTGATCACTTCCAATTTCAAATCCTCTGTACACTCTGGTGTCCTGCACCAGGGAGAAAACATCACTATCAATAACATAGTCAATGAGACTTTTCTTATTCCTTGCCTCTTCTCTCCATGTGAATTTGTGCACATTTTTATGTTGGAACATTATTTTAGTAATAACCAGTCCATGTCCTGAGCAGAAATCCAACAAATATTTTCCATTATTATTAGCTTTGCTCTTTTCTCCAAATTTTCCCAAAATATTTTTGTGTGTCTCACAATCATTTCCTACTCTGCTATTTAGATCACCAACGAGGACCAACTTTTCCTTTTTCATTGTGTGAGTTGCTTTTTCTAAAGCCTCAAAAAAATTTGTCCACTTCTACCTTAGTAGAACCTTCTGTGGGACCATAGGCACAAATAAGTCTCATTGACCAGTTCCCTATTCTCATATTTGCCCACATTACTCTACTTGAGACTGCTTGCCATTCAAGAAGATTAGTCTCGTATTTTGTGTTGAATACTATGGCTACTCCTTCTTTTCCTTGATTGTCATTGCCTGAATATAACATTTTGTATTTATTGCTCAGATAGATCTCACCCATTTTGGTCTTTTTTGTTTGTCACCCCTATTATGTCGATCTGGTACTTATCTAATTCCTCAGCTAGCTCCATTTCTTTGCCATTCAGGCTTGCTATGTTGATAGTACCAATCTTTAACTCTGGTGATGTTGAGTTGGGCTGTGTTTTCAGATTTGTTCCAGTAGCTGACTTTTTGCTGTTCGCCCTGGTTCCCTGGCAAAAACAACACGGGGCCTTGTTTAAAAATGGCAACTCCCCAGCCGGCATGAAATTTTGTCATGTTGTACCATCATTTTTTATTTTGGTTTAACCAATAAGAATACAATTTGGTTGGCTAAATCCCAAATTTGCCAGCCCATCCTTGTTCGTTCAGTATCCAATTAGATACCCAACAGGGTGCACCACGAGAAGGTGGTGATTGGACATTAGGTCAGAAGCCCTGGTCGGTTCTCTGAATTCCTTTAAAGGCCATGTGGAGGTCTCCTCTCAGTTATACAGCTTTAAACTTTTATACTTCCATATTTGAGCATTTCTAATTAAATATCATCTGCTCTAGCTGGCTTTCCATATTTCATTTTTTTATGTTTTTTTTTTTACCTCAAATATTGATATGTACTCCTGATTGTATTTCTTCTGAATGTTTCTATCACCCTGCTGTTACTGCTTATTTCATTTAGCAATCTTTCAAAGTAATTACTTCAAACATCTAGCATAGCTTTATCTTCAGTTTTCATGTCATCTTTATCATCTCCAATTCCTTTTCTTTTTCTCCATTACTAAGCTTTCCTCTAGCCTCCAGAATATTTTGCTACCTTCCTGATATCTATTTTCTATGTTCTTACCAGTCTTCCCATGACTTTCTCTATATTGTCTCAAAGCACAAGCTGACTTACTAGCAAGGTTTGAAGCACTTTTTTCTCTTCCTTGACTGTGTCTTTAATTTCGTGAGTGCACCACATAGTTCTGATTTTTCTCTCCTTACTGACAACCTCACCACATGTATCTCTGGCTGAATCAGTCAGTGCTTTCTTCAGAATCTACCAGTGAATCTCCAAGGTTTGGTTCTTGTTTTCAAACTCTTTAATTTTTTCTTAAATAATATTCATCTCTACAGTTCACTTTGCTTCTGAAAGCTGCTTACTCTGATTTGTTTTCAAACTTTCTTACACAATTTTCTTTTCATATTCACTTCAATCCTCCTAAAAACTAAATCGTGGTGACTTCTAATTTCAAATCCTCAATATACTCTGTCTTGAATCAGCGTGAAGAGATCACTGTCAACAGTAGCACAGTCAACGTAATCTTCTTTCCATGTGGATGCCTAGAGTAATTATTTCGAAATTTCTTAAAGGAAACAAGCAGTGATGACAGCACTGTTGTAGAAAATATTCAAGAGAAATGTAACCAGAAGTATGTCTATACTTGAGGTTAAAAAAAGCCATCAGAGACCCAGATATCTATTTTCTATGCAGAACAGCACTGTTATATGATGTTAAATGAGCAGAAATGCTCAAATATGGAAGTATAAAAGTTTCACAGCAACTGCCCTGCATAATTGTCCAAAGCCTTATCAGATGGTCAGTTTCTCTATGATTAAAGTAGTCCTCACAGTATCTATCTATAAAAAAAAATGAGCTAAAACTAAATTTGAGAATTTTCCTGTTGAGTGTTGTTCCAATAACATTATGCAAGCATGCTTGAGAAGAGGTAAGAAAAATTGTGGAAGAGAAGTATTGAGAAGAACAAGCTGGATTTAGGCTGAATAAGGATTGTCAGGGTCATATTTTCTCTTTATGACAAATATTTGAAAAATCATGAGAATATAGTAGAGTGCCGTTGCAGAACTAGTGGATCAGTTGCTAGTGACAAAGAAATCCATTACCAAATAAAGATGAGTGAGAAACAGGTAATCATAATGGGGACTTCAATTATTCAAACATCGATTGGGCAGCTGTGAAATCTTATGAGAAGAATGAAACTGAATTTATTGAGCTGTTGCAAGACAACTTCCTCAAGCAGCATATGACAGAAGGAACTTAAGGGCAAAGAGTGTTACATCTGATTATAGTGTCAGAGGGGATTTTAGTTAAAGACGTAACTATTCTCCCTCTGATCGGTCAGCATGATCATCTAGTATTCACTACATGAGTCACTTGGGAAGTGACTAAGTTTATGAATGTTCCATTCAGAAAAGATTGCGTGCTAAACTATGAAGTAGGAAATTATGACTGCTTGGGAAGTATGCTGGGTTCTGCATCATGGTATCAGTTGTTATATGGGAAGAATATCGACAGTGCATGGGAAGTTTTTAAAAAGTACTTAAATGATGCAATATCAGAATGTGTCCTTAGAGTTCAAAAAATAAATAGGGTAGGAGTGAAATGGATGTCTTATTAAGCACTGCAAGAAACAGATTATGTGGAAGGAATACCATGTGCATAAGGATGATGTCAGTTATGAAAATTATAAGCAGCAGGCCATATGAGTCACAACTGTTGTATGGAAAGCTAAGTCTAATTATGAAAAGAAACTAGCTCTGCAAGCTATAGATAACCCAAAAGAATTGCATTGTCATGCTGCAAGTAAAAGAAAGAATGAATATAAAAGAAAAAACTATTGCATGCAGACTTACTAGTATGCAGGTGACCAATGCAGAAGAGATTGTTCAACTAATGAGTGGCCATTTTGCTAAAAGCTATCAACCTGGTATGCAACTCATTGAGCTCACTGCTACCATTTCATTTCACTATATGAAGAAACTCAGGTGTATGAGGAGGAAGTACTAGAGTTGTTGCACAAACTAAATAAGAATTCTGCAATAGGGCCTGATGGGATATCAGCACAGATACTAAAATTTTGTGTTCACCTGAACTGGCTATTCCTTTTACTTGGCTATAGAGTTTGAGTTTCAAAACAAGAAATATTCCAAAAAAGTGGAAAGAATGTATACACATTCTTTGTACAATGGTGATGCAAAGACTGATGTGCCTATCTGTCAACTATCAATATCTCTGGAGTGGTGGTGAAGATTTTGGAAAAGTTGGCTAAAGCTCACATACAGAAATGGATTGACAGAGAAACTATTGTAGACCATCAATATATCCATACAGATTTCTACAGAATTTTGTTTGTCTAAATTAGTATAAACTTAAATTTTCTGTTTTTCAAATTACCATTTTTGGTTGTTAGCACATTTATATTGTGAAAACTGCATGATTAATTTCTTGTTTTTTTATGTAATGTATAGTTGGGCATTGTTTATATATTATGTTTACATGTAGCACTAATTTTTAACAAAGTGAATGTAGTAGATAGATTTGCTTGTTAGTCTGACCTAAAATTAGTATTATAGTTTAATATTTGTATACATTTAAAAATATAAGTTGAAAGGACTTACTTAGTTGACAGAAAATGTGAGTTTTTTAAAAGTTGCAAGCAAAGTGCCATGAAGATAACGTATGTTGGTGGTGGTTTCCATTACTTCAAGACTGAAGCAGAACTACAAGTATCATGCATGCTGAAGCATGCACAAGTGAAAAGAACATGGTAACTAGTAAACAGCTGGATAGAGCTGTGTGAATGAGAAAGAGAGATATACAGATATAAATGATATGGAAGAGTTTTTGGAACAAATGATTAAAAAAAAAAAAAAGTTCAGGGTATCTTTGAAAGAAAGAAAGATGTTTTGAATGCTATTTAGCTGAATTATTCCACAACTATTATTCCAGATACAAGAGTATCTGGAATAATAGTTGTGGAAGAAATTTATTAGAACTTGATAAATGAAGTTTGTCATATAGGAAGAGAAATGTTTATTGGATATTAAAGGTTCCTTTAGTGCAGTAATGTTTAGACAGCTGTTTCAGAGAATTCCACAACTTGATTTTTAAATGTTTGATCATTTTTCCTTGGGAATCCTTCTTATAGGAAGGGGGGGGGGGATTGTGAATCTTGAAGAATAAAGTGGAAAGAAGCAATGCTTATGTGCAATTTTTTCTGGAAGACATTAAAGGAGGATCTTTAGACAGCGTTTGAATTTGAAACATTTATTGTCAAGTCTGAACTTTTTTGTATCTCTAAGAATAGGAAATCTACTATTATTTCCAAGATAAATCAGTTTTCATAAGAACTGTTTCTGCCAAAGAAATAAAGAAGCTGTTTGTTCAAGAGGGCTTTAGATGCAGTTAATTTTTGGCCCATGATATGATTCTCTGTTTGTCTTGTTAGATTTTAAGACAGGTTTCTGTTGTTGAAGTAATGTTCAGAATATTGTGTATGTGTTTTTTTTAAATGTATCTAATATTATTAAACTGTTTTTCATTTTTTTTTATATAGAGAGGTTTGAAGATTCAATTTACTTAATTATTATTAAAGTTAAGATTGAATTTTGAGAACAATAGAGAATTATCATAGCTAAATTACATATATCTAGGATCTTACTTGTGTTCTTAGATTTCATTATAGAAATCTGATAGCCACTTACAAATTATTTTTACAATAGGTGCAGTAGACAGGATTTAATAGTTTAAAATTTTTAAAAGTGTGCAATCCACAACAGGATTGAAGAACTAAATAATTAATTAAACTTTTTACAAAAACAAAAAGTATTAAAACCTTCTTCACTATACTTTGCAATGAACAGCATGAGGGAACTAAGGAAAAGTAGTGTATGAGCAGCTTGCTCACTCTGCAATAATGTTACCATATAGTTAGACAAGGGGGGAATGGATACACCATCGATCGTACTTTTGGATTTTCCTAAGGCTTTTGACAAAATACCACATGAAAGACTTGCATAAATGAGAATATGTGATTGGATTATAAAATATTGGCATAGATAAGAGGATAGCTGACTGACAGATATCAAAAAGTGCTATATATGGGGGATGTGAGTCTGCAAGATTTAAGGTAACCAGTGGTATGTCACAAGGATCAATCCTTGGTCCATTGTTATTTAGTCTGTACATTAATGATATTGGGAAGGATTTGACATGTGACATACAGCTATAGCCAGCTTGGTGGGCCCGAGTGATTAGCATGTCTGCTCTCCATCCAGACAGCTGCAGGTTCGAATTCTGCCAGTGGCATTGATGTTTGGGATTGTCTTACTAACTTGTTGTGGAAAGGGCATCTGCAGTCCTGCCAGTTCTTCTAGTAGAAGGCTTCACTCCCAAAAACCCAGTGAAGTAGGGGAGTGATCATACAGCATCAAAACGGCATAACATGTGAATAACTTAACTAATTAACATACAGCTATAGGTTATATGTTAGTAAATGTAAAGTCATGTACTTTGGTGTGATTAAATATCCAATGTTGTATAATAATCAGGATTATACTTGAAGAAACTGATGAGGCTAAGGATTTTTGGAGTTTTGGTAGACAGGAAGTTGAAGTTTAAGGACCATATAGCAAAAATTGCAAATACAGCTCAGAGAATAATTGCAATTTAATAACTCATTTTGCCTCTTAACAAGGCCTTGATAAGACTTCATTTGGACTATTGTATGCAGGTCTGGTCACCTGGTTTCCATGGTGATTCTGATACAGTGGAGAGAGTGCAAAGGAGTGTATTAAAAATGATATCAGGATTGTAGAATACTGATTATGAAGACAGAATTTGTTGACTTGAGACACTAGTAAACAGGAGAAAGAGGGGGTGATATGATTTAGACTTACAAACTTTTGAAAGGGTTATACAGGATTTCAGTAGATGGAATTTTTCATTTCATTTCAAAATCAGAAATATATTTTTAGGCTTGAAAAAAAAAAAGTATGTGAGGCATCCTTGGAAATTGAGAATACAGTAATCCCTCGATTAGTGCGCCTATATATATCTAAAAAATAAATGTTACAGATTTTAAAAATTTTCTATCTACACATTTTTTATGGTTAATTATTTTAAAAAATCACTCACCAGGATGAAATAATTTAGTTACCGATTTAAAACATTTTACAAAGTTATTTTTAATGGCATACTACACTAGTTCCATGTATGCTACGTATATTATGTTCCAAATTTTTACCGCAAAAATTTATGTCATCTGCTATAGTATGCCCACAGATTCGAGACCCTTCGACACTTGTGCACATGTCACAAAAAGGAGAATCCATTCTGATAATAGAGTAATCAATCCGTCTTCTGGGATGAGTTGTTTATTATTACATGTGGGAAAAATTAACTTCTCTTTTATGAGCATTGTAGTTTTTAAAGTGGTGACTATTTTGCTTGTATGACAGTTGGGAAATTTTATCTATAAAGCACGTGATTTCTCGTGTTGGCGACCAATTCGTACGTCCTTCATTTCTTTCTCCCATTCAATGATAATGTCCAAGAGTTAATTAAATCTCATTCTGAAGAATTGAGTGATTCCGACCTGCTAAATTTAGATGCAGTTGAAAGATCCCGAAGAATATGAAGAAAATTTAACCACTGATAGTCAGCCAAAAGAGATTTCACAGAAACAGCTTGAAAATATTTTTCGTACAATCGAAGTTGATAAGCAGCAGTACTTAGAGGCTGACCCTGATGAAGAGAGAAGCAGTAAAATTTGCATAAGAGTAGAAAAGGCAATAGGGCCGTACCATCAGTTATATGAAAAAAAGAAACAGAATGCCCGCCAAACTACATTAGCTCAATTCTTTATTAAGAAGTAGAATAATAAAATTTATATTCTGGATATGTTTTATTGTCTTTCAGCTTTGTGGTTTTCCTTTAACTAGCCCCTGAGACATACCTTAATTCTTTTATAAAAAAATTAAAGTTCAAAAAAGAAATTTGAGGAACGAATTATAACTTTTCCCATAGGTTATTATATTCGATTAGTGCGTTTTCGATTAATGCACCTGTTTTAAAGAATGCATTAGACGCACTAATTGAGGGATTGCTAAATGTTTTCAAGAAGGATATGCCCAAATTTTTCTCTCATAGAATGGTGCATGATGGGAATGGATTGCCATTGGATGTGGTGTGTACAGGTGATGTGAATGATTTCAAGAACAGGTATGACAGCTGGTGCGGATAGTATGGACTCCTTTGATGAGTCCCTCACTCCCTGGAGGTCGCTCTTAATAATAAGGATATATATTTCAAGTTTTGTTGATCTGGAAAAGTCATGTGACAATGTGCCAAGAGAAAAGTTTTTAAAACTATTGTAATTTTATGAAGTGAATGAAAATTATACCACAAATACATAGTCTTTCTCATAGAAAGGCTTAGACTTAAGGAATTTACAACGTACAAAGATTATAAATTAAATTAAACTTTAATCTATATTGAGGACAAAGCAGGAAGCTATTGTCTCTCCTAAAAGTCTTGATATCCCTTAGTGGGCTATGTAGGTATTCTTGGCCATTGGGCTGAAGGTCTTCTGATGTAAGTCTCCCAAATTTGGGGCAGTCTCAAGCGACCAAATTTGCTGAGGTTTGGCATGTTTCTTAGGGCTGAGGCTGATTCCATGAATAGCCTTTCAAATTTGAATTTACTACGGTGTATTACCATCGCTTTCTTCTGCCGTATTCTGTGGCATGTATCCGGAGCATGGTCTGCAAGACCAGAGTGGCTGTACTGGTGAAACCGGATGGTCATTGTGTTCTGAAATTCTGATATTTGCTGTCCTGCCTGTTTGGCCAAAGTAGGACAGCTTACAGCTGCAAGGGACCTGGTATACACCAGGTAGGTCTAGGGGAAGTGGTTGGTCTTTAGTGGAGCAGATAAGGGACACAAAATTTCTATATGGTCTGTAACACGAGGTCAAGTCATGTTTTTTTTAGGATTTTTGTAATTTTTTCAGAGGTGCCTCGGTTGTAGGGAATGGTGATGGATTTAGAGTAATCCTTGTTGTCATGGGGGAGGCGGGGGTTGTGGTTTACTGGTTTCGGTATTTTTTTGGGGGGGGGGGTAGCCATTGGCTGAGAAAGTGTTGAGGATGTGGTTTAGTTCTGTGGTTAGGGCATTGTCATTTGAACTGATATGTTTAGCCCTGTTGTGTAGTGTCTTAATAACGCCATATTGTTGTGTGCATGTGGGGGGGGGGGGTGACTAGTGTGTCTAAGAAAGGGAGGCTGTCAAATAGCAAACACATCATCAACGTAGCGAAGCCATATGGTTGGTTTTTGTGGGGCAGAGTTTAAGACTTTCTCTTCAAAAGTCTCCATAAATAAGTTGGCCAAGGTTGGGGAGAGTGATGAACCCATGGCTGTCCCCTCTATTTGTTTGTAGAATTTTCCTTGCCGAACGAAATAGCCTGAGTTCATTGTGAACTGAAATAGGGCTGAGATATTGGAGGAAATTTAGCTTGGATTAGCTCTAAGGTTTCTTTGAGTGGGATATTTGTGAATAAGGAGGAGACGTCAAAACTGACCATTATGTTGGTGTGTAAGGTTTTATATGCTGGTTTTGAAGTGGGCTGAGTTTTTTATAGGTGTGATGGTGTGCTGCCAGTATAGTAGTGTGTGAGTGCTTTGACCAAATGTTTAGCTAATTTGTATGTGGGGGAATCAATGCCACCCACTATGGGACGTAATGGCACATTTCTTTATGTAATTTTGGGAGTCCATATATATGGGGGGGGGGGGGGGATGGAGTTAAACGGTTTTAATTTGTTAGTGACTTCTACAGGCCAAGAAGTGACCTTCTTAAGGAGCCTGTGGAGTTGTGTAATTTGTGAGTTGGTGGGATTGTATTCAATAGGGAGGTAAGTAGCCCGATCTAATAATAGAGCATTAAGCTTACCTGTGTAATCCGTTTGGTTAAGTACTACTGTGGCGTTACCTTTATCCGCTTTGGATAAAGCGGATAATTACTAATTCTTTGTTTTTCTTCAGTTCTTGCAGAGATTTATATTCCTTATTGGATATGTTGGTTTTTGGTGGTCTTGCTTTGGTGAGAATACAAACTACATCCAGTCTAATATTGTTGGCGACATGGTTTGGAAGATGGCGGATCTCCGTGTCTCAATTTGGATCGTTATATCCTCGGCTGGTAATTTTCTAGGAGCAATGGCGAAGTTGTGGCCACATGAGAGAGTGTTGTGCTTCAGACTTCAAATTAACTGAGGAAAGGTTGACTACAGTGTCGGTAGGACGTTTTGGTTCTGAGGTAGAGTTCTTTTTTAAATTCTCAAATTTCTTGATATGCCGACCTCGTTTTTTTTTTTTTTTTTTAATTCTTTATCCGCAGTATTGCATGAGATGTCATATAAAATTGACCAAAGTTCGTAGTTTAACGTACTGGAAAGCTCTTCTTTGAGTGCCCAAATAGCTAAGTTTGCATCAGCTAGGAGAAAGTGAGTGGCAGCAATTTGTTTTCGTAGCAACACTTGGCTGGTGTGGTTATAAATTCGGAGAGCCTTTTGTGAAAAGACCAGTGCTTGAATTTAACACAATTTGGTCCAAATTGTGTTAAATAATGATCCAGATTGAACGCAAGATCCGCCACCTTTCAAACCATGTCGCCAACAATATTAGACTGGGTGTAGCTTGTGTTCTCACCAAAGCAAGACCACTGAAAACCAACATATCCAATAAGGAATATAAGTCTCTGCAGGAATTGAATAAAAACAAAGAATTAGTAATCACAAAAGCGGATAAAGGTAACGCCACAGTAGTACTTAACCAAACGGATTACACAGGTAAGCTTAATGCTCTATTATTAGATCGGGATACTTACCTCCCTATTGAATACAATCCCACCAACTCACAAATTACACAACTCCACAGGCTCCTTAAGAAGGTCACTTCTTGGCTTGTAGAAGTCACTAACAAATTAAAACCGTTTAACTCCATTCCCCCCCCCCCCCCGTATATATGGACTCCCAAAAATACATAAAGAAAATGTGCCATTACGTCCCGTAGTGGATGCCATTAATTTCCCCACATACAAATTAGCTAAACATTTGGCCCTCACACACTATACTGGCAACACACCGTCGTCGTCCAGTAGCATCCTCTAGCAAGAGGGTTGCAGCAGATGAGCAGCTCTTCTCCATTTCTCTCTGTCTGTCGCTTCCGTCATTCTTAAACCAGTCCATTCCACGATGTCATTAAACCACTCTCTAGTTGATCTTCTGTGTCTTCTCTTCCCCTCAACTTTCCCTTGTAATATAGTTCTTGTCAGGTGTCCCGAAGAACCTCTCAGAAGATGTCCTGCAAATCTAGTCTTTCTTTGCATAATATTCTTTAACAGTGTTCTTCCCATCCCAACTCGTCTTAAAACTTCTTGATTTGATATTCTTTCTGTATAGCTAATCTTTTCCATCTTTCTATAACACCACATTTTCAATGCATTAATTCTTTCCATCTCTCTCTTTCTTAGTGTCCATGACTCACTTCCATAACTTGCAATACTCCAAACTGTTGCTTTAACTATTCCAATTATAACGCCTATTTTAGTGTTCTTGTTTATTAAAATTCTCTTCATTTCCATGAATGCCGATTTAGCTTTGCCTATTCTATTTCTAGTGTCCAACTCTGAAGTTCCTTTCTCTGAGATCCAGCTCCCTAAATATTGAAATCTTTCCACTTCTAAAATCTTTCCTCCACATCTTATTTTTACATTATCTCCTATTTTTCTACCCATTATCATTATCTTGGTCTTTTTTGTGTTAATTCTTAGTCCATACTCTTTACAAGAGTTTTCAATTCTTTGAATAATTTGTTGTAACCCATTTTCACTTTCTGCCATCACTGCTACATCATCCGCATATCTTAAGTTATTAATGATTTTTCCATTTATTTTTATTCCTTCTTCTACATCCTCAAGTGCCTCTCTAAAAACATTTGTTCACTATAAAAGTTAAACAATAATGGTGATAACTCGCATCCTTGTCTGACTCCTCTCTCCTCTGGGAATTCTCCTGTTTCCTCTCCATTTACACATACTGATGCTATTTGTGACCAATATAATCTCTTTAAAATTTCCAAGTCATAAGAGTCAATATCAATATTTTCTAGAATGTCAAAAAGCATTTCATGTTTCACTGTATCAAATGCCTTTTCAAAATCTAGAAATCCCAAAAACAACTTTCCACCATGGTTTAGTGTTTTCTCCCCAATAATTCTTAGACAAGTTATAGCCTCTCTAGTTCCTCTGTTGGTTCTGAATCCAAACTGTTCCTCATACATTTCTTTTTCTATTTTATTCCTAATTCTCTCTAAAATTATTTGCACCAGAATTTTTGCTGTGTGAGTTATAAGACTCATCGTTCTAAAATTGTTACAGTCTAACTCTCCCGTCTTTTTTGGAATGGGGATAAAAATTGATCTTCTAAACTCCTCTGGTAATTCTTGTCCTTCATAAATTCCGTTAATAATTTGCCATAACACTTCCATACCTTTTTCACCTATATTCCTTATAAGTTCTATCTGTATACCATTTATTCCAGGGGATTTTCCTTCTTTCATCTTTTGAATTGCTAGATTCAATTCCTCCCTCATGATGCACAGTCTCTGAGCATCGTGAGGCAGGAATTGAATGTTCTTTCTTTTGATTTTGTAATCTTTTCCTGTCTTCGTAAAGTTTACTTACATATTCTTCCCACCTCTAATATCTTCTCTTTTTCTATCAGAATTTCACCTGTTTCATTCTTGATTACTCCAGTCCTTAGCATCTTTCTCTTTCCTGTCATCATATTAATGTTTTTATAAACACCTTTTATGTCCTTTCTTTCTGCCTTTGCTGTTGTATCTTTACTTATTTCATCTAACCACTCTTCCTTTTTCCTTCTTATCTCCCTACTCAAGTCTTTATACTGCTTTTTTTTCTCCTCTGTTTTACTATTGACTAACGTTCTTTGTGTTATTTTCCGTCATCCATTGTTTCTTTCTTTTCTCTCTTTCCTCCTCTTTTTTAGCTAAATGTAATTCTGTAGCAGTATTTATGCTTTCCTTCAGAATCTTCCATTTTTCACTTGCATCATCATTTTCTTGTATATTTCTCTCGTTCTTTTCTTCCTCTACTTTCTTTGAGAATTCATTTGCCGTACTTGGTATCTTCAGCCGCTCCATGTTCCATGATTTGTTCCATTTCCCTGTAGTTACCTTTTTTAGATTAATCCTTATCTTAGTTGACAACAATATGCGATCTGTATCACAGTCTGCTCCTGAATATGCTGTCCCATCTTTTATAATGGTTCTATATCTTTTGTTTATCAAAATATAATCTATCTGATTTCTTCTACTATTTATATCCTCCCCTGGGGCTTTCCATGTGTACAATCTTCTTGGATGTTTCTTAAACCAAGTGTTCATAATTGCTAAATCATGCTTTCTACAGATAAGATACCATCACACACATAAAAAAACTCGATCCACTTCAAAGCCAGCATATAAAACCTTACACTCCAACATACTGACATAATGGCCAGTTTTGACTTCTCCTCCTTATTCACAAATGTCCCACTCAAAGAAATCTTAAAGCTAATCCAAGCTAAATTTCCACCCAATATCTCAGCCCTATTTCAGTTCACAATGAACTCGGGCTATTTCATTTGGCAAGGAAAATTCTACAAACAAATAGAGGAGACTGCCATGGGTTCACCACTCTCCCCAACCTTAGCCAACTTCTTTATGGAGATATTTGAAGAGAAAGCCTTAAACTCTGCCCCACAAAAACCAACCATATGGCTTCGCTACTTTGATGATGTGTTTGCTATTTGGCCACATGGCTCTGATACACTCCTCTCCTTTCTAACACACTTAAACAACCAACACCCCAAAATCAAGTTCACCCTGAAAAAAGAGAAAAACAACAGCCTCCCTTTCTTAGACACACTATCACCCCCCCAGCCTGATGAAACCTTGGTTTTCTCAGTTTATAGAAAACCCACCCATACAGGAAGATACATTCACCAACAATTCCCCCCCCCCTCTCACAACAATATGGAGTTATTAAGAGACTACACAACAGGGCTAAACTTATCTGTTCAAATGACAATGCACTAACCACAGAACTAAACCACATCCTCAACACTTTCTCAGCCAATGACTACTCCCAAAAAAATCCAAAAAATATTAATATCTTAACCCTACTCCCTTCTGGTAGCCAATCAAATGTTTTATAAATGATTATAAAAGATTTCATTCTTATTATATTTTGATAGTTAAAAAATGTTTTTCTTACGTAAGATAAATTAACACAGTCGATTGTTTGCAAAGATTTCATGTTTAGATCATGAAATATTTGTTTAGAAATGATAGCCTTTAGAGCAGGGGTGTCAAACTGGTAGCCCACAGGCTGCATATGGCCCCTGATGCCTCAAGGAAAGATTTTAAAAAAAGGATGGTTGCTTTTTTATAATAAAACAAAAATACCATATTTACTTGAATATAACATGTTATTTTGGAAGCACCTATTTATGTGAACAATTATTCTCGTGTATGAAAGGTAACAAAACAGCCCACAGATCAAGATTAACCAGCGTCAACCTTTCTGCCATAATGAAGGTCATATGTTCACAATCTTTGAGTCCAAATTTTGGCAGGCTGGTTAATAATAAACGTTGTCAAGGGATGGGGGGGGGGGGAATAAAATACTGAAATTAAATTACTATAATTATATTATGCAAGTATATGCATTTTAACCCGAAAATATTATCATTTTTCCCCAAAATATAGACTACCCTAATACAGACTACAAAGGAAAATAAAATATTAAAAAAAAAAAATATATATATATATATATATATATATTGTTTTATGAAAAAAATTTGAATGACTAGAACCGAGATTTAATTAAAAAGGTTTTAATATAAACACACTACTAGTTTCGGCCTGTAACAGCCTTCTTCACGTGACATTTTAAAAGACTATGAACAACATAGACAGTCTTTATACATAATTAGCATGAAAACATTGTAGTTGTATTTGAAGCTGTTCTTTCATTTGTTGCATTGTTGGCAGAGTGTGTGCTTGCTGCATCACGTGAACGCCAGTACATGATTACAGCTGAATGACTATCTGGGAGGTTGTAGCTTAAGTTGTTATTTAGATGAACAGGATTGAAGATGATTTCTCTCGATTCCACAATTTTTCTCTCTATTTCGTCACTGCAACGGAAGATGTTTGTAGATTTTTCCCAGCGGACTTTGTGACTTTGGTTATCATCATTAGGATTAGCCGAGAAAAGGATATGACTTGATAATGCACTTGCTCGCTGTCTCTTGTAAGTAATGTCTCTCATGTGTTCTTCCATACGCATTTCGACAGATTTGTCTGTCTGCCCGAAATAAGGAATATCGCAGTCACATAATATTTTATATACGCCAGGGTATTTGAGTTGATGATGACAAGGTTTTGGGTGGCTAATTAAGGAACGGATCTTTGGAAGTGGAGTGAACAAGGTTCTGATATTGTATTTTTTTAGAACTTTTGCTAATTTATGTGAAACAGTACTTATGTAAGGAATAGATATATTGCTTTTGAATCTATTTGTTTCTTCTGAGTGATGCCTAGGAGGATTAAGAAGGAATTTGTTAATGATTTTCTTGGAATATCCATTAACTTCGAAAGAAGTTTTCAGATGGTTTATTTCTGTAAGCAGTTCATTTGGATCATCAAGAAGAGAACGGGCTCTATGTCCCAAGGTGGAAATTATTCCAAGCTTATGAGGAGGGAAATGATGGGACTGACTGTGCAGATATCTGTTGGTATGTGTGGGTTTTCTATATATCGATATTTTTAGTTTACCAGAAGAGCGAGTCAGTTTGACATCAAGAAAAGGCAAGGAATTATCCGTTTCAAGCTCAGCAGTAAACTTAATACTTTGATGTCGGCTATTGAGATGTTCGAGGAAAACCATAAGGGATTCATGTCCATGGCTCCAAACAATGAAGACATCATCCACATAACATTTCCAAACTTTAGGTGTTAAAATAAAGGAAGAGATAGCCTTGGTTTCAAAATCTTCTAAGTAAATATTTGCAAGAACCGGAGATAAAGGATTACCCATAGCCAGTCCATGATTTTGTTTGTATATATTATCTTGAAATTTGAAGTAACCGGACCTGATGCAATGTGTAAGCAAGGCTAACATTTTTTTGGATAACTTGTCCTTGAGTAATGTTAGGACTTCATCTTAATTGTAATTGTGTTTACTGGACTGCCTTGTCCAGTAAACACAATTATGCTGATTCACTGTTCCATTAAGCTTAAATTGTTCATCAGACCAAACTATCTTCCTCACAGACTCCTCATCTACCATGTGTTCTTCAATGCATTCTTCAATCAGGATGGTCTTCATTCATTGTATGTAATAATCTTGGGATGTAAACTTTTCATTTAGCCTTTAAGAATGCGCCGTATGCTTGCACTGCTAATTCCTCTCTCACGTGCACATTGTGTGATAGACTTCTGTGGCAAGAATGTAAACTGTTTCAACGCCATAACCAAGGAAGCAGGACGTTGCTGTGCATGGTCTCCCAGATCTTCCCTTCTGCACATCACACATGATACCATGGGTTTCAAACTTAAAACGAATACATGCAATTGTCAGGCATGTTGGACGTTGTGTCGCAAACTCACACCTCCATTGTCATTGAACTTCAACAACATTCTAAAATTTGAAATACACTTTAAAATGGTCTTGCTTTCCTCAAACGACAATCATGCCTCGGCCATTTTGTTTGACTGTCCTACCGGTTACGTGTTGATGCTAGTATTCATGTGAGTAACGACATCTTTTGAGAGAACATCATACTACACATTACTGCCGAATTCAGTCCAACTTCGAAAAAAAGTCCATAGGTGACATCTTTTTTTTTTTTTTTTTTTTTTTTTTTTTTTTTGTAGACTCTGTATACATACATATATAGTAACCATTATTTACTTGGCTATTTACTTTCATATAGAATTAGAATTCAGTGTGGGTAGTGACAATGCTAACTATATATGTATGCTTACATGTATAGTTAGTACTGTCATTAGTATTACATTTCATGTATAATACATATATATTCATGCAGTATGCCAAGACTTGAAAACTTTTTAGGAGCTAAATTTTCTTACACATGCAGATTTATTTTTACATAAAGTTTTTAAAATATTGCCTTAGGAAATATGAATCTAGATGAAATACTTGGTGAATCAGTATGTCGTGAAAGGCATCAAGATACATCTTCAGATCTAGATCTTCCAACCCCTCATGTATTTTTTGAAGATGATAGCAGCTTAAGTGAACCACAATTTGCTCCTCCATGTACACCAGAAGAAGATCATTTGCTTGATGGCAGTGAGGTAATGTCGTATTATGGATTATTGGTAAGCTGATGATGGTGTTTTATTTGAAGCTTCATACAGTTTATCATATATTGATAATAATCAAAGAAGCTCTAACAAAAATTGAAGCATTATATAAATTCAGAAATAAAATTATTTATAAGAAAGATTCTGGTAATTGGACCAAGTTTATTAAGATAAATATCAATAAAAATAAAAAACCCGACAAGTTTCGTAAGTCGTTTGACTTACATCTTCAGGAGTCAAAGGTAACTAAAAGTTTAAACACAAGAAATGAGAAATTATTCAAAATTACTGAAAATTACTCTGGCAAAAAACAAACATGTCTTACATTGAAAAAAATTATTACATAAGAAAATTTAAAGAAGCTGCAAACATGCTTAGAATTCCAATGCAATGCAACAAAAACCAGGGCCTAATTCTACACCAAGTTTGGTCTGCATTGATAAAAAATATACCCAAGTCAGACCATGGACAATGTGAACGTGACAACATCCAGCATTGTTCAAACTTAGTATTGCACTGAATCTGCATTCAGATATTTAATTTAATGAACAGTTAGATGACCACAACTGCATCGAATGAACTATTTTGAGTAATTTCTCATTTCTTGTGTTTAAACTTTTAGTTACCTTTGATCCCTGAAGATGTAAGTCAAACGACTTACAAAAATTGTCAGGTTTTTTATTTTTATTTTTATTGATATTTATCTTAATAAACATGTGGTCCAATTACCGGAATCTTTCTTATGAACTGCTAACCACAGAAACCTACTCCTAAAATTATTTATGTTTACATGATCAATTAAATGATAATCATACAAAACATTTCACTATGAAATTTAAAGTGCATTAAGCTGATAGTACATATATGTGAAAATTAGTCAAGAATCATACATGCAATTTGCTCCTCCATGTACACCAAAAGAAGATCATTTGCTTGATGGCGGTGAAATAATGTCGTACATACATACATACATAAAATTTAAATAATACGGGCAGGCAATACATGTTTTAATGCATACTTTACCCTTTTTATTTCCTAATCATCCAGTGAACTACAAATTATTTTGATGAATTGAAATATGAATAGATGTTTAAATTAAAATGAATAGAATAGAACACTTTCATTTAGAAGTTTAATTGGATAAAATTTATATTTTTTAAAAAAAATTTAACTAATATGAGTTTTGTGAAGAACAGTTTCCCATAAGGGGGATATATACTTAAGTGCATTCTGTTTAAATTGGCAATGTAGAAATGTTTAATAGTTTTCTTTATGCAATTGCTCCATGAGAAATTACTTTTATGTGTAGGCCTTTAGCCTTTTCCAGATAATTGTATGTTTGGAGGAGATGGCATGTTCAAGAAGTCCAAATTGTTTTGGTTTGTTAAATATAAAATAGCGTGGATATTTCTCATGATGAACAACCACAGGTGTAGGGAATTCGATACCATGCCAGGCCCAGTTTTAATAAAATTTAGATCCTTTCTTGAACTGGGCATAGCCTAGAAAGGATTTAAGTTTATTCATTGGATGAAAAGCCACTCTGAGAGCAAATGAATGGGCTGAAGCAATCTGGAGATTCTTTCAGATAATTTAATATATGGGATAGCATTATGTTGCATGTGCCTTGTCTAATTTTTGAATTCATACTGCAGATGCCCCGATGATTTGGTGAAATTTTATGCAATTAAACTTCTAACTAAATGTTCCTTTGTATTAAATTTTATTTGAACAATATTTTTATTCATAAATTGACTCTGATTTAAAATAATTTTTCATTGTTTGTTTTGTATTTTAATTTATAATAAAAAATAAGTAAATAAATAAAAAATAAATGAAATTTGATTCCGGTTGTTTTCAGTTTAGCAAGAAATGTGAGTTCCTGTATATAGGATGTACAGAAAATCTATAGCCATAAATTATCTATAACAAACCAACACTACAGTAATAGTTATAATTAACTATTACAGCACTTCACTTTAGTGCTGTAACAACACTTTGTATGAAGCTATTTATCACAGTTTATATACTCTGTCTTCACTTAATAACTAGTGAAATTTTGATACAGCTAAGTGATTCAGTAAGTGATATCTGATCCAAAATTTCCCTCTACCGCCAATTTGTTCATAGTTGAAAGAACTGCTGTAAGCCTCTGTCATAATCCAGGGTATCTTCTCTTTTTTATACTCTCATTTCTTGTGCTCTTGCCATGTCTATATATTACAAAAGCTGAAAAGTAATGCCTCTTTTTCTATAAAATGGAAATACTGTCCAACCACAGATACAAGACCCTCGGCTGGCAATGTGCCAAGAAGAGGCAGTTCATGTTGAAGGGGAGAAAGGAATAAGGCGATGTACGAATTCATTACCAGCATGCGAAATCAGGTGCTTAATGCATAAAATTTTCCAACTGTTGTACAAGCAAAATAGTTACCACTTCAAAAACTAGAATTTTCATAAAAGAAAAACGTTTCATGGGATGAGTGTTTATTATTTTCCGACGTATAATAATAAACACTCATCCCACGAAACACATTGATTACTCTATTATCAGAATGGATTTGCCGTCTTCTGCCATGCACAGAAGTGTCAAGGGGTCTTGCATCTGTGGTCACACAGTATAGTAGTAATGTACTATAGGTTTACAGAAAAACCTTTTGTGGGTGGTAGACGCATAAGATAATATTGACTGTTGAGAAAGAATATTTCATTTCACATGTTCAGCATTGTTCCTCATAAATATCTCAGATAATTCTTGAAGTTCACATATAACTATTTACAGTCCTCAGTAAATCATTCTGAAAGACATTCTTTTGAAATAATTCTCTAATTAAGATGGTCTTTAAATTGTCTATCTACTGGTCCTGATAATGTAGGATCCCTTGACACATCATTTAAATGATGTGTCCAGGGATCATTACTTTCATTTATTGGAGTAAGTGAAGCTTCAGGCTATTCATTTAGAAAAGAATGTTTTTATTGGTCATGAATGAATGAAATTCTATCAATTTGTAAATATGGTTTTGCCAAACAAAGTTTTGGAGTACTTAGTTATAAAAATATTTCTTCACCTTTCTCGCCATATTAATTACTGTTTTTCTATATTATTTTCAAACTTTAATGACCAGTCTTCAATTAATGTAATGAAATTTCACTTCTTTCTAAATGTATTGTAATTTTCATCATCATATTTTTTTTGAACATCATACTATCATCAAATAGGGTGGTACTGGATTTTTTAAAATTATTAGGTAATATTTATTTACTAAAACAAATCCATGTGGTTGTAAAAGGTAACTATCTCATCGATAAGTTTTTTATTAACTGCTTGAAATCCATTCTCTAGTGAATCCTCTTTCAGATTATCATATAGATTACCAGTTTGATACCAAACCATTTATTTATTTATTTATTACAAATTTTTATAACTAGCTTGTTAAGCATATTCAGTATAACTTGATGTAATCAGACTTTTCATTACATATTTATATCAGTATTTCTTTGCCTTTCTCATCACCAAATATTGTTTATTTCTTTGTTATATATATATTTTTTTTGTTGTTGTTGTTGTTGTTTTTTTTGTAACTTAAGTTTATCATTATCAATCTTTAATGTAAAGAAATTATTCACCTCCTTTTAAATGTATGTTTACCACTGCCCCTACTGATGATCTACTTACACTGCTACAAGATAAATTCTCTAAGAAGGTTATGGCACTCCTCAAACACTGTATTTCATTTGGATACTTCAAATATAAAAATACAATATACAAACAGAACTCTGGTCTAGCCAGGAGCAGTCCTCTTTTGCCAGTTTTAGCAAACTTTTATATGGAAAAGCTAAGGTCCTAGAAGGATACTGTCATAAACCAAAATTATGAAAAAGGTACTTTTGATGATATATTCTTAGTCTGAGACCATGGACTACCTTCACTTCTGCTTTTTCGTGAGTACCTGAATCATCAACACCCTAACATAAAATTCACCTATGAATTAGAATATAATGGTTCACTCCCATTTCTGGACCTTCTACTAACTAAGAAATCAGTTAAATTAAAACTGTATATTTCCAGAGCCTACACATACTGACTGATATGTACATACTTCG
Source organism: Typopeltis vanoorti (assembly GCF_054136105.1). Classification (NCBI taxonomy): domain Eukaryota; kingdom Metazoa; phylum Arthropoda; class Arachnida; order Uropygi; family Thelyphonidae; genus Typopeltis; species Typopeltis vanoorti. The sequence continues at coordinate 68,005,766 of NC_143549.1, read as the reverse complement.
TCCCATCATTAATAGACCTCAAAAATTCGGTATTATTTCCACACTAGGAGCAAGAGCTTGCTGACTCATCACTGACAAGGATGAACCAGTCAAAGAACTTCACCATTTAAAAAATTCTTTACATCAAAATGGCTATAATCTCCAGACTACTCAGCTGACATTAGACCAGAAAAATTTCTAATGAAAAAGAAAACAGAGGATTCATCAAACTCTCATATATTAGCTTTATTTCCATAAAACTATCAAAAATACTTAAGGAGTATAAAATCAAAGTAGTATTTACCCCTTTATCAAAATGAGATCACTACTCTGATCCACAAAACCTTGAGATAGCCCGCTTCATTATCTAGATGTTTATCAGCTATGGTGCGATTGTTGATCATCTTGCTATGGACAGACAGAAAAATCAATTGAAAATGTATTGAAGAACATGTTCAAGATATTAAATCCCATAGAAGTGAAGTCTCAGCTTCGTTATCACATCTGCTCTCTTCAGCTGACCCACAAGACGCTTTGCAAATAAGACATCAAGTTTTATGGGATAAACGTGAACTATTACACTGTTGCTATGATACAACAGAGAGAGGGAAAAATCTGGGAGTCTTTGGAAATAGCATTAGATCCTGAACATCTAAATATTAACCAAAGTATTAACTTGTCTGAGTACATTCTAGCCTTCATTAGTCAAACACATTCACATGAATGCATAAACCTGCATGATGTTCTGAACAATTAGAAATATTTTAAATATTTCTTATTAAAATATTTAAATAATTCTTTTGACAATTACAAGATTATTAAATTATTGTAAATTATATTATCTGAAACCTACTGAAGTCAAGAGCTCATTCAGGGAGGCTATATGTTACCCAAACCAGCTGTCATACCTTCTCTTAAACTTATTCGCATTAGATGCACTCATCACTTCAAGAAGCAACTTTTCCATTTACTCAAAACTCTATAAGAAAAAAATAAAATCTAACTATTATCTCTTTCTTAAACATGAACAAACATGTTCATGTTTAAAAAAAATAAAATCTAACTATTATCTCTTTCTTAAACATGAACAAACATGACCTCCATGGATTCTATCCTCCTTCCCCCCCCCCCCCCCCATGTTTTCTCCCCATCTTCCATATAACAAAAAAATTCATCAGAAGATATCTTATGAAGACCTTTGGGGGGGGGGGATCTTTTCATACTCTTCTCCTCCACACACTCGGTGTGTTTAAAACCCATAAATTCGCAATAAAAAGAAAACACTGAAACTAAACATTGAAGCTTGCACACAGGTTCGTATCTCATTGATAACTTAACCTCTTAAATTCACCTATTAACTCATTAAACCCATTAAGAGATTGAATCTTCATGCACTTGTAATCAAAATAAAAATCTTGAATTTACAAATAACACAAATATATACAACATCAAATCAACACAACTTATTATGCAAGCACCGATGCATTCTTCAAATCACAACAAGAAAAACACTTAAATGTGCACAACTTCCTTTCTATCATGTTGAAAGTTTTTTCACTTGGTTATACTATAAATTAAAGACACCAAGAAATGATACTCTTGGTTTCATCCTTTATCCAAGTGTAAGCAAACAAAGTTTCTGCATGAAGTAACTTCATGACTCGGCTACTTGTATATTGAGGTTCATGAAGTTACTTCACATGCAAACTTTGTTTACTTACCCTTGGATAAAGGATGAAACTTAGAATATAATTTCAAATTGACATCTTTAATTTACTTTTCTTTCTATCACATAAACCAATAGATATTGTCCATTATTTACAAAACTCCTGTAAACTTAGTCTCCTGCCCATACAGAATTTTTATTCCTTCTTGAGTTCACACAGAAGAAATACCAACAAAAAAACGTTCTCTGTATGATAGCAACATAAGACAAGCAAATTCCTCTTGCATCTTAAAATCACAGAACACTGAAGAAAACATATCCTAACTTCATCCAATGCACTTCTATAACTTCACTTTCTGTGTGAAAGTGTCAACAGACTCACTCCACTGAATGCATTACTAAAAACTATATCATTTTAGAATGAATTAACTTTCTATATGAAAGTCTTAACATTCTCCTTAAAAACATTCTCCTTTTGTTTCTTGTAGAAACAAAAAAAAAAAGAAAAAGAAACTTAAAGGAACAAAAGAAACAACTAACTAGCATATCAGATATGGTGAAGTGGATAAACAAATACATGTAAAGCTGGCATAATTATCTCAATCCATAAATCAATTAAAACAAATACAGGAAAACCTTGCTTAATGTGTGTGTGCTAAGCAAAATCACGTTGAACAAATACAGTAAACAATAGGAATGATTATAATTCATCCATCAGTTAGCATATATTTGAAAGAAAGAAAAAATTGACAGTATAGACTGTATTAGAGGATAAAATCATCTAAGTTAAAAATCAATTGCATAAATTTTTATTTAATGTCTAAACATTTGATTGAGCCATTTTTTAACAAAAAATAATAATAATAAGTAAAGATATTTGAATAGTGCTCAACTTTTTCATCTTGTCATTCAATTCGCAATAGCTGGCGACCACTTTATCAAGATTTGGTGGACTTCGAAGCTTCATTCCATATCAGGATCAGCATCAAACAAAATTTCCTTAGCATGCTTAATGTGATTGAAAACTAGCTCAAATTCTATTGCAGTTAGCTTCTTAGTCATAACATTCTCTTCTTGTTCACACTCCTTATCTTCTTTTTCATATGCATGCTGTTTTTCTAGTTGGAGATCATTCTCGCTTAACTGTTCTGAATGACAATCGAGCAAGTTTCTCACATCTTCATTATCCAGTTCATTAAATCAAAGTTTTTTTCCATTTGTGCTGATTTCTTCAATAATGTTAGATCTTGGATTTTACACATGATAAACTAACATGGGGTTGAATTTCAAGTGGCCATCTTTATTGCCTCCTAATAAACGCATAAGACAATCTAGATACTTTGTATCCTAGTTGAGATGCTTCAGTTTTAGCTAGGAAAGTTTTTGTTGGCATTTGTTTTCAAAAGAGACCAGTTTTCGTCGAGGTTGAATATTTGACGATTATCATAATCGCCCTCCTGAATTATCCTTTGCAATTCTTCAGGAAACTTGGCTGCAGAATCTTTATCAGCACTAGCAGATTCCCCAGTTATTCTTACATTATGTAGTTCAGCTTGATTTTAAAATGGTCAAACTATCCTAAACTTGCAGCAAAGCTTTCACATTCCTCTTGAAATTTGGTCAATTTCAATGAGGTAAAATATTGAGTGCTTTTGCCTGAATATTCCTTGTACTAAGAGTTATTCTTTTTTGGTTACAATCCTCAATTCAGAGTGATAGAAGATGTTCCATCTCAATCTTTAAATGACTTCTATTTCAGGTGATCTGCATGCTTATAGAAGCAGTAACAACTTTTCCTTGTTCTTTGTATTCTTTGCTCTTATTTAATATAGTCTGAACATATCAGGGGTTGAATATAATAAAGCCTTATAGGTATCTAAATTAAAGCAAAATAAAGGAAAAATGATTGAACAATAGAACAGAATTTGCACGTGCACTTGCGATGATAGTTTTGAGCTAAGTGTTCATCATGCATGCAGACCACTCGAAATCAAAGTATTATAATGATTGGATTAAAGATTTCTTTCTACATAGATCAAATATTGTAACCAAAAACGGATCCCGCTAAGCACTGACCTTATTAAATCAAAAGCATTAAGTCTCTTTGCAACCTTGAAAGAAAGGGCTATCAATGATTGAAAAGAAGAATTCCACGCTAGTGCTGGGTGGTTTGAACGTTTCAAAAAGATAAATAGCCTACATAATGTTCGAATCACAGACAAATTTGCAAGTGCAGATAAGGAGGTGATCGCAAATTATCCAGAGATTTTGAAGAAACTGTGGAAGAAGGTGGGGGGAGCTGTTGTGACCAACAAATATTTAATGTTGATGAAATCGGCTTTTTTGGATGCAAATGCCTTTCAAGACTTTTCTGGCCAAATCAGAGAAATCTTAGCCTGATTGGAGTCTCAAAGGATAGAATGACTCTTCTGTTAGGCGGCAATGCCAAAGGTGATCTAAAAAACTTATGGTAGTTTATTGAGCACAAAATCCTAGGGCCCTCAATGGCATTAATCAAGTTTCCCTCCCCATTATTGGGAAGTCTAATAAGAAAGCATGAATTACTAAAGCTTTGTTTGAAAGATGGTTCACGAGTTATTTTCATTCAACAGTTGAGAATTTTTGCAAATGAAATAATCTTGATTTTAAAGCTCTGCTTATTTTAGACAATGCACCTGATCACTCTATTTTCTTTTGATTTATTGTGTGAGAACATTAAAGTGATATTTTTACTGCCAAATACAACTTCTCTCATACAACCTATGGAGCAGGGGATTATCACAACCTTTAAATATTTAAATACTCATTTTAATATAATTAACGGCTATTTTAGCCTGTTTTTGTTTAGGAGTGTCCCTTATATTTAATACATTGGCTAACATAACTCAAAGGAGTATATATATATATATATATATATAATTTAGGGCATTACGGGCGAGTGTAGAAGGCAATTATGGCAGAATAAAAAATGTTGAAAAATTATGTACATACCTTGATTTTGGTTTAAAGATGCCTTCTAAATCTGAGCTCTTGTGGAAAGGGGGGGGGAGGAAGAGAGGGAAAGAACATGGGGATGTACTTGGGACAAGGGAAATAAGTTTGGGAACCCGGGTTACTATTAATAATATATAAATATATATATATATTATTTTGTTGTGGGGAGAGGGGGGGAAGGAAGGGGAAGGGTATCCTTATGTGGAAACTGCGGCAAGGGTTTACGGGGTGTGGACCGTTTCGGTCATCGTCGGAACTTTGTGGGAATGACTGTAGGGCTATTTTAGCCTGTTTTTGTTTAGGAGTGTCCCTTATGTTTAATACATCGGCTAACATAACTCAAAGGGGTATATATATAATTTAGGGCATTACGGGCGAGTGTAGAAGGCAATTATGGCAGAATAAAATATGTTGAAAAATTATATACATACCTTGATTTTGGTTTAAAGATGCCTTCTAAATCCGAGCTCTTGTGGAAGGGGGGGGGGGAAGAGAGGGAAAGAACATGGGGATGTACTTCGAACAAGGGAAATAAGTTTGGGAACCCGGGTTACTATTAATAATATATATATAAATATATATATATATTATTTTGTTGTGGGGAGAGGGGGGGAAAGGGAAGGGGAAGGGTATCCTTATGTGGAAACTGGGGCAAGGGTTTACGGGGTGTGGACCGTTTCGGTCATCGTCTGACCATCGTTGGAACTTTGTGGAAATGACTATAGGGCTATGTCAAGGCTGCAAGATGTGTCTGCCAAATAGCCGTCAATTATATATTAATAGTGTTTTAGAGGAGTAGCATGGGAATTTCCCAGAAATTATACTTAAATACTCATATTTTAAATATGAGTATTTAAATATTTTAAATATTTAAATACTCATAATTAGTGTTACAGAACACCAGCTTATTTTAATATCTGCTGTAGGAGCTCTAGAGATGCTGTTGTAGCAAACTTGTTTTTCTGGATACAACTTTATATGTGGTAGCTGTAAATAAATAACTTTCACTAATTAACTTTATAATTTAGATTAGTTTTGACAGTGTAAATCATATCATTGTTGCCATTTCTCCAGAAAATAAATCTAACATTGATATTTTAAATTATTTTTCTGAAATCATTAACGAATCCAAATGACTGTCTTAATGAATGCATAATTCAATTTTATTTATTTATTTATTTTTTTTTTTGTCAGCATCTACATATCTGTATTAAAATTCAGATATCTCACAAGTTAAAATATAAAAATGAATTGAAATTAAGAAATTAGTGATGCTGCACTATTTTGCTGTTAGTTAAACATGTTTGTTTTTGTATGTCATAAGCATGACAATTTGTGATGTTATTTTTTTATCTTTTGATATTAAAGTCTTGCTTAGATATGAAATAATTTTTTTAAAATTAGTTATTAGAGCTTAATTGTGATTTTGTATGAGCTTTCAAAGTTTTGTGATGTTGTTACTGTTTTTATAAAAATAAACTTTGTTTACAAACTGTCAATTATGAGGGGAGGAAAAAAGCCAGCACTATACTATCAGAAGTTATCAAATGAGCTTATGTCAGTGGGAGAAGACTGTGAAAGGAAAAATTTTATTATTTTTGCTTGTTTTATTTTGAAATTATAATTAAATAAACTTTTCTGCACTGTGAAGAAAGAACTTCGTCGTTTCAAGCCCAATGACAGCATATGATGGTGAACTTGAGTGGAAGTTTCTCAGTTACATTTCTGAGCACATGCAAAAATGAAAGGAATGTTATCTAACGTTGCTAGGCATTCAGCTACCCATGGAGGAAAAGAAACACAAGAGGAAAGAACTGTGGTGTTTCTGTGTCTTCAGTACATGAAAACCGGACAGAAATTAGAAGAAAAGTTAGAAATGGAAGGCTGAGAGAGGAAATTCTTGTATAATGAGATGTGTGAAGTTTTTAGTGGTTGTTACTCCATATAGGAATTATTTCAGTTGAAGCTGAAAGGAACTTTATTGATTTCCAGTTCATATAGAATGGGTCCAGTAAATTTGCTTTATTTGGTATTCTCAGTCTGATAAGTGATTTCTAACAGTGAATGTATGGCCTTGTTTATTTCTTCATAAACTTTCATATATATTAGGTTTCATATTATTTGTTCTGAAGTGTTGAAACTGTGATAATATTTTTAGAAGAATGTTGAGACTTATATAGAAAGTTATTTCACTCTAAGCTGATAATATGGCTTTTAGTAGCTTATTTAATGGAGCTTGCTGCAACTTTCATATAGAAAGTGAAGTTACAGAAGTGTCTTGAATGAAGACAAGGTATTTTTTTTTTCAGTGTTCTGTGATTTAAGATGAAAGGAGAACTTGACCAACAATATCTGTTGGTTTATGTGATTGTAAAGAAGTTGTGTAGTTGTAGTGTTTTTCTTGTGTGATTTGAAGAAAATACACTGGTGTTTGCATAGTAGTTAAGCAGTTGATTGATGTTATATATATTTCTGCTATTTATAAATTAAAGATTTTTATTTGGTTACAGGAATGTGAAGAACAGGTTAATTTAAGAGGTTATGTTACATAAGAGATATCCTGGGATGCACACCTGTGTGCAAGATAGATTTGGAGTTTAGTTTTTATGTGTTTTCTTTATTTTGAATTTAAGAGTTTTAAATCTCTTGAAGTGTGTGATAGAAGTAAGTAAAAATGTACACTCACTCCCCACATACAAATCCAAAAGACTGTCTTAATGGAATGTGCAATTCAATTTTATTATTTTTGTCAGCATCTATCTTTTTATGAATCCTTCATTGGATGATACATTTGTTTTAATCCAGCTAAGACTTACCTTTCTCTCTCTCTCTCTCTGTTGTTTGTACTTCCCTCTAACCAAAATAAAAATAAATAAATTTTATGAACCTCCTAAATGAATTATAAATTTAGATATTGCATACTGAATTCTAGACTTAATTGGAGGATCATTTACTTCAAATAACCTTACAAAAAATTATTTGAATTTCATTGGATATAATTTCCTTATTCTGTTTTTACTATATATAAGTTAATCTTGTCAGAATACTTAAATATATTGTTCTCTTCATCAGTATCATGCCAACTTATTCATGTTAACATTGATTTCACTGTTAATGTAGAATTCTATACAAGTATTGGCTTCTTAAATTCAACTGTGAAATCCTCAGAATTCTCATCATTTTTTATAATCTGAAACTGTCAACTTTATTTAATTAATACAATTTTTCATTAAAATTACTGGTTTCTGAGTCAGTACATCTACTGGAGATTTACATTCATTCCTTTCAACAGTATATTTCATGCAGATATAAGAAATAACATTTCACAGTTACTGGATTCTGAAGAAAACCTTAATAGTAACACATTGGTTTATTAGAAGTTCTAAAATACTTAATTATACACTAGTGGCCAAAATTGTGGAAAAACTTTTGGAAAAGTGTATTTTTGAGGTTTGATGGCTCATAACACTGCTTTTTTTTTTTTTTTTTTTTTTTTTTTTTTTTTTTTTTTTTTGGTGTAATACCATAAAATTATATATCAATGGAAAGATAATTTAATCAAGAATGTAATGCAACAAAGTTTGTTCAATTATCTGTATTCTATGAAAAAGTTATAGCCAAATAACCAGAAAAAAAGAAGCACAACTTGCTTAGGTTGATATGAAGTAGCTTTCCTTCATTTGAATGTAGCCAATGAGCATAAGTGTTTAGAGAGCCAATCAGGTGTCATCTTGTTTTGTCAATGAGCCAATAAGGTCACGGTAGGATTCATCTATTGATGTCATGTATTGGAGCTGAGAGGAGGACATTTGTGTTATGTGATTGCTATCAAGTTGGCTGGTTTTTTTTTTGTGTTATTTCATTTAGTGAGCTTGTAAAACTTAATAAAATTAAAGAAATGGTGCAAAGAGTTGACTGGTCACCCAGAAAGCGATGTAAAATAGTACTATTAAGTGAACAAGGCTACAGTTATGAAGAAATTAGAAGAAAAATTGGTGGAAACTTAACCAAAGGTGGCATTTCTAAATTTTTGAAGAGGTATAAGGAGACTCAGTCAGTACAAAACCAGACTGATAAAGGCAGGAAAAGGTGCATAACAGCAAGTGATGATAGAAGATCATATTGGAGGCTTAATGGATTGTATACAGTACTCAGAAAGGATTAAAACAGAATTTAATACTTCCTATATATTTTGCCTCAGTAAATGAGACATCTTCATGGATTACAAAAAAAAACTAATGTAACATAAAAACAAATACCACACCATACTAAGCCCAACCACGTGGGTGACACTAAAGTCCTATCTAGGTGGAGTGCCCTCTAAGGGTGGTTGTAGGTGGCCTGGAATGTAAAGTGGGACCTCTGGTGATAAGCATTTCCCAAATCTTAGGAACTTAATGCAACCATATTTGTTGGGATTTGGTTGATTTCTGAGAGCTGCTGCTGATTCTAAGAATAGTCTCTCTTTTTTGAATTTGTTGTGGTGGAGCATGGAGGTTTTTTTTCCATGAGATCCTATAGGTTGTATCCAAGACATGGTCAGCCAGGCAGATAGTGACTGATCTGCCTGTCTGTCCAAAGTACGCCAGTTTACAGGAACAGGGTACTTTATAGACCCCAGGCACTGAGAGAGGAGGGAGCTGATCTTTTGTAGAGCTAATAAGGGTAGCAAGTTCACAGTGGGGCTTAAATGCTGTGTGTAGGTTGTACTTTTTTAAAATCTTGGCTATTTTTTTGGATGTGCCATGGATGTAGTGTATGGTGATGGCATTTCTACATTTCTGTCTTGGATACAACCCACAGGATCTCATAGGAAAAAACCACCATGCTCCACCACAGCAAATTCAAAAAAGAGACACTATTCTTAGAATCAGCAGTAGCTCTCAGAAATCAGCTGAATCTCAACAAATATAGTTGCAGTAAGCTTCCTAAGATTTGGGAAACGCTTATCACCAGAGGTCCCACTTTACATTCCAGGCCACCTACAACCACCCTTAGAGGGCGCTCTAAGGGTGGTTGTAGGTGGCCTTGTAACCACCCTTAGATAGGACTTTAGTGTCACCCACGTGGTTGGGCTTAGTATTGTGTGTTATTTGTTTTTATGTTACATTAGTTTTTTTGTAATCCCTGAAGATGTCTCATTTACTGAGACGAAATATATAGGAAGTATTAAATTCTGTTTTAATCCTTTCTGAGTGCTGTATACAATCCATTAAGCCTCTACACACGGATGATGATAGAAGAATTGAGAGACTGTGCCTACGTGACAGAAGAAAATCATCTGGTTGTATACAAGATGAAATGGTGCAATACAATGTAAAGTTGAGTGCAAGGACTGTTCGGTGCAGACTGCAGGAATTTGGTCTAAATGCTAGAATTCCACGAAAAAAGCCATTTTTATCTGTCAGACAAAGGCTGAAAAGATTAAACTGGGCTAAAACCCATGTTAACTGGACAGCGGAACAATGAGACAGTGTTATTTGGAGTGATGAGACCAAAATCTCCCTGTTTGGTAGCGATGGTATAAAATACATAAGGAGAAGAATCGGAGAATATTTGCATCCAGATTGCATTACACTACCATGAAACACCCACTTATTATTATTATCTGAGGTTGTATGACATCAAAAGGTGTGGGCAGAATTTGCATGATTAATGGGAATATAAATGCCCAAAAATACATAAATGAAATACTTGAGCCCAAACTGAAGCCTTCCGCATGTGATCTTTTCCAAGATAATGAAGCATTTATATTGCAACAGGATTCAGCTCCGTGTCATGTTGCTGCTGTGGGAAAAAAGTGGTTTCAAGATAATCATATTCCACTGCTGGAATGGCTTGGGAATAGCCCTGACCTTAACCCAATCGAAAATCTATGGAGCCGACTAAAGAAACTTGTTAGTCAGAAGCAACCTAGCAATAAAACCCAATTAATAGAAGCAATAATTCAATCTTGGTTTCACATTATAACAGCCTCAGAACTTAAAAAACTTGGTTCACTCCATGGGAAGGCATTGTAAGGCTGTAATTAATGCTAAAGGTTACCCAACTAAGTATTAACTCACATTGTGAGAATTTTTGTATATCTGATTTTTTCTGTTTCACTTTTCTTCTTTATAACTCTTTTCTAATAAAAAAAAATCCTTCATAAAAGTTATTGCATTACATTCTGGATTAAATTATCTTTCCATTGATATATAATTTTATGGTATTACTCGAAAAAAAAGTTATGGGCCATCAATCCTCAGAAATTCGCTTTTTCCAAAAGGTGTCCACAATTTTGGCAACTAGTGTATATGCTTTCATTGTAACATTCTTTAAATTTATATGTAGGATCATTTTACTAACATGCCCAGTGAGTCCCACTTCCAGTAGATCCCCCCCTCCAACACACACACACACACACCACCTTTTTTTAACGTCCAGAACCAGGTATTTTATATAATACCCGTTTTGTTTCCCAGCTAGCAACCACCTATGGCACCTGCCCCTAATGCAGCCATTTGTAGGGGTAGATTTATTGATATTCAATGTTACCTCTTCTTGATTTTTTTAATCCTGATTGTAGTTTATCTTTCTGAGAAACACCGAGATGAACATTTGTCTTAAAATAATTACTTGTTTATTAGGAATTAAAAATAGTGAATAATATTTTTTGACATCTTCATTAGTGATGGGTTCACCATTTAATAACAGATGTGTCAACTGTCTGGTTGTAAAGCATCTTAATTTAGCCACCTTGCAACTTTTCCAATTCAGATAATAGTCCTTCTCAGTGATTTTAAATGCTGATGTTCTTTCTTTTAAAATTTAATTTTCTTCTCTTAAATCTAAACTTCTGTGGTTCTATCATATTAATTTAAATCATCTGTTAACTAATCTCTTTATTTCCTCATTCTCCTTTTTGAAACCTTTTTTTTAATATTTAAATTTGCTACTGTCTATTTCTAATTTCTCTAACATTTCATTAATATCAAGTTTGATCAACTCTGTTGGTAATTTTAAATAGTTTTGTTTCAAGTGCTCATACATAGCACTGTGTCATATGTCTTGGGACCTCTCATATATGACTGATTAAAAATAAATAAACAAATAAAAAAATTTGTATCAAGTTCTAAATCAAAATTAAGGTTAAATAAATAGTTTCGTTGGATTCTGTAGGAATAGAATTTGGATACTCTATTGCAGGCATTTCATTTAAAGCATCTTGCTTCTAAGACTTGTTTTCACCTGTCCATATCTTCTAGTTGTTCAGTAATGGTCTGTGAAATTCAGAAAAAAAGAAAGAAAGATTCCTCATACTGTTCTTGTGGAGATTCAACAAAAAAAGAATCTGGTTCTTTTTGATGATTATGTGACCGAAAGAGATCAAAATAAAATGCTTTTGTCTCCTGATAAACGCATTAATTTGTTGATCGGTTTATCAGGGGACAAAAGAAAAATGCTTCAATTAACTCGCTCTCTCTCTCTCAGTTCTATTATTCAACACCAATTAATATTAGAAGAAATTGTAATCACTTTATATTTTTCAAATACACCTGGAAGAAATTCAGCAGATTATCAGAGAAATTGATGATTCTTTAAATACAGATGAATAGAAAAGCAGTCAAACATCCATATGATTTCTGATTAGATTTATGAAATCAAAATTAAAGTTGAGCAGCTTTTACAGGTAAACTGTAGACCCCTACCATACAAACATTTCCCGAAATAAATCAGTTACAAATGTTTTTATTTAGCCAAATTGAGCTATTGTTGTGACAAATTTGGTATGAAAATCAGCACTAAAAAAAGACCATGAATATAGGTAGGGAAACAGAAAACATCACTGCATTTTCAGTAATGAACCTGTAGAATGGGTTATATATTTTGGCTGTTTAGGCATAATTTTTAACAAAGTTGCAAATTAAATGTGAAAATAGATAAACAGAATAAGTAAATAGTATGTTGGGAAACTAGTTGAATAAATTTATATGAAACAAGAAAAATCAGCCAGCCAAAAGATGATAGTAGTATAAATCATTGTTTAAACCAGTTTTAACTTATGGATCTGATCACTGCATTAGAAATAAAATGTTTGATCAAAGACTAAAGAACAGACATGAGAGTTTTGGGAAAAATTAGAAGAATAGAGAGATAACTCCAATGGTAGAAGCTTATTTAAAATGAAGATATCACAAAAGAACTTGACTTAATATTCAGTAAGTGTAAGCAGACCTAATCTAAAATTGTACAGTCACTTCAACAAAATAGGAGATGAAAGATTAGCAAAACAAGTGTATGAGCAAATATGAGCTGAAAGAAGACCTAGAGGAAGGCCCAAGATAATGCTCATTTGATACTATTAAGAGTGTTCTTAAAGTTAGCAGTTTAAGAATTAAATCAAATCTGGACCCAATAGGTAACTGACCAGTTTATAAAAGAGTTGTTGATAGAAACTAGACAACATGAAACAATATGTTGGACTGTTCTTATATATGGTACACTTTTGAGAGCATACACAAGAAAAATTATGATGATGTGATGGTCCTATCCTATTTCCTCAGCCATACGGCTGGTGGGGGTAGCTATATGCTATCATACTAGGGAGATGATTATGAGCAAGGTAGTTTCCCATTGCCTTCCTTGCCATAATATTTTTTATGGCTGTAGCTATGTGTGTTCACGGAACCAGTTTCCCTATTTTGAGGGAATGAAAACCAGCGTTACCGGGGGGGGGGGAATCACCTTCAGTCGAAAGAGACCAGATAAAGGTTCCTCGCATCATTGTTGACAGGAATCGAACCCAGGTCTTTCCGACCAAAGGGCTTCTTCTATGCTGACTATGCTACTGATGCTCAATGTGATGGTATAGAAAGAAAAGATAACCATTTGGATTTATAATAGTATAATCAGTTCTCATTGTACCAAACTTAGGGACTACATGAATAGTTTGTTAAAGTGGGTAGGTGACTATAATGAATTTCTTTTAGAATATCATGGTGCCTTTGTGGATTTATTAGTTTATTTCTTATAATGGTGTTTGATATTGTGAGAGTTGATTGTAATTCCATTTTGTTGCTAATCACATAATGAACAAAATGTGTAAATGTATACTTAGTAGTTGATTGCCAAGAGTTATGAAAAATTTCCATTATAAATTCAGTGTAAGTCTGTTAAATGAAAAATAAAATAAAAATACTTATAAACAACAGATGCTGATTATAACTGCTAAAATCGTTTTTAATATAAAACCTAAAAGTTATTATATTCAAAATAAAGAAATCAGGCACAGTATTTTTTCGTAAGTCAATTCTGTGTCATTTATCTAGATATTTATATTCTGGACTAAGTGTTCTCTGACACCTAATCCAAAATTTTTCCTTTCTAATCTCTAATTTATTGTTCATAACTTAAACTGACTATATAGATCATTAATTATAATAAAGAAATGCCAGTAGCATTATAAAAGCAATGATCTGATAATAAGTTACTTATTTTAATTCATTTCATTATATCCAAATACCAGGGCAATAACTAGCACACATCAGTGGCATGCACATATACAGGGTGTTCGGGATAAATTTGACATATTTATAATTAATTATATTTTTCCGTAAGTTACATGTATTAACACACACTTCTCTTCATTTAAAAGTTTGGACCCTTCTTCATTCATATACAAGATGTCAGAAAGGATGGATAGCTGGAACCCACCTGAATCATGGAAGAGAATAACTTGTATCATGATGATTCGTGCCCGCCATCAAAATAAGGATATTACGACTGCTGCCCAATGCTCCCTGAATACAGTAAAAACAATCAGGCATGAACTAGAGACTTGCAATGGTGACTACGAGGATGTAGCAAGAAGAAAGATCCCTAGCAGACGATCTGATTGCGTTCGTACAGCAGAATTCCTCGCAAATCTGCAGGAACAGGTGTTGAAGAACCCTGGCATTGGAATTCGGGCTTTGTTCGTGGAGTTGCTAACTGTAGTCAAGCCCTGGATAACAAGGGTAGCCAATGGTAGGCCGTATGTATGGCAGCAGGATTCGGCCCCTTGCCACACCTCTGGGAAAAGTCAAAAATGGTTGTCTGAAAATTTCTACGACTTCACCAGTCCAAATGTTTGGCCTCCAAACTCCCCAGACCTTAACCCCATGGATTATTTTGTATGGGGCGCAGTTGAAAAAGACACCAATCGCACTTCCAGTAATACAAAAGCCCAGTTAATGGATAAAATTAAAACAGTTTTTGCGGCCCTTCCCAGGGAGACTGTAGCATCAGCTTGTTCGAGGTTCCGAAGCAGAATTGAAGCTGTGATCGATGCTAATGGTGGTTATTTTGAGTAAATCTTGTTGATAGTATTGTAATTAACTCTGCCTGTAATGTTTTTTTGTCAATTCATTAAATTTAATAGATACAAAGAAGATTTTCTTTTTCCTTACGAAACTGTCAAATTTATCCCGAACACCCTGTATATGGTTGATTCTATTTTAACGGTATAGATGCGAACACAGATTGATAAGAAAATAACTATTTATTAACTTAAAAGCTAATATTTCACTGGTATTACATTCGCTGGTCGTTGTGAACGTATCATCAGTAACCTTAACCAAAGAAGCCACAAGTGCATTAAGTTGGGGACACAATTTTGCCGTTACTCCTAAAGAAGTTCCAAAAGCCAAAATAATGGCTTCCGTTGAACGTGGGATATATGATCTGCCTCCAGCAGTAGCCAATAATATTTGATTAGACGTGGCCAGCATCCTAATCCATTCTAAGCCTCCCAAAAATAATATCCCACATAAAGAAATCATAGCTCTAAAAGAGCTATGCAATAATAAAGACATTACCATAACCAAATCAGACAAAGGAAATGCAATTGTAGTAATGGATACAACAGAATATGAAAGCAAAATGCTCGCACTTCTCCAAGACCAGTCGACATATCAAATTATAGATCGAGATCCCACCAAGTCACAAAAGAATAAGGTGTACGGGTTATTGAACAAAGTCACTTCCTGGCCAAAAGAAACAACAAGCTCAAACCCCTCCACGTTAAAACACCCAGGATATATGGAGCTCCAAAAATTCACAAACAAGGTACACATTTACGCCCTATTGTAGATGTATAAACAGTCCTGCATATAAACTTGCCAAACTACTAGCCACTTTGACAAACAATTCTTCCTCTTTTGCTAAAAATTCTACCCACCTAAAAAGTATTTTAGAAAACCACACCTTAAAAAGTTCAGACTTAATGGTGAGTTTTGATATCACCTCACTATTCACAAATGTACCACTGACTGAAACCCTTAATTTACTAAATTCACAATTTCCTCCTGATATATTTCAGCTATTTAAATTCACAGTACAGGCAGGTTATTTTACATTGAAAGGGAAAATATACAAACAATTAGATGGGACAGCTATGGGATATCCCCTTTCTTCCCCCCCCCCCAGCCAACTTCTACATAGAACATCTGGAAAAGCTAGCTATCAACACAGCTATTCTCAAACCTAGTCTCTGGCTACGCTATGTTGATGATGTGTTTGCTATTTGGCCACATGGCCCAGACACATTGAATACATTTTTAGTGCATCTAAATAGCCAGCACCCTAAAATCCACTTTACAATGGAACTAGAAGCCAATGACTGTCTGCCCTTCCTGGAGACACTAATCACACGTCTTCCAGAAGGTTCAACCAAGAATGATAAAGAACCTTCTTTATCATTCTTGGTTTATAGAAAACCCACACATACAGGGAGATATTTACACAATCACACCATCACCCTTCTCAACAATAATGGTATCTTAAAAACACTAACCCTTTATTCCAATGACATTGTTCTCACTGCTGAACTTTCTCACCTGCGTCACACCTTCCTGACTAATGGCTATAATCCCCATAAGATAGATAAAATACTAAATACTTCCCCAAAATTCCCCCTCCCACACACACACACATCTATCACAGAAGACTACAACAAAGCTATCACCATCCCATACATTAAAGGCACATCTGAAAAGATATCTAGGGTTTAAATACAGTGCATACCAACTATGCACTGTATTTAAACCTTATGTGAAATTAGCAACTCTCATCCGTTCATCTAAGGACAGATTCTCTCCTCCATCCAGGAGTCTATGAAGTGCCTTGTTCGTGTCATCGAGCCTACTATGGACTGACAGGAAGAACTGTGGACATCCGCCTCGATGAACACAAAAAATATATCTGGCACTTTCGCTGTGGCAAGTCAGGTCTGGCAGACCATGCTTTGGATTCCCCTGCACACAGGATCAAGAAGCTTTTACAAGTCAGAGAGATTGTTCCTGGAATCAACAGAAGCCTTGAAACATACTCCAAACCTCAACAAGTATGGCTGTATAAATCTACCAAATATTTGGGAGAAGTCATCCTAAGACTAAATTAATATCTGTTTTTTTTTTTTTTTTTTAACTTAGATGGCGCCTAATTAGGACTTTAGTCTTTGTGCTGCATGCTACAGCTACTCATACTAGTCCCACTGTTACACCAGATTGCGGTTGTCTTGCTACTCTAACAAACTTTGTTTGTATGCTCTGAAGATGCTGGATATAATACCAGCAAAATATTAGCTTTTAAGTTAATAAATACAGTAAAACTCCATTTTTACGTTCCTGCAATTTACGTTTTCCTGCCATTTACGTCGTTTTCCGTTGGTACCGTCTTAAGGCCTATTCTTACGATATATTCTTTTCCCGCCATCAACAACGTGATGTGTACATTTTTTCCCGTGATTTGCGTTTTTTTCCTCGGGTGGCAATACTGATTTTCGAATCTTCTGTGAAAATCTGCGCATTTCTGTTTTCAGATGGCGTTGCTTCTGGCTGTGGTTTCGTTTCCGCCATCACGGTGACCTGTGCGCTTGCAGTAGTGATGAGCGATACCGTGATTTGTCAATCACAGTACGAATTGATATTGCAGAATTTCTGCTACGTGATTTAGCGTGTGAAAGTTGCTTTCAAGTTGCGGTGGAGGATTATCCATGTTAGTAACATGGAGAGAAAAAAAGACAGAAAATGTATTTTGGTAGAAGAAAAGATGGCAATTCTGCGATGTGTAGATTGGCATGCCGGAACACGTGTGCATTTAGCAAAAGATCTTGGACTCTCCCTGTCCACTTTGAACACGATAGTAAAAAACAGGTCAAGCATTGAACTCAATGCAAAGCAATCTGGCACTATGTCCAAAAAAAAAAGATGAAAAGCAAAAACAATTAACAATTAAAGATTTTTTTAAATAGATAAATGTAAGTAATCGTAAATTCATTTATTTTCAGTTATTAAATTTTGTAATCAAGTATGTAGACTCAAATACTAGCAGTAAGTCATCTTTTAGCCTTTTTTTAAAATGTTTTTTTACATTTCCTGCTATTTATACTTTTTTCCATCAGTCCCCTGAAAAGTGTAAAAAAGGGGGTTTTATTGTAGTTATTTTCTTATCAATCTGTGTTCACATCTATACCGTTAAAATCCAGTCAACATGTGCGACGAACACATAAACCTTTCCACACATACATATAGTGTGCACACTATTGATGCATACTTTACAATTATATATCAAAGCCTAACCAACACCTTCCTTAGGTATCCTGTTCATCATTTGCTGATGTATCTTCCATTCAACCAATGTTCCATTCAACCAAAATTTCAACAATGTTGGGCACTAAAACCTAATACCTATGTATCCTTATAGGAATTTACACATCACAAACCTCTATTTGAGATGGTTATAGCAGAAAAAAAAGGGCCAGCAGCAAGCTATATTCTTCTAAACAATATCTTTTAATACAGTAGTATCCCCCCTTTATCCATGGGGGATACTTTCCAAGACATGCACACAGAGATACCTAAAACTGCAGATAGTATCAAACTCTATAAATACTATTTTCCTATACATACATACATACCATGATAAAATTTAAATTATAAATTAGGCACAGTAAAAGATTAACAATAACTACAATAATAAAATAGAACAATTATAACAATATAGTGCAATAAAAGTTATATGAATGTGAATGGAATCATAGCAACCTCAGTATATGTTTTTTTTTAATTATTATTATTTTATAAAGTTAAGAACTTTCACCTTTTCACTTAAAAGGAAACACTTTATGGCTTCTCTTTGGCATATCCAAATTGTCAGCATCATTACTCTTGTGTTTTGGGACCATCATTAAGTAAAATAAGGGTTACTTGAATGCAGTACTGTGAGAGTCGATCTGATAACTGAGATGGCTACTTAGTGACTGGTAGGTAGCATATATACAGTACAGTGTGGATACACTGGACAAAGGGGTGATTCATATCCTAGACAGGATGGCATGAGATTTTATCACATTACTCAGAATGGCATGCAATTTAAAACTTATAAATTGTTTATTTCTGGAATTTTCTATCTAATATTTTCAGACTGGGATTGACTGGAGATAAGGGGTGTACTATGTACCCAGATTAGAGGCATAATAACTTGTCTTATCTTCATTTGCCTGATGTAAGTCTCAGTTCAAGACTTACGAGGGTTGTTTGAAAAAATTGGTAAAAAAATAAGTTAAACGCATTTTTTTGAAAAAAAAACACCTTTATTTCTCAACATAGTCTCCAGCGAGGGTCCAATTTTTTCACCCCATCTAAAAAGTAGAATTCGTCAAATTGTGCAAAATAGTCATTGGCAGCCTTGATGACATCCTCGTTCGAAGAAAAGTTTTTCCCACCGAGCCAAATTTTTAAGTTTGGGAACAAGAAGTCACACAGGGCCAAATCTGGAGAATACAGTGAATGTGGAACCAATTTGAGCCTCAATTCATGCAATTTTGCCATTGCGACCCGATGTGTGGGACGTGCATTGTCTTGATGAAAGAGCACTTTATTTTGTGCACCAATCTTGGCCATTTTTTCTTCAGTTCTTCTTGTAAATGGTCCAACAATGACACATAATAGATTCCTCAATGCCTTACCCTTTTCCAAATAGTCTATCATGATCATGATAATTCCTTGGGAATCCCAAAAAACAGGTAGCCATCACCTTCCCAGCTGACAAAATGGTCTTTATTTTTTCGGTGCTCTTTCACCGGACATTGTCCACTGTTTTGACTGCTGCTTGGATTCAGGTGTGTAGTGGTGGATCCAAGTTTCGTCTACAGTCACGAATCAGTGCAAAAAAATCCTGCAAATTGTGATTCACAGTCAACAATCGTGGCACCCATCGCACACGCAGCTTTCTCATGTGCAATTTTTCATGCAGGATATTATACATCCATTCAGTTGAGGTGCCTACAATCTCAGCAATCTCACACACTTTCACTCAGCAGTCGTCCATAAAGACCATGGATTTTGCCAATCATTTCCTTTGTAGGTCCCTCAGTCAGGTGTCCGGAGCACTCTTCATCTTCGATGGACTTACGACCACGTTTAAAATCATTTATCCAAAAACAAATAGGCTTTAATGCTGGTGCAGAGTCCACATGAACTGCATCTAACTCAGCTTTGATCTGCGCGGCTGTCCACTTCTTCAAATAAAAGTGTTTTATCGTTGCACGAAACTCATTTTCTCCATTTTTATGAAAAATGTGAACACGGTCATTTTAAATGTTTGCCAAACAAGAACTATGTGTCGCATGTGGCTGAAATTTTGCCAGGGGTCATGAAAAAGTTGTGTCACTGTCCATTGGAAATTTACCAAACTTTTCAAGTTTGGTAAATCCTCGTAATCTGACAAAAGATCAGGCTTTCTTATGTCTACTTCAATCCTGATGTTTGACTCCTTTTTCACTACCCAATATTTCTGTTCTAGTGAGTCCTTGAAGATAATGTTAATTATACTCTAAACACTGCCTTTTCATCACCACTTATCTCCTTAGTACAGTAGATTCCAGTTCATTGGGACTCATCGGGACTAGAACATTTTGGCCCAATTAATTAAGCGGCTCCCCCATGCAAAGTTTAACAGTTAGATATAAAAAGACAAACTAGTATTTCACTGAGCAACAAATCATTTATTCAGATTAATTATAATAGTGAAATATGTATATATTTAAATTTCCCTCATCAACAGAGACCATGACTTGTTGTCCTTAAAGTCTTTTAATGTAATCCTATTCAAAATCATCATAACCCAACATCATAGCTGACTTGGGCATCTTCAATGTCAAAATCCTTACTTTCACTCTTCCATTTTTGGGATGTTTTCTGTGGCATGTCCATTCTTTGTGCAGCTTATCTTGCTATCATATCTGGCCTTTGATTTGGTCTGGTAAGGCAGTTTTTTCTGCTAGTAAAAAATGTTTACATAGCATCTTGGTAAGTGTCCAAAATTTTATAAAATGAAAATGAAAAGCAAAATTATTCAAAAGAGTACTGAGAAATCTCTACACTTGTCTAATTAGCTATTGGCTCAGCACGAAAGATGACACAAGTGCACTCAACTAACACTAGTTAGAAACTGTCCACCTTAGAAGGCAGTATGCTGTATACGTGAAAGGAATTATGAGTCGTTCACATGCATTACCTAAAACAAGTGTAAAACAAAGCTGATGAGTGATTTCCAAGCTGTAGTTTAGCACAGTGTGGTCTTCGCTCTCTTTGTGCCAAGAATTCTTAAACTACTGACCATTTACAATTGATAATCTCAGAAGGATATCCTTGAGTGCTGCAGTCTTCTGCCTGTCCCAAATAAGCAAAAAAACTGGCAATTTTCTCTTTTTTTAACTGGCTGCTCCAATTAACTGGATTCTACTGTACAGTATATCAGTTTGCAGTTGGCAAACTGATATTCAATTTAAAATAACTCTGTGAGGCAGCATCATTTGCCAATCATTTATCATTTTCAGCCATGTGTTAAAACAGTGACAATATATATATATAGATAGATAGATAGATCTCGTGCACAAGAGGCAGAAGAATCTATGAGAACACCAGTGCCATGTGTTGGGGTACAAGTTTTGAAAAGAAGCTTGATTTATTCTTGAAGTGGAGGTTGTAGTTATTCAGGAACATTTCATGAGGAAGGCTGTTCCAAAGCACAGAGGTAGATGGAATAAAAGAGCATGAGAAGTGGGTTTGTGTATTTTTCAGTTGGACTGAAAATGGATGTTTAGCAGCTGTTGCTCTTATTTTAACAGGCCCAACATAAAGTGAAAGAATGATGGTTGCCAGTTCATTGGAACAGTGCCCATAGAAAAGGACAAAGCCAAAACAGTGCATTTGTGATATTGAGTTTGAAGTCAGTCAGTAGGGGGAAGGAGAATCACTCTGAGTTGAATTGCTTTCCTGTGGACAGCATAAAGAATTTTTATTGTGGCTTAGGTGTACCACCCCAAACAATATGAACAGTATTCTAAGAGACAGATTTGGGATTTGTAAAGAGTTAGTAGCTAGGTGGGTGAAAAATATCATTTTGAGCAGAAGAGAACACCTAGTTTTTTAGAGTCAAGGAAGTTATTGAATGTTTTCCAGGAGAAGCTGGAGGCAAATGTCAATTCTAGCAGAGAGATATGGTATTGTGTAGTATGTGCTAGCTCTGTAGTGCCACATTTGTGCACAATTTGAAAGATGCCATCAGGACCAGAAAACTTTTTATAGTGTTCAAGTTGTTTAGTATTCTTCTGATTTCTTTTTGCCAAAAAAAACTACAAAATACATACTACAGTGCTTGGCAGGAGATGATTTGCTGTTGTCATCTGTGCAGGATTTGGAAGAAAAGAGTAATGCCACAATGGTTCAGCTTTATCTTTGGGTTCTGTAACATTGATGCCATCTGGATAAGAGAGAACTACAAGCAGAAATTGCATTTAATGACTTTATGAGCAGCCAGAAGGCACAGCTTCCATTTAGACAGGAAGTGAGTTTACAAAAATCTTGTTGCAAGCCTCCTGTGATAGGCTGAAATTTTTTCTTCGACATCTTTGGTACACCTTCTACTAAAGCAAGGTTTTGAAAAATGGCTGAGAATTTGGTTGGAATGAGACTTCTGATGAGGTTAATTATTGTGACTCACTCAGAGCAGATATTTTGGTCATCAGACTATGGAAAAGAAGAATGCTGAAAGTATTTTTGCTTGGTTATACTATAAATTAAAGATGCCAAGAATTATATTCTTGATTTAATCCTTTATGCAAGTGTAAACAAAGTTTGCATGTGAAGTCACTTCATATGCAAACTGAGGCAAATTGACAGGGGCTACTTGTATATAGAGGCTAATGACTTCACATCGATTGCCTTAGTATCTCATAATCCAATGCATATATCCTTAAGGGCATATATAATGCTGTGCATTGTGGGCCACTATCCAGCCTGATTTCAACCTTTATTGAGGTCTCATCAGTGGGAGCCAGACCCAGAAGTGTACCGAGATTGAAGTAATGCAGAAGTCATATCTCCATATACAAGTAGTCAAAATGTCACACTTTATTACTAAAATGCTCTGGATTAGAGATGTTGAATGCTTTTTCACTTGGTTATACTATAAATTAAATATGCCAAGAAATTATATTATTAGTTTAATCCTTTATCCAAGTGTAAGCAAACATAGTTTCCATGTGAAGTCACTTCATTGATGAGACCTCAATAAAGGTTGAAACTGGTCTGAGTAGTGGCCCTTCCCATAATGCATAGCATTATATGTGTTCATAAAGATGTGCATTGCATTGTGGGATGCTAAAGCAATTTATGTGAAGTCATTTGCCTCCATATCAACTAGCCCAGTCATGAAGTGACTTCACACACAAATTTTACACTTGGATAAAGGATTAAACCAAGAATATAATTTCTTGGCATCTTTAATTTATGGAAAGGAAGAATAAAAGTTCCAGAAGGAGGGTATTCTCTGAGGAGACTTGAAGGAGATTATGATCTGAGTTTACCATATTTTCCAGAATTAGAAGTGACTTCTGCAATGTATTTGAAAGAACTAGTTAAAAACAGATCATGTGTATTGGAAGAGTGGAAAGGGGTTATCAGGAATTTAGGTAGTAGATGTCATTGCATATAACAAAAGCGTCAGCGTCCCATCCAGCTTGATCAGTAGTGCTGTAAAAGGGGCGCCAATTGGAGTCATGGACTTGGATTTAAGGTCACCAAGGAAGATGAATTCACTATTTTCAGATTGCTTTAATTGCAGATGATTGAGCTCCATGAATACGAAGTTGAAAAAGTCGGATTGAGACCAGTAAATACTGCAAGTGGATGTTACTGAATGGACAAGAAAACCTTATTTCAAATTAGGCATTCTCTGGCAAGTAGTGTCAAATCTTACAAAGGCACAAGTGCCACTTTTGTTAGCAAAAGTTTTGGAGAGAAATTTATTTTAGTTAGTGTCCGTGTTTGTACGTGATATATATATATATATATACACACACACACACACACTAGGGGAGCTCCGCCTCCCCCCGGCACCTACAGTGCACCCCCCCCCCCCCCCCGAGTTCCAGGCCGGTAAGCTGGTAAGACAAAAAACATGACATAAAAACGTTTCAAATTTTGGCTTATCTTTTTATATATAGAGAATAGATAGATAAATATATATATATATATATATATATATATATATATATATGGAAATCTGCAATAAAAAGACAAAGACTGAGAACAGGCACAAACATTGAAAAGATCAACTGTATCCTGAATGATGAACCTATAGAACAAGTAAAATATTTCGCACAATTTAGTGAAGATGGTAAATTAAATATAGAAATATACAACAGAATTAATAAAGCTGGTTTGGTAGGAAGTCAGCTGTATAAATTTATATGGAATAAGAAAGAAATTAGTCAAAACACAAAATTAGCTATATACAGGGTGTTCGGGATAAATTTGACAGTTTCGTAAGGAAAAAGAAAATCTTCTTTGTATCTATTAAATTTAATGAATTGACAAAAAAACATTACAGGCAGAGTTAATTACAATACTATCAACAAGATTTACTCAAAATAACCACCATTAGCATCGATCACAGCTTCAATTCTGCTTCGGAACCTCGAACAAGCTGATGCTACAGTCTCCCTGGGAAGGGCCGCAAAAACTGTTTTAATTTTATCCATTAACTGGGCTTTTGTATTACTGGAAGTGCGATTGGTGTCTTTTTCAACTGCGCCCCATACAAAATAATCCATGGGGTTAAGGTCTGGGGAGTTTGGAGGCCAAACATTTGGACTGGTGAAGTCGTAGAAATTTTCAGACAACCATTTTTGACTTTTCCCAGAGGTGTGGCAAGGGGCCGAATCCTGCTGCCATACATACGGCCTACCATTGGCTACCCTTGTTATCCAGGGCTTGACTACAGTTAGCAACTCCACGAACAAAGCCCGAATTCCAATGCCAGGGTTCTTCAACACCTGTTCCTGCAGATTTGCGAGGAATTCTGCTGTACGAACGCAATCAGATCGTCTGCTAGGGATCTTTCTTCTTGCTACATCCTCGTAGTCACCATTGCAAGTCTCTAGTTCATGCCTGATTGTTTTTACTGTATTCAGGGAGCATTGGGCAGCAGTCGTAATATCCTTATTTTGATGGCGGGCACGAATCATCATGATACAAGTTATTCTCTTCCATGATTCAGGTGGGTTCCAGCTATCCATCCTTTCTGACATCTTGTATATGAATGAAGAAGGGTCCAAACTTTTAAATGAAGAGAAGTGTGTGTTAATACATGTAACTTACGGAAAAATATAATTAATTATAAATATGTCAAATTTATCCCGAACACCCTGTACAAGACAGTGTTCAAACCAATTTGAACTTATGGATCTGAGAGCCTGGATTAGAAATAAAACACTTGAACAAAGACTTGGAGACCTTTGATATGAGAGTTCTGAGAAAGATTAATGCAGTGAACAGATGGCATATCACATTAAAAATGAAGATATTAGGAAAGAACTTGCCACCTGTTAGCATTCAGGAATGTATTAGTAGAGATAATCTCAGGTAGTATGGTCACTTAAACAGAAGGGGAGAAGAAAAATTAGCAAAACAAGTATTCTTTGCCAGATTGGCAGGAAAAAGACCCAGAGGAAGACCAAGATATAGATGAATTGGTACTGTAAAAAGTGCCTTAAAAGGCAGAAATATAAGATCTGATAATGTTGTAGTCTTGACAGATAACAGATTAATTTGGAGAAAAATTATTGTTCAGAAGTTAGTAATGATGTAACTTTTTCATGTAGTACTAGCATAATTATTCTGTACACCCCCCCCCTTACGGTGTACAGAATAATTATAACAAGACTCAGCACCTCCACACAAGGCAAAGACCACACAACAGTGGTTGGAAGCAAATGTGTCCAACACATCACCATCTGATTTACTGTCTGGAAGTCCCAGTCTGAATCTGTTGGACTTCAAATTGTGGTCAGAGCTTGAGAACTTGCAAGAAACAGCACCCCAACATTGCCAGCGTGAAGGTGGTTTGGAGTGAGCAGTGGCCTTTCCATTGGATGCACAACATCCAATGGAAAGTAAAGGGGGGGGGATACATCTTGAACATGGAGTGCTGCAATTCACGTTATGTATGTGGTTTGTATGTGCTGAAAGCTGTAAATGATTTACTGATGGATTAAAGGTTTATGTACTGTTCAAGTTGTAACAGTAATTATGGCTAGACTAGGTATTTATCCTGATGATGTGAAACACCTGATTTTCACACAACTAATTGACTAATTAATAATAAACTATTTCAAATTATCATCAACAACTGATTTCTTCATTCTGCTGTTAGACAAATGCCTCTTGAGTCACCATCAAATTTTGCATGATTTTGCCATCTGACTAGTAAGAAGATCATAACTATATTTGAATCCAACAATTTTTTTTATACCTGTAACTCCTTACTACTCTAAGAAACATAATAGAATGTTGTATACAAGAGGTTTATTTATTTATTTTTATATTAAATGATGCCTAGATTTTATAATTTTCATTAAAGAGAGCTGTGCTCTCTCATTAAAGTATACAGTACATTGAAAGGAATAAAGAGGGGAATAACGAACTAACTCAAAAGCATCTTAAAAAAAAATCACTTTGTTGCTTTCAAAAT
Source organism: Typopeltis vanoorti (assembly GCF_054136105.1). Lineage (NCBI taxonomy): Eukaryota > Metazoa > Arthropoda > Arachnida > Uropygi > Thelyphonidae > Typopeltis > Typopeltis vanoorti. Next base: position 67,979,068 of record NC_143549.1, on the reverse strand, counting down.
CTTATTCTTAAAAAACATAACCTTTTTTTTTTCATAAAATATGAAAATTCATAGAAAATATACTTTATATTTGAAAAGTAAACTGCGATGATTCTCGGGTTTTTTTTTTATTATTATTTAAAAATTTTTAACCGAAAAATAATGGTTTCATGTGTTGTTTGAAATATGAGATAGGAAGAGAGATACTCCCCCTTTTTTTTTTTATTATAAAAAGAAAAAAACAATTTATCACTATTATTTATGGTATCTCCATGGAGTCCAGAGACTCATCATGGGAAACCCAAATCAACCATCATACACACAAATCCTATCATATCTCTCCTTGAATCCATTCACTGTCAGGGAACTCACAACCAATTCCGACAATAAATTCCACTCACTAACCATTCTCCACACAAAAAATCTGGTCCACACACCCTTACTAACCACACTTACACAACTTCTGCAGATGGTCCCTAGTTCTCTATTGCTTGCATCAATTTTATAAAACCCTTTTAATATTTTAAAAGTTTCTATCATGCTCTTCCCCCCCCCCCCCGAATAGACCAGGTAGAGTAGTCAAGATATCACTGAATCATAGCCTTATTAAGAGGTATAATAACTTCCTCATCTTTACTTGTTAGTGTGTTTTTCAACATCCAAGGAATTCGTTGAGCTATTTTACCAACTTTTGCAATATGCTCTCTGAACTTTAACTCTTTGTCCACCATTATCCCAAAGTCCCTAGCCTCATCAGTTTCCTGTAAACCAATACCATCAATATGATACACCATATGCAACCTTTTCAACCTAAAGTGCATAACCTTACATTTTGCAACATTAAATTGACAACCATTATCCTTTGCCCACAATGCCAATTTATTTAACTCATCCTGCAGGATATCTACATCACCTTTATCAACGATTGCTCTCCTCAGCTTTGCATCATCAGCAAACAACCCCTCTTAAATCTTTTCCTATGTCACTGATATACAAATTAAAGAGTAGTGGCCCTAGTACTGAACCCTGTAGTACTCCACTAGTCACCATCATTCTCCTAGACTCCACCCCACCATATACTACTCTCTGTGTCTGTCTGTCAGCCCTTCTCCCCATCCATGCTACTAGTTTCATATCCATTCTCATTTGCTCCAACTTTTGTAATAGTTTTCCATGTAGTATTCTGTCAAACACTTTTGCAAAGTCCAGCACTATCATGGTGTATCTATTTCTTTTATCCATTTCTGCTGTCACTTTATTATGAAATGTAAATAAATTACTAAGAAAAGACCTACTTTTTTCAAACCCTTGTTGCCCACTGTAGAGTATTACATCCTTATCCACCCAATGTTGGATTTATCTTTAACCAACTTTTCCACTACTTTAACAACCACTTCTGATATATTAATTGGTCTGTAGTTTTCTACCTCTGTGTTAGAGTCACCTTTATGCAGTGGTACTATCTTATCCTTTTTCCACTCCCTTGGAATCCTGCCAGAGAGAGAGAGACTTAGATTGAACAACTTCTTCAGAGGAAATGCCATTTCTCTTACACATCCACACAGTACACGGGCGGATACATCATACAGTGGGATGATGCATGTGATTCATCTACCTCAATTTTGATATGTATCTCTGTAACATCAGCAACTGTAAAATCTCCACCTGGATGATACACCTTTGCAAAATGATCACTCATCAACTCAACTATTTCTTTTGGCTCAGTCACCTTCCTAACCTTGAACATTGTTTAGAGTCATTCTACCATAGTCATTTTTCCTCTTACTTGCTACATAACGAAAAAACTCTTTTAGGTTTACTTTGGCCTGTTTGGCAAATTCTCTCTCATAGTCTAATTTGGTCTTCCTTACCATACTAGTAACACTTCTTGCTTGCACTTTGTACTGCTCGCGAGTATGGTGATCACTATTTTCTTTATATTTCCTCCACAATTCTTTTTTGGCAGCTCTTGGTTTATATCCCTAATCATCCAATTAATTCCAACTTGGTTTATCCTCCTGACCTTGAGTATGCAGTCTGATACTGCTACTCTCAAGCAATCTCTGACCACTTTCCATGCACTACTGACATTCTTTCCTTGTAGCTTCTCAAGCCATGGCACTGTTCTAAGATTATTCCCGAGTCTCTCATCATCATCACCACCAGCCCTCATAGTTGAACATAAACTCCTTCTTGTCAAAGAACTCCACATATGTTTGGCAACTTCCCAGAACAAGACTGCATGACTCCCCAATTGGAGACAGAGTGGTATATATAGAGAGGATGTATCCATAACCAAGTTCTTTCTTGGTTATGGATACATCTTCTGATGCTATTATCAGATCCAACACCCTCAAAACCATCAGCCCCCTTTATAACATGTTGTTTCATGTAATTATATTTAACAAATGTATAAATCCCACTTCCATCTTGCTCTGCTCCTTTCGTCCATCCAATCGATGTCCCCATAGTTAAAGTCTCCAATAATACAAGGGTGGTCTGAAAAGTTCTTGGCCTAACAATGAAAAGAAATATATAATTTCAAAATTATTTTTATTTTTCAACATAATCTTCCTTAAGACTAATACATTTATTCCAGCGATACTCCAGCACCATTATCCCATTCGTGTAGTGGTTCTCAGTAAGATCTGCAAAATACCCCTCTACAGCTGCAATCACCTCTTGATTCGAAGAAAAACGCTGACCAGCGAGGAAGAGTTTTAGTTTTGGGAAGAGATAGAAGTCAGGGGGAGCCAAATCTGTGGAATAGGGTGGATGTTCTAAAAATTCATAGTGCAGATCCCTTAATTTTCACATTGCCAAAACACCTTTTTCGGCAGGTGCATTGTCCTGATGAAAGATGATTTTTTTTTCTTCTGCTAACTGGGTCTTTTCTCATGAATTTTTTCATCTAGTCTGGTTAAAAGATCAGAATAATATTTCCCAGTTACTGTTTTACCCTTTTCAAGATAATTAATAAACAAAATACCTTTAGCATCCCAAAACTCCGATACCATGACCTTTCCTACTGATGGAACTGACTTTGTCTTCTTTGGCGCTGAACAACCAGCTTCTGTCCACTGTTTTGACTGCTGTTTGGTGTGTAATGGTGAATCCAAGTCTCATCCATGGGTTCTTTTGAAATGCTTATAGTCTCAGCAGTTTCACGCACTTTGACTCGCCAGTCATCCAATACCATATCGTGCACTTGATCAATGATTTCTAGTGTTGTTACACTTTTTGGACGTCCTTCATGTGGATCATCTTCAAGGCTGGTACAGCCACATTTAAACTCGGTAGCCCATTTCTTAATTGTCGAAAACGAAGGAGAAGAGTGCCCATAAGCTTTAATGAACTTAGAATGAATTTCTTTTGACATTAATCCTTCTTTTTTACAAAGAATTTTATAACTGCACGATACTCAATTTTATCCATTTCAAGGGATACAGACAACACTTTTGCTTTAGACAGCTGTATAAAACAAACTACTTGATAGAATGACTTGCAATTTTACATGGATGCTTATGACAAATGTACCAACTTAGAAAAAAAAAATCTTGCTGATAGTGTTGGCATCTATGTTCGAGGATGAGAACTTTTCAGACCAACCTTGTAATTGTTTGGCCTACATTCATTGTGCTGATTTGCTGATACATGGCATCTACATCTTCCTGTGGATGCCATGTATCAGCAAATATGGATGCTACTATAGACCAGGACCCAACAACGTATTTTGTCCTATTTTCCCCTATCCCACACCAAACAGCCTCAAATGAACCATCTTCCCGCAGACCTAATACCCTGTCTAACTTTTAATTTTGTTCCTTCTATCTTCTCTGAAAATACCCTTTACATTCTATTCCTATAACTATATCATTTCAGTCAACGAGGTCTCAGTGATGCCAATAATTTTTGGCCAAGTTGAGCTTACCAATGCCAAAAAGGCATTGGTAAGCTCAACTTGCAAAATACATAATTTGTAAAAGTACAGTAGACTGTGCCTTTACAAATTATGTTTGGTTTGCAGTAAAAAAAACAATGAATTAATGAAAATGAAAGGCTTAAAGAATGACACTCAGAGGAAGATACAAATAACGAAATAGAAATTTAAATATATATATATATATATATTGCTCAAAACAATTAGTGGATATTTTAGTTCGTCAGATAATTATAAATTTCTGCAAATAATTGTAACTATTGGGTACTTTATACATGAATAAATATTTCTTACTTATGGATAGGGTGTAATTCATGAGATATTGTTTAAATAATAGATATTTATTACAAATTTAACAAATTATACATTTTAGCGTGAAATAATTTTAACAACAATAGCCAAAAACGCTTGTTAATTTTTAATAGGCTGTATGGTCTCCATTAACAGCCAAAACAGCAGTACATCTTGATTGCATGAACCAGATAGGATGTCAAACAGTTCTTCTGGGATATTTCCCTACTCTTCTGTGAGAGCAATTTCGAGCTCTTGAAGCCATCGTGGTGGCACCAGTCGAGCAGAAACACGCACCTACCTAAAGCATCCCAGGCATGTTCAATTGGATTACAATCTGGCGAACAGGCAGGCCAGTCGATTTGTTCAATACCTTCTTCCTCAAACCACTCTTGTACCAAATTTGCACGGTGTGGGTGAGCATTGTCATCCATAAAAATGAATTCTTGGCCAATTGCAGCAGCAGAATATGGACGAACTATAGGTTCCAAAATCGCATTGTGATACCTTTGGGCTGTTAAGGAACTGTTTCTGATAAAATAGAGATCAGTATGCCCCCCCCCCCATACTTATTCCAGCCCATTCCATCAAACTCCCACCTTGATGTTGGGGTCTTTCACAAACAAACTCTGGATTAAGTTTTAAAAGAGGTATACCGTGAGTAGACATATCGATTCAAAATTAATAACGGAAAAAACTCACGTACAACTGAAGATGCCTGTGACACACAGGTGAAAATTATACTATTAAATAATCTTTGTACATGAGTTTTTCCGTTATTAATTTTGTATCGAAACTCTGGATTATTTTTTGTTCCCCTTTCATGCCATATCAAGATATGTCGGTTATCTGGTTGCAGACTGAACCTGGACTCATCACTAAAAAGTGCATGAGCCCAATCCTCATTTATCCAATTGCAGTGTTCCTGTGCCCAAATTCTTTGGGCTCTTTTGTGATTTACAGTAAGTGGAATGCAAACGATTGGTCTTCGAGCATACAAACCTATGGCATGAAGATGATTTCGAACATTTCCTGTCTCCAGAAAGCGATTCCAAAGTCACGAAATTAAGCTTTGAGATACATGACACGCTTGAGCGACACCTTGCTGTGTTTATCCAGCTTCTAATCGACCAATGGCTCTCCAAGCCATGGATTCCAGGATATCATATTGCTCTACCATTTTTTAAAAAATAATGGGTTGGTAGGTGACACAAGTTACAATTGAAGTGATAATTATGCACTGTGGAAGTGAGCGCAACAAGCCGAGCTTTTATATCCCCCAATGCTAATACAACTAAGACACGTTTCGACAAGTCTTAACATGATTTCATGTTCTACACTGTTGTATATTAAGAATATTTTAAAATAAATGTGTTACATTCGTAAATTATTTTTATAACTTTATAATTTACAAGAAAACCAAAATATTCCCTAATTGTTTTGAGCAGTATACACACATACAGTAGAATCTGGTTAATTCTTTTCTCTTTTGAGACAGAAGATATGGCACTCAAGATTATCCCTCAGAGGTGATCACTTGTACATGGTTAGTTGGTTTAAGGCTTATTGACACGTGCAGAGGTCTTACTGTGCCAAACCACAGCTTAAAAATGACTCATCAGCTTTGTTCCTCCACATGTTTTAAGTGACAAATGACTCATCATCCTCTCACCAATTCAACTTATACAGCATAGTACTTTCTAAGGGGGGGGGGGACAGTTTCTAAATAACATTATTTAAATACACTTGTGTCATCTTTCATACTGAGCCAACACCTAATGAGAAAAGTGTAGAGATTTTTCAATGCTTTGTTTTTTGATAATGTTGTTTTTAATTTTATAAAATTTTAAACCATTACAAAGATTCCACAAAAATATTTGCCACTAGCTAAAAAAATTACCTTACTAGAAACAATGAGAGGCCATTTGCTCAATTCTAGATCATCTGGTGAAGATCACTGGAGTACCAAAATCTATAATTGTATGCTTGATACAGCAGCAAGGTATACTGTGAAAAGAATGGACTTGCCATGGAAAACAGGAAGCATCCTAAAAACAGAAGCACGAAGTGTAAGGATCCTGATGTTGAGGACATTCTAAATCAGTGGTTCTCCATTATAAATGGATGAGAAGTGTGCTATAGTAGTTTAGTGTTAATAAAGAAGTCAAGATCTTTAAAATCATTGTAATCCAGCTAAAAAGCTGGATTACGATGATTTTAAAGCAACAGATGGTTGTCTCGATGGAAATGTAGGCATGATATTAATTTCAAGTTATATAAATTAAATGTTGAAATATCAATTATTTGCTATTCTGTTACGTATTATGTTTTAATAGGATTACATTGAAGGACAATAGGTCTCTGTTGATATTGACAATGAGGAAAATTTAAATATATATGCATATTTTGCTATTGTAATCAATTTGAATAATTTATTTGTTGCTCAGCAAAATGTTAGGTCTTTTTGTATATTTTTAACTATTAACATGAAGCTTTGCATAATTGGGCTAACTGCTTAATTGGGCCAAAATGGTCTAGATCCAGTTAACCAAAATCTACTGTATATACACTGCTTGTAGAAGTCAGTGGACACCCCCATGGGCAAGGTTCATCATGCCATGTAGTGAGTCATGTTTGTAGCAAGTATAAATTGGAGGAATATGATGCTCCCACATCAGTGCAACTGTGTTCCAGATGAAATCGCTGTGAGAAGGGAACTGGTGGAGTTTGAAAGAGATGTTGTGATAAGATGCCATGTTGCAGGCCTATCCAAAGTTGACCAATTTGTTGACAAATTGGGCCATCCCAGATCACCAATCAGTGATACCATACTGAGATGGACATGCCAGAAGTCAACTGCAAGTGCTACTTACCTACCTGCAGTGGATGACCCACCACACACACTCACTGAACATGACTGTAAGGTGCTACTAAGGATAATATGTAAAAACAAAACCGCCATTCGTCTGCTGACACATTGAATGTGGAGTTTGTGGCATCGACTAGAACATGAATCCACACAAAAACGTTCAGAACCAAGGCTCACAACATGGGCTTCCATGGTAGAACCACAATATGCAAGTCCCACATTACAGAACCAGCATGCAGCATCATCTTCAGCGGTACAAAAAACATGCACAATGGGACATAGAAGGTTGGAAATCTGTGTTTGGAGTGAAGAATCATTCTACACCCTTTACCAAGCAGATGGATGCCCAGTGAAACTCTTACCACAGTGCATAACCCCCAACTGTAAAAATCAGAGGTGACAGTGTGATGATATGGTCCTGCTTTTCCTGGTTTGGCTTCTGTTTGTGATGCCACGAACATTGAACTCCAAGAAGTATGTATCCAAACATTCTGGACAATGCAGTGCTTCCTACTTTGTGGAAGCATTTACAGAACTGACCATTATTTCTTTCAACAATACAATGCACCATGTCATAAGGCTGCTGCTGTAACTGTGTGGTTTGTGCACATATCACCACGCTTGACTGGCCTCCACAGTGATTTCAACCCTATTAAACATCTGTGGGATGAACTGGCATATTGGGTGAGGTCAAGGGACATCCATCCTACAACAATTCAGGACCTCATTACATGCCTACAAGAAGAATTGTCCAAAATTCCCATTGATTGCAATTGCACGAAAGGTGGTCCTGCATCTTATTAAAGTGGACATCGTGGGTGTTTGTTTCTCACACTATGGTGTCCATTGACTTCCTTCCAAATGGTGTATACACACACACATGCGTAAATAAAGTTGAAAGCAAATATGCTTACCTGGAATCTCATAGTATAAGAGCATTTTACTTTATATTGTCATGACCTGAAGCTGGAATTCCTTAAAAACATACAAGTATGCAGAAGTCATGGCAGTGCACGGTTTCTCCATTCATATGGCACTCATACTTCAGTGTAAAGTACAGATTGTACAGCACTATGATTGAATTGTTTACAGATTTAGTGTGAGTAGACTAATCAAGACCCTTCAGTAAATCTGATATTAAAGTTTCTTTTCTGTGTTTAAACATACCACAGAAAATACTAGTCTGTGATAAGGTTTTTACACCTTTCATGGAGAGACATAATGTTTTAGGAATAAATTATAGTACAGTTGTCTTTATGATTTTTTCTATGTCTTCTAAGAAATCTTGTTTCCTTTATTATTAGATTTACTGAAGGCTCTTGTTTAGTCTACTCATGCTAAACCTGTACTTTGGATTGTCCTGAAGAACATAACTTTCACTTTTGTTTTTTAACAGGTATTTCTTCACATGTTTTTCTCATATTTTGTAACAAAGTCTAACCCTTTCTTTTCTTATTGATAGCCAGTATTTACCAAAATAAATAAATAAAGCTGCATAAAATGCTAGTTTTCCATCTTCTTGTAACATCTTGACAAAACTTGTTTTTGTCAAGATGTTATGCAAAAAATTTCCTTTTTTTTTTATTTGTTAAAAGTCAGTACTAAATAATTTTAAACTGGTTGGATAGTTTATTTACTAGCTTCATCAGAGTAAAGTATTTGAAATAAATTGCTTGTTATAGAGAATTTACAATGGTACATTCTATACACAATGTACCTTCATAAGTATAGACAGTACACACTGTGTATACTTATTTAGCAATGAAATCTCATACTTACTTTCAGCTCTCTCCACTAAGAAATCCTTTGTTGCATTAATTATGCTATTTTTGTAACATTATCAGGTTGCCATAATATAAAGAAAAGTACTATTATTAGTAATAAATCTGTAAAATTTAAAATATTTTATTGCAAAAATATGTAGAAATATTTTATTGGTTACATGCTGCTTTTTTTACATTTTTGAATAGATGTATATTGGTGCTTGCATCTTTATATACACTGCTTTCTTTTCTCTTTAGATAAGAGATGATGATGACTTGGACATCAGTTGTGATATGTCCCTTTCTGCAAGAGCAGCAGAACAAGCTGAACATTTGGTTCGTAAAGTTTTAGAAGAAGCTGAGCAGGCTGAACAGTTAGTAAGAAAAGTTTGGGAAGAAGCTTGGAAGGTTAGTGAAATTTCTCAGTGAATTAAAAAACATCACACATTTTCTTGGTAGTACATCACAGTTTTATTTTGATTCCATAAACAATATATCATCAGTGTTCCATTGCTTGCTTCATCATAATAAAGCCGTTGACAGTATGGTGCAAAAATAGCTTAAACTAACAAATTACAAACATATTTTCATAGAATTCATTATATGATTAATTAGGCTTTATTTTTTTATTTTTTTTTACTTGAAATAGATTAATTGTAGACATTTTATTCAAGATTAAACATTATACAAGAATTTGAAAAGTTAACTGAATCAGCCAAGGATGCATGCAAACCTATATGCAGGAATAAAAAAATCAGAAATAGATGGTGAGCTCAGAAAGTTAAAGATTTCAGTCTCCTAGAAAAGATATCATATCAAAAGTTTCATATATCAAGTAAGTCAGCTTATGCTCTAAAAGAACACAGAGAAAAATTTAAGAAAGTGAAGCATTGTGTGAAAGTAGATAAACAAGTCATTAGAAGACTTTGATAAGAACATAGAAAATAAATATCCAGAAGTTGACAGAATATTCAGGAAGTTATGGAAATGCTTATAAATTGAGGAAAGAGTATTTCAAAAAAGCCAGAAATGATAAATATGACATGAAAAGTGAAGATAAAGGAATGCTAAATGAAACAAGCAATGAGAGCATAATGGTAGAAAATATTCAAGAGGATTTTGGTCAGGAATACATATCAATACTTTAGATAGAAAAAGCTATCAAAAACACGAAATGAGAGAAAAGGCAGCTGGAGTAGATGATATTTGACCAGAAATGCTCAAATATAAAGATATAAAAGTTTTACAGTTTTTACACTGCATAGTTCTGAAGGCTTGGTCAATTTCAGATGATTGGAGTAAAGCTCTTATAGCACACATCTACAAAAAGGGAAATAAGACTGAATATCAAAATCACAAAGGAATTTCCTTACTAACTGTTTCTGATGAGATTTATGCAAGCACTGCTAAAAGACTAAAACAATTGTGAAAGGGAAAACTTGAAGAACAAGCTGAGATCATGCCGAATTTGAAAATGTCGGGAGCAGATTTTAACTTTAAGACAAATAGTTGAGAAATTGTGAGAATATTAAATAGATTTGTATTTGAGTTTTGTATATCTGAAAAAAAAAAAAGACATATCACAAGATACCAAGAGAAAAGCTGTTCAAAATGCTAAGATTATATCATGCCAGTAGGGATCCTGTATCAAGAAGTACAGTTATGTAACATGCAACTTACGTAAATTTGCAGCTACATAATAAATCTAATAGCACGTATGAACACGTTTGCGGCTTTGCGCAGTTGCGTCTTTGACAGCCTTATTGCAACACAGCAGTAGATGCCTTGCGTGGTAGTTCAGTCACTTGTTATCACTGCTAGTTTCATTGCTTTTTACCCTTAAAATGGAATGCAAATGCAAAACCGAATGTGCTGGTAATAAATCTAAAAAACAAAGGTCTGCAATTACTTCTGAAGAAAAGTTGAAAATAATTTGTATGTATGAAGCGGGAAAATTCTATCAATAATAGCTCGAGAAATAAATCGACCTATTTCAGCACTGAATACAATAGTGAAGGATAAAGTTCGCATTGTTGAAAGCATGAAAGGTGTGGTAGCGTTGAAGGGCACTATTATTACCAAGAAGAGGCTGGGCCCAATATCAGAGATGGAGAAATTATTGTCTCACTGGATCAATGATCTGACACAGAAGCAGATGTCGTTAAGTTTACTGATTATCCAGAAGAAGGCTATGTCCTTATATAAGAACTTAAAAGAGCAAACAATGACTGATACGGATGCTGAGTTGAAACAAGAATTACACCAGGCGACGGAGATGTGTGTGTGTGTGTGCACGCGCATGCGCAACTGGCACAGCAATTAGAGCTGGAAGTGGATAACGGAGACATTAACGAGCTTATTTTTTTAGTCACGATGAAGAACTAACTAATGATGACCTTATTCAGTTGGAGGCATTCCGAAGAAAATACTAACCCCACTAAATTTGACTTACGTAACTCGGGGTGTAATTGTACATAGTCTATATTAGAGTTGTAAGTCAGCAGTTAGAATTGAAGGAAGTATAGGAAGATGATTTGAGATTAAATTAGGTGTGAGACAAGAGTGTATATTATCTCCATTATTATTCATCTGTATGGATCATGTTATGAAGGGAAGTGGCATTGAACCTGATATCAAAATTGGAGTTAATTGTAATTCTACTTTATGATGATGATGTTATAGTCCTAAATAAACCAGTACAACTATGCAGATTTCGTAACTGAAATGAATAGCTTTTAATAAATTTGGGTATGAAAATCATCAATAAAAAGACAGATTATTATTATTATTGTTGTTATTATTTGACACCTCCAGGGAGTCCAAAGACTCATCAAGGGAGGGCACCTGCTCTACAACTCTGTCTCCACCAACTGACTGCAACTACACCAGCACCACCTACTGCTGACCACCACCACTACTATTTCCACAGACAATCACAAACATCCATGCCCATGGGTGGGATTTGAACTCGCAGCCCTTTGGCTGGAGAGCAGATATGCTAACCACTCAGCCAGCCATGCTGGCCAATATAATAAGCAGAAACATGGAAAACATCAAGTGCATCATGAATGGAGAACCTATATAATAAATTAAACATTTCAGCTACCTAGTATAGCCATAAATACTGTTACAACTTGAATAGTGCATAAACCTTTAATCTGTCAGTAAACCATTTACAGCTTTCAGCACATACAAACCACATGCATACAGTGAATAGCAGCACTCAATGTTCAAAATGTCCCCCTTTTGCCTTCATGCATGCCCGAAGTCTGTGAGGCCACACATTGATGCTGGCATGTACCACATCCAATAGAAATGCTGCCACTGCTCACTCTTAAATCCACCTTCAGGCTGGAAATGCTGGAGTGGCGTTTCTTGCAAGTTCTAAAACTCTGACCACAGTTTGAAGTCCAACAGATTCAGATTGGGACTTACAGACAGCCAGTCAGATGGCGATGCGGTCTGGTACTGAGTCTTGTTGGAAGATCCACTGCCTACTGTGAAACGTGTTGTTCACCAGCCAAATTTCCAATGGTGTCTATAGTGTCTTGATACACTTTGCAGAGGTTTTGACCACGTTGTCACAAAAATGCAACTTGTATACTTACTGATACATCACCTCCCACCAAATCATCACTGATGCAGAATAATGACCTCTCTGAATCTGAATTACTAGATGGTTGCACTTGCTGTGCAAACATATACCCCAATTGTTTTTTTGGCAATTAAACAACTCTTCAATAGTGTAAATTATTTTATCTATCAATAGGATAATAGAATGTTTAAGGATGAAAGCTGTATAACTGAGAGGAGACTTCCACATAGTCTTTCAGGAATAAGGAGAACCGACCAGGGCTTCTGACCTAATGTCCAATCTTCACCTTCTCAAGGTGCAGCCTCTAAAGTATCTACCTGGATACGAAGATAGGCTGGCAATTTGGGATATAGCCAACCAAATTGTATTCTTATTGGCTTAAACCACAAGTAAAATGATGGTACAACATGACAGAATTTATGCTGGATGGGACATCACCTGGTTAAACAAGGCCTCTGTTGTACCAGATCGACATATTAGGGACGAATGAAACAAAAAAAAAAAAAAAACTAGTGAGATCTTTCTAAGCAATAAATACAAAATATTATATTCAGGCAATAACAATCAGGGGAAAGAAGGAGTAGCTATAATATTTAATACTAAATATGAGGCTAATATTCTTGAATGGCAGGCAGTCTAAAGTAGAGTGATATGGACAAATATGAGAATGGAGAACTGAACAATGAGACTTATTTGTGCCTATGGTCCCACAGAAGGTTCTACTAAGGGATTTAGCCAACCAAATTGTATTCTTATTGGCTTAACCACAAAAAATTCCTCCACTATGAAGGAATTTTTATCGGCTTTATAGAAAGCAACTCACACAATGAAAAATGAAACATTGGTCCTTGTTTGGGATCTAAATTAGCAAAGTTGGAAATGATTGTCAGACATACAAAAATATTTTGGGAAAATTTGGAGAAAAGAGCAAAGCTAATAATAATAATAATGGCAAATACCTGTTGTATTTCTGCTCAGGACATTGACTGGTTATTACTAACACAATGTTCCAACATAAAAATGTGTACAAATTCACATGGAGAGAAGAGGCAAGAAAAGTCTCATTGACTATGTCATTCTTGATGTGATGTTTTCTCACTGAACAGGACACTAGAGTGCACAGGGCATTTGAAATTGGAAGTGATCAGTATTTAGTCTTGAACAGGATAAAATTGAATTTCATTTTGAAAAGAAAAACATGTAAGAAAGTTTTAAAGTGAATAAAAGTTGAGCAGCTCTCAGAACTGTAGACTAAAATACACAAACATTATTAAAGAAAAAATGAAAGAGTTTGAGAACAGGAACCAAACTTTGGAAATTCAGTGGAAAATCCTGAAGAAAACATTTAATTGATTCAGCCAGAGAGGTATGTGGTGAGGTTGTCTGCAAGGATAGAAAAATCAGAACTTAATGGCTGACATAGGAAGTTAAAGAGGCAATGACGGAAAAGAAGAAAGCATATCGAAAGTTCCTGGCAAATAAGTCAGCTTGTGCTTTTAGAGAATACAGAGACAAATGTTAGAAAGCTAAACAAAAGTCACGTGAAGACTTTTTTAAGAACATGTCATTTCTATGTTCTTATGATATTTTGCCATCTTCCTGATATTTATTCAGGAAGATGGCAAAATATTCTGGAAGCAGTTGAAAAAGCTCAGAAATGGAGGAAAGAGTGCTTTAGAAGGAATTAGAGATGATAAGGGTGACATGAAAACTGGAGAAAAAGATATCCTTTTTTATATGGAGTAATTACTTCGAAAAATTGTTAAATGAAACAAGCAATGGTATAAAACACTCAACAGGCATGCAATCATGTATACATATCCATACTTGAAGTAGAAAAAGCGATCAAAAGCCTGAAATGTGGAAGGCAGCTGGTGTAGATGATATTCGACCAGAAATACTCAAGTATAGAGGTATAAAAGTCTTGCAGTGGCTGCACTGAATGTTTGGAGTAGAGCTCTCATAGTACCCATATATAAAAAGGGAAATAAAACTGAATGTGAGAATTACAAAGATATTTCCTTACTGAGTATTGTAAGATTTATGCAAGTATACTTAAGAAGCAGTTGAGAATGATTGTGGAAGTGAAGCTTGGTGAAGAACAAGCTGGATTCAGGACAAATAGAGACTGTCAAGATCAGATTTTCACTTTACGATAAATAGTTGGGAAATCGTGGGAATATAACAAAAATCTGTATTTAAGTTTTGTACATCTGCAAAAGGCATATTACAAGGTGCCAAGAGAAAAGCTATTCAAAACATTAAAGTTATATGTGTCAATGAGGCATTATATCAAGCAATACTTAGTCTTTATTAAATCTGATATCAGACAGGGATGTACATTATCCGCTCTGTTATTCATTATCTATATGAATCACTTTATTAAGGAAAATAATATTAAACTTGATATCAAAATTGGAGATGTTAATCTCCGCTCTTTATGTAGATGGTGTTATACTTTTAAATAAATCCAGTACAAGTCTGCAAGATTCCCTGACTAATTTAAATAACTGTTGTACTAAATTTGGTATGAAAATCAGCAATAACAAGACAAATACAATGAAAATAAACAGGGACATTGAAAATTATCTACTACATCTTGAATTGAGAATTTACAGAACAAGCAAAACATTTCGGCTACTTAGGCACAATTTTTAGTGAAGATAGTAATTTAAATATGGAAATAGACAACAGAATCAACCATGCTGGTAGGAAGTCAACTGAATAAATTTATATGGAACAAGAGAGAAGTTAGTCAAAATAGTAAATTAACAGTATACATACAAGACAGTGTTCAAACCAATTTTAACTTATGGATCTAAGAGCTGGTTTAGAAATAAAACACTTCACCAAAGACTAGAGACCACAGATATGAGAGTCCTGAGAAAGATTAGGGGTATGAACAGATGGCATCAGTGGCAATATCATATTAAAAACAAGGATATTTGGAAAGAACTTGACATTGTTAGCAAAGTTAATCTCAGGTGGTATGGTCACTTAAATAGAATGGGAGAGGAAAAATTAGCAGAAGAAGTGTTCTCTGCCAGGTTGGGCAGGAAAAATATCCAGAAGGAAGACCAAGATATAAGTGGATTGATACAATAAAAAGTACCTTAAAAGTCAGAAATATAATAGTTGTTGGAAGTTTTTCCACTTGGTTATACTATAAATTTACTATAAATTAAAGATACCAAGAAATTATATACTTGGTTTAAAAGCTTATCCAAGTGTAAGCAAACAAAGTTTGCACCTGAAATTTAATCAGGACTAGGGCTGCTTGTATATATAGAAGCTAATGACTTCAGATTCATTGCTTTAGTATCCCATAATCCAAGGTAAAGAAATATAATATCTGATAATGTTGGAGTCTTAACAGATTGATTTGGAAGAAAATTGTTGATAGGAAGTAAGTAATGATGTAAGTTCTTCATGTAGTGCTATCATAATATCCTGAACACCCCTTGAGGGTACATGTCAAGAATTTGATGATAATGGTGATGATGAAGAGAATATCTTTTCATCATCACCATCATCATCAAGAGGATATCTCTGTCTATTGTTCACGTACTGCCTGAGAAGTGCCTTTGATTTTATCTTCTGCACAAGTTGTGATGTTAAGAAGTGTCCAGTAGAACGACTCTACTGGAAACTTCCAGTAGAGTCATAGTCTCTAACCCCCTCTAGGTCACCATTTAGTAGTACACATGACATTGTTCTCTGCAGAACATTCATCTCTTGCAACATCACTTTCTGCATTCTCACAGGATTAATGCAGAGGCATGCCTTTACAGCCCTCACAAGCAGTTGCATCCTAACACAGCCTCCTCCATGTGGGGCACCTGTTTGTGGTTGAGGGCCAATACCATCACCTCCCGGTGATGGTACTGGCCCTTTTCATTCCTCCTCTTTTTCTTTGCTTTTCTTCCCGTATTCTTCGCTCTACTTCTCCTGAGTCTGTTTCACTATCCTTTTTTCAAAACCACAATCACTGGGATCCAACGCCCTGCCACCTTGTTTGCCGTGTGGTGCGACACGTGGACATCTGGAAAGGGGGATCCTGGTAGTCTTATACTACTTTGGCCCCTGCTCCGGCAAGATGGGTGGTCCTTAGTAGTACACATGACATTGTTCTCTGCAGAACATTCATCTCTTGCAACATCACTTTCTGCATTCTCACAGGATTAATGCAGAGGCATGCCAGGAACAATTGGCTAGTGGGCTTGCCTGCAAGGGTCAACGGTGTTGCAGTAAGGCTCTCACCCTATGGTCCGGGGTCGTGATCCTAGGCTTGCTGTAGTGCCGATATAGCATCCATGTGTAGCTCCATGGTGGGTGGGGAGCTCTGGTGCCGAACCAAAAACTTCTTGAGCATGAATCCTTCATCCTCAAATGTTCTAGGGGGTCCTAACAAAGTCCCAACCAAGTACTGATACCGTTGATACAGCATATGAAAACAGAAATAAGAAACAAAAGAGATACGATGCTAACATAAATGTACCAACATTTTTAATCATTCATGCTACAGGTGAAAAACCAATAGGAAAAATGTCACCCTTCTTTATTCAAAAAGGTTTATTACTGGCAGGATTACCCAAAACTGTTAAGAAATTGCGTTCTGGTGATGTCCTTGTGGAAACATTGTGTCAGCAACATTCTGAGAAACTACTGAGAGCAACAACAATGGGTGGAATAGAAATTACAATAGCACCTCATAAAACACTTAACTCCTGTAGAGCAGTGATATCAGAATGGGATCTCCTTGATGTTCCTGATGAGGAGATATGTTCAGAACTTAAAGATCAAGGAGTGACAGGCGTTAGGTGCATCCTGATACGTAGGGATGGTCGCCTAGTTCCAACCAAGAACATCATCCTTACTTTTGATACACCTAAGCCTCCAACATCTGTAAAAACAGGGTATCTCAGCTGTCCTCTTTGAATGTACCCTAACCCACTGAGATGCTTTAAATGTCAGAGATATGGACATGCCCAAACTGCCTGTCGTGGTTCTACTACCTGTGCTCAATGTGGTAGTAAAGAGCATAATAACAAAACTTGCTGTGCAAAAAAAGCTAAATGTGTCAACTATCAGGGAGATCATCCAGCTTACTCTCATACATGTCAGAAATGGAAAGATGAAAAAGAAATACAAAGAATGAAAACAGAGCGAAACATAACATGCCAGGATGCAAAAAAGCTAGCCACTATCACACCTGCTCTGAGATCCTCTTATGCTGAGAAGGTAACAATTAAGAAAGTGACAGTAGCAACTCAAACTTGTATGTCTGTTCCATCATCTGATAATTTCACCATACTTGCACGTTATGATCACAAGTACTTCTCTGTTTGAGCACATCAATCACATGAGCTATTGTTGCCTTACTCCATAGACAACTCCAAAAATTATCCCACTCGATGAAAACTCACTTGTCAAAAAAATTATGGAAAGATATCACTTAAAGATAAACCACCAGATACTCCCACAGAAAAAATGGATATTTCAGTACCCAGTGAAAGATAACTAAACTTACTAACTGACCCTAACACATCAGACATATTTAATACTCTACTAGAGGAAGAGATGGACACTGGCCGTCCATACTTCCCCAAAACAATTGATAAATATAAATATGACAAAGGTAAGCCCTCAACCTCCCAAAAACCAAACAAGTCTATAAAACCAAAACAATAGGAAAATTTGTACAATGGAACTTTTGTGGATTTCACCAGAATATCGATGATATTAAGATTTTGTTGCAGAAACACAAACCTTTCTGTTTCTGTCTGCAGGAAACATACTTAAGACCCAATGAGGAATTTCTACCTTTGGGAATTTCACTGTTTTATGCAAGGATAGAACTGGAGGTGATCCTGCTCATGGAGGAGTAGCTATTCCTAGTGGGCAGTCATATTCCTTTCCATCGGATCCAACTTAATACTTCTCTGGAAGCAATAGCGATTCACTTCTCCATGGGATTTCTTATTACAGTATGTTCAATTTATTTACCACCAAGTGCTGAGTTATGATGATGCTGATAACCTTATCTCGCAACTGCCTGAACCCATACTTTGATGGGTGACTTGAATGGTCACAATACTCTATGGGATAGTGCCAACACTAATAGACGAGGTCGAATCATTGAAAGAATTCTTGATAATAATAACCTCTCCCTTTTAAATAATAAACTCAATACTTTCTTCCATATGCCTACCCATTCATATTTTGCAATTGATCTTACAATCTGCTCTCCCCTCCCCCCCTTTCCACTGCTCATGTGGGACGTTGAAGAGAACATATATAGAAGTAATCACTTTCCTGTTCTCTGCACAATGTCTTCACAGGAACCATGTTCACCCACATGGATACCTATATAGAAAATGGACCAGGCTGACTGGAACACTTTCTCTCATCTTGCAAAATGTAATGCTGATGCCATCAGTCAAATGCCTATCAATGAAGCAGTAAAATATATAACAGATTGCATTGTCCAGGCAGCAACAGCCTCCATCCCAAAAACATCATCTCAGTTTCCACTCAATCCAAAGCCTTGGCGGAACCCAGAATTTCAGACAGCTTAAACAAGATCAACACAGAGCATGAGATATATTTCGTAGATATCCCACCACATCAAACCTTATAGCTTTCAAGCATACTCGAGCCAAAGTATGCTACGTGAAGCGTCAGAGTCAAAAACAATCATGGATCCAATTTACTACATCAATTAATCAAATGACCAGCCAAAAATTGTATGGGATAAAATCTGGAAAATGAAAGGCAGATTTAGAACACATTGTTTGTCTACCTTAGACCATAATGGAAGTGTTATTGCTGATCCCAAAGCCATTGCAGACACTCTGGGAGAAAATTTTGCCAGAATCTCAGCAACAGCTTCATATCCTCCTCACATTTTAATTCTGAAAGAACAGCAAGGGGAAACAAAGGCTAAATTTTTTTACCAATGTTCTTGAGCCATACAATCAACCATTTGTTAAGGAGGAACTTAAAAGAGCTCTCCTACTATCTCACCCTAGTGCAGTAGGGCCTGATGACATCCATTACGAAATGATAAAACATCTACCATCATCTTCTGTAGATCTCCTTCTCTTACTATACAATAGAATACTTGCAGAGGAAGAGTTTCCAAATTCTTGGCATAAGTCAATTGTCATTGCTATCCTAAAACCAGGAAAAGATCCAACACAAGTAAATAATTATTGATCCATTGCTCTGACCAGCTGTCTTTGTAAGATACTAGAGAAAATGGTTAATGCCAGACTTCTCTGGTATTTAGAAAGCAACAATCTTCTCTTCAATATACAATGTGGGTTCCGTAGACATCGCTCAACTTTAGACCATTTGGTTCATTTAGAAACTTGTATAAAAGATGCATCTCTGAAGCAAGAAATCCTTGTTTCAGTTTTTTTTTTACATGGAAAAAACTTATGACACAGCCTGGAGATATGGCATATTAAAAGACCTCTATAAACCTGGGTCTTAAAGGACACCTTCTTATATTTATTAAAAACTTTCTTTCCAGGCGAAATTTCCAAGTCAGAGTGGGAAATACATTATCTCAATCATATCATCAAGAACAGGGGTGTTCCCCGAGGCTCTGTCTCACTTTGACAGTAAACTTGCATCTCTGACACTTTTCGCTGTTAAAATTAACTCAATCACTGAAAAGCTTCCTCCCACTGTAGATTACTTCACAATTTACTGCCACTCCCGTAACGTGAGGGTAATTGAAAGACAACTTCAGCAAGCAATTGATCATGTTTTTCTGTGGGCTCTTAGTAATAGGTTTAGGTTTTCAACAGAAAAAAGTGTCTGTGTACACTTCTGTTGAAAATGCACTCTTCACTGAGATCTTGAATTAAGAATGAGATGCACTATTATTCCAGTAGCTACAGAAGCCAATTTCTTGGGACTGATCTTTGACAGTAAACTTACATTTTTAGCATACATTCATCAACTAAGAGAAAAGTACAAGAGAGCGTTGATCTTCTTCGCACTCTATCCTCTACTGATTGGGGGTGCTGATCGAGCTTCATTCCTATCTATCCCAATGGCTTTAACAGGCCTTTAAGGCCCACAACCTTCCAAGCATGCTTGGATTTCGTAACCGAAATACGAGGATAGAATGGTCACTCCTATGCCTCAAGGTATTCTTGGCTGTATCCATGTGTGTTCACGGGGCCGGTTTGCCTGCTTGCGGGATGAAAAACACCAGATAAACTGGCGGAAAAAACCCTACAGCCCGCTCCCAAAACCGGCTAACTTGGCTATGGCTGAGGAAGATCCTTCAGCTCCTCACGTCTCCGACGGGATTCGAACCTAGGACACTCCTTCCCCAGGCATATGGTTGCGAAGCGCAAAGCCACTAGGCTAACCGCGCGGACGATCGAGCTTCATTGCTCCATCTTTATCGTGCACTTATACATTCAAAGCTGGATTATAGGTCTGTGGTTCTGCAAGACAGAGTAACCTGCGATAGTTGGATTCCATCCATCATCAGGGTATACGGATAGCTACTGCCACCTTTCGTACATCACCCACTCAGAGTCTTTATGTTGAAGGAAATGAACCAGCTCTATCACTTCGGAAACAGTTGTCTCTTAATTATGCCCTAAAGATAAAGTCTTTAGGGCATAAAGACTTTATCTTTTTATGCCCTAAAGATAAAGTCTCCCAGATCATCCTACATAAACTAGTCTCTTTTCTCTGCACTGGGAAGCTCAATATCACACACTTCAAACTAGTATACATCCTTTTGGTATGTGTATTAAAGAGACTATGCAAGCTCTTGGTATAAATGTTGACAACATTGCGTACACTAAAACATAACAGCATCCCTCCGTGGCAGGTTTGCACACCATCCTGCAACCTCTCACTTTGTCAGATACAGAAATCTCATGCTCCATCATCTGTCTACCTCCAATTGTTTAATGCACACTCTGATTTCTTGCCTATCTATACTGATGGTTCAAGAACTAATACTTCTGTTGGCTGTGCTGCTATGTTTCCTGACATTATTATCTTCAACCAGATCCCACCTGATTGCAGTAATTATACACCAGAGTTACATGCCATTCAGCTTGCACTTGTTCATATAAAAAAAAACTGCTACCAAAAGTGTATAATTTATACAGACTCATTGAACTTTTTTACAGGCTATCTCCTCTCCTATGCACAATCCACATTCAGTACTTTATGAGTACTGGATGTGGATTATGCATAGTTTCACAAAATGAAACTATGCATAACTTGTTTCACAAAATGAAAATCCTTAATTTTGATGTTCAGTTGTGCTGGATTCCCAACCACATTGGAATTAAGGGAAATGAGGCTGTAGCTGCTAAATCAGCTCAAAACTTTCTCCACGTACTGTGATATACAAACTACAGACAGTTTATACAATCAAAGCTAATTGCTCAATGGCAGGAAGATTAACAAACAAATTATATGACATTAAACCTGAAATCAAGCATTGGCATTCTAGGCAACGAATAAAGAGAAGTTCTCACTAGGCTCCGCATAGTTCAGTCATCTTACACATTCTTATTTACTGAGAGCTAATGACCCTCCCATGTGTGAAAAATGCAATACACATCTCACTATTTATCATATACTGGTAGAGTGCCTGCACTTTGCACGAGAGAGTAATGAAATTTTTGCCTACCTGGCCAGACCATATACACTCAGGCAGATTGCATGATGCTTTTAATTATTTACAAAGAATTAATTTATACAAACACATTTGACTGTAATTTTGTTTATATCTAATTACTGTATTGCTTCACTTAACTTTTGTATGTATATATTACAAAATATGTAATGTTTTGTGATGTATATGTGCAGGAGTTGAGTACTAATGTATATATTATTCATTAGGTTAATTTCTGTAGCCTTGTGTTACCTTGTTGTAATTTTGTTAATATGTAAATATCACACTGCTAAACTTAAATTTTTATGCATACATAATGTATAATAATTCCTCTTTAACTCTATGTATTACTATAATAACATTTGTTATAATCTTATTGTAGTAATCTTATATGTAAATACTGCATTCCTTGGCTTGGTGTTATACATGCATTTTGTTTATTAGCTTATATTGTTGTCTAATTATGTACTGCCTTAAATGCTGCAGTAATTTTGTTTATATGTAGATACTGCATTGCCCAGCTTAACTTTTGTGCATACATATTGTTTACTAATTTTTTTGACTAATTATGTATTGCTGTAGGACACCTTGTATATTTGTGTAACCTTCTTTGGAATTTTGTTTATATGTAGATACCACATTGCCAAATTTTATTTTTATGCATGCATGTTGTATAATAATTTCTTTTTGCCTATTTATGTATGACTGTAAAAACATCTGTTATAATTTTAACTATATGTAGATATGCATTCCTTGGCTTATATATGCATTTTGTTTATTTAACCTTGTGTGTTGTTGTGCCCTCTTCAGCAATTCTGTTTCTATGTAGATGCTGCTTTGTGGAACCTAATTTTTGTACAGGCATATTGTTTACAATTTTCTTTAACTGCTTATGTATAGTTGTAATCTTAGTATGGCACAGTATGACCTTTGTAGTTTTCGTGCCAAATAAATTATAAACCAACCAACCAACCAACCTAACACAGCATTCAATCTGTTCTGTGGTGATCAGATACATATTGTTATAACAGTTAATAGTCAATACACAAATATCCTACTGATCTCAAGTGTTTTTAGCATGTTGAAAATAACATGCTAAGAGGCCATAAGAAATGCCAGACACTAGTGCTGTGTGTGTGTGGGGGGGGGGGGGGGGGGGCTAGTAGAAGAAAGAAGTCTGTTCATATTTTGCTTGAACAACTGAAGGTTGTAATCTTTAGGGAAGGCAGAGCAGGGAAGACCATTCCAAAGGACAGAAGTAAATGGAATAAAAGAAGCAATGAAGTTGGTTTGGTGAGTTTTAAGGTTTACTGTAAAAGGGTGTTGGTTAGCAGTGCTTTAATGATTTTGGAGGAGAGTGGAGGAATTATAGTGACCAGTTCAGCAGATCACTGTCCATAAAATTATCTGTAGAAGAGGCACAATGCAGAAACTGAATGTCTGTGAGAGAGAGGGATTGAAGTGAGTCTGTGATAGAGGGATCATTAATTAGCCAGATTGCTCTCTTCTGGATAGAATTGAGCAATCTTAAAGAGGATTTTGGTTCACCATCCCAAATATGGGAGCATTATTCCTTGGCTGGGTGGATTTGGGCTTTGTATAGAGTTAGCAAGTGTGAAGTAGTGTCTTGTGAGGAAAAGCACCAAGTTTTTTGGCAGTTGCATAAGCTATAGTTGAAATGTGGTTGTGCCAGAAAAGATCAAAAGTGCACGTCAGTCCAAAAAAGAGAAATCTGATCGTGTTTGGGGATATTTCAGTATTACTGAAGGGGGGGGGGTGAGCTCTTTCTTGTGAGAGATCATGCAGAACTGAGTTTTGGTGGCATTGAAGTTTACAAGGTACTCCTTGCCTCTCCAGAATATAGCCTAGGAGATCTGAGTTCAGGTCCCTGGTCATGGTAGATCTTGAGGATTCTAATACTTGAGCACTAACAGGTTGAATGAAAAGGCAGATTGGGGTGTACTGTTGTCAGCAAAGCTATGGATAGGATTGCAAGTCTATGATATCAGATTGTTTATATACAAGAGAAAGAGATCGAGTGAAAGCACAGAAAGAACCCTGGGTACTCCTGCATTGGTTGGTGAAATCTGAGGAGAGTAAGCCATCCAGCATGACACGTAGTGAATGACCAGTACGAAAGTTGGTGATCCAGTTGCTGAGTAGGCCCCTGTACCAAACCTGATCAAATTCCTTTGAGATGTCGAGGGCAACCACATGAGTTTCTTCAAATTTCTCCATGGCTTGTGTCCATAGGTGGGTGGTGAAAACAAGATCAACTGTAGACTGAGAAACAAATCAGAATAGCTCTATAGACTAATGTTCTGGCTAAAAGTAATCTTTTTGGTAAAAAATAGTAATGTCTAACACTCAACACATGAGTTTAAATCATCAATAAATAATATTTATGTATGTATCTACTTTTCTAGGTTTGTCATTTTAGCTCACTTCCAAGATGGCTTCAAGATAATGATTTTCTGCATAGAGGACATCGACCACCACTTCCTTCCTTTACAGCATGCTTTCGTTCCATATTCAGGATACATACAGAAACAGGGAATATTTGGACACATTTATTAGGTAGATCTGTTTAAGTTTTATTTGTTTTCAACTTTTTAATGATGAAATAATTAAAAGTTGAAGTTTTTATTTATTTATTTTTTGATAATCCCAGTTACTTGTTCAACTTATAGCTTGCTAATGCTCTGAATAGGTATCAAATCAGAGGGGAAAAAAAGCTGAAGGAATAAAGCAAGAAGTGCTTTTTTTATAATAAATTTAGTTTAATCCTTTATCCAAGTGTGAGCAAACAAAGTTTGCACCTGAAAATATCTTCAGGACTAAGGCAAGGTTGTGCATCTGTTGGCAACTTGTAGCAAAGGTGGACCAAGCTCTCATCACTCCTTGTCTCAGCATCTCCCACCATGCAAAGCACATCTCCTTGCGGACATATATAATGCTATGCATTAAGGGAAGGGCCACTACCCAGACCGGTTTCGATCTTTATTGAGGTCTCGTCAGTGGGAGGCAGACCCAGAAATGGTGACACTAAGGCAGAAGCAATGGAGAGGTCATATTTACCTATACGAGTTGCCAACCAGTATACCACCTTATCTGTAGTGAGAATATTAATAGAACGTTTATATTATGCTATTCACTTACATCAGTGATTAATGCACAACCCTAATACACCCTTCACAAATTAATTCATTTGAAATATGAGCAAATTTTGTTTTTAATATTTTTAGTTAAATATCAGTTAACTAATATTTAGCTGTCATTTAATGTGTAAGTTAACTTTGAAGTAATTTTTGACAAAGCTTGCCTTATTTCCTTGCTATAATTTCTACTTTTAATAACTCTTTAGAAAGATTTTGTTTTTGTTGGTTAGCTCCAGATTTAGCTTATGAAGAAGTTTTTTTTTTCTTATTTCCTTAACATTCCTGGAATTTCTCTAATTTTTATCTGTATTATTGTCATACATTTATTATTTGCTCGTGTGTTTGTTTCTGTGCTCATTCGCTGCTAGTATTCTGTAGTCATCTTCTAATTCCTGCTTCTTGTTTGCCATTGTAATTTACAGTGCCATCTAATTCACCACCTGATAGACAACACACACGTATTATTATTAAAATTTTTCCTTCTCTAGTACTATTTCTTTACCTCAAAGAGAGTAAAAAACAATATTCTTATAGCACTGACTTTTTGGAAATCAGTACACAGGCTATCTGCCTGTGTACTGATTTTGCTTCTCACCATTACCCTCCGTAATGGTGAGAAACGAAGACTATCTGTCTTCACTTCTCACCATTACTGAGGGTAAGTGCATTCTCATGGTATGTTAGATAAGTGGTGATTTTTCTAAATTCAAGTTACACTTGTTACATGATGAATAAATTATATTACATAATAAATTATTTATTATATAATAGCCAAGAAGGATGTGGGTTCGAATCCCACCAGCGGCATGGATGTTTGTGATTGTCCTACTAACAATTTACCATATATACTGCTTTAACCTGCGTCCTGGTGCATTTCTTTGCACTAAAAATTAAAAATAACTAACTGGGGAAAATTATTAAAACTAATGAAAAAAAAGTTAATAGAGATGCAGTTATAAGCTGTTAAGATAATGGAGATAATTCTTGAATAGTTCAGGTCTGAAAAACTAGGATGTGATATTATAGTGTTAGATTCTGAATGGAGAACTTTACAAGTAAATTCTTTATTCAGGATTTAACATGATAAATATTACTAATTAAGGAGATATCTGTACATCAGCTAATAATTATGAGAAATTTCTTTATGTTATGTGATGTGTAGTCCATATGTGCCATATATTGAAATTTATTCCTGTATAACTGGAATGAGAAGCAGAGAATTTTGTCGGAATAGTAAGAATTATGTAAGGAAATTAAGTTATTTGTAAATCGAACTAAGCTGTCTAGTACATTACGAAATTTCGAGAAAGATTATAAGTAGTAATCCAGAATAATCATGTATAATCTGTGTGAGTCGAGCGTAGCGATGGAGGCTGTACCTATGCAGAAAGTGACATCAGAACAACTACATGGAATAGGGTAAACCTAACAGATTAGGGAGAGTGTATGATCACCCAAGGAGCATGAACGATGGGGTTTGTGGGTAAAAATCGCATCGAATAGAGGGCGCCCGATAGGGTGAATAAAAGACGATGCATGCAATATTACGGGGCTTTTTTCTTCTTCGGTTCCTGGATTCGAGTTTTAGAAGTTTTGTTGGGGGATTCGTGAGAGAGCGGTGGGTCGACTCCAGTGATGTCAGACGACGAGGGCTATTCTTGAGAACGCTTGAGATTTCCAAGTGAAGCTGATCATGTTACGACGACCTATGCAGAATGGAGCCTTCGAATAAAGTCCCATCGAAGAGAACGGAGAAAATTTCCTGCAGAGCGGTAGACAGCACGCCACAGTCTGGAAAAGATTCAAAGAAAAGCGTAGTGCATCGCCAGGTGCAAAGACGGTTGATAAATACACAGTAAGGTAATCCAGATCTACATGAGATGGCAGCATGAAATCTGAAAGGATCCAGTAATGTAAAGATTTTCATTCTATGTTAAAAATCACTTAGAAGAATAAGAAATTTCTGTATACTGTAAACTAAAGGACACTGATAGAGAACTTTTAAGCAAGAATTTGATTGGATTAGTTAGAACCACGTGGAACAAAGAAGAATTGTTGATAGGCAGTATTTTGATTGAGAATGGCTAGACTTGACTAATGAAATTTAGAATTCAGATAGTTATTGATAGAGTATTAATGAAAGTGTTCAATGCGTGTACTGTGAATAACTTGTGAAGGAATTATATCCTAGTAGTGTTATGCTCACACTTAATCTTGTCTTTTTGTAATTGAAGGATTTAGCTTACTCGAATTCATTGTGTGATTTAGTATGAATCTTAACTTAGAGTGAGTTTTGTTCTATTGAATAATTGAAGTTTCTTAACTGTAATTGTTTTGTGTTTTTCCAATAAACAGGTTTTGTACCTTATACCTGAGTTTATGCCTGATTAAGAATTCAAACCACCACTTATGAAATAGAACCTTTTGGCGGGAAGGAATTAGATATTATTGCTTAAGTGAGATTCAGGTCATGACTGCTAACTGAATCTGCACAGTGCTAGCGTAAGATTAATTATTGTGTGTATTCCTTTTAAATTTAGAATTGTTTCCCTGAACAAGCGTCTCTTCTGTTATAAGATATTGGCTGGAGCAGCATAATAAAAATTTTGCCAATATCCTAAGAGGAAATAGATCTGAATTAATATTTTAAAGAGGCACAACAGTAGATTAGAAAGAAGACTGTTTAGAGGTAGAACAAGGTATATAAAAAAAGATAACAAGGACGTAACAATAGTGATGTTCACATATGTGAAATAAGACTGATTTTTATTTAAAGTCTCATGTGAGTCAACAACCTCATTGAATGCTTAAAACCAACATGTTAAGAAAGTTTCCTCTAAGTAAAGCTTTATAGCTTTACAATCGTGGAATGATTGACAGATGACAAGTTTATGATTAAACCTGGTGAATAGCATGTGACTTCATCATCAGTGCATCAGCATGATCACAAGGTGAAGCTAGAACAAAGAATGTTAATCTTATTTATGGAGCTAAGCCACATAATGGTTGCTACAATAAAATAAGACTACAATTAAGGTCCAAATTTAAAATTAAGTGACTTGAATTAATGTATTGTTAACCATTTCATGAATCATTTCAGAGTTAAATGGCATATATTATTCATAGTGAGAAAATTAGGGGATAAACAACTTACTTTTTTTTTAAGAATAAATAACTTGATTATCAAAACCCAATGTCCGTTCCTCCCTTTCACATGGTATGTTGCATTACTAGGTATCAACTGGATGTTAAATGAATGAGGATGGGTTGCAAATTTGGCAATTTGGGACTTAGCTGACCAAATTGTATTCTATACCATATTGACATATACCCAAAACAAATGTGATGGCACAACACAATGAAAAGTCAGTGACTGGAACAGACTCTTCTTCTTCCTAACAGGGATTTTAGGCCAAGCGGCCTGTTCCGGTCTCATGCCTTCTCTTTCTTGGTCTTCTGATTCTTCTTTTTCCACTTAATTTATATCTGTATAATATTTTTGGTAGTCTGCTGTTGTCCATTCGGTTTAAATGTTATATCCATTTTTGTTTATACTGTCTTATGTAGTAATTAATTGGTTTTATATTCAGGGAGTGTAGAATTTTTTCATTTGTTTTATGGTCCCACTTGGTATATCCAGCTGTTTTTTCTGAGAAATTTCGTTTCTACTGTTTGAATTCATTTTTCATCTTTCCTTTTTATGGTCCATGTTTTGCTTCATCATCAAAATAAGAAACAGCAATGAAAGAAGTTGAACTAGCAGAACTAGAGAAGTGCCTTGTGGACATAAGTGGAAGTACTGAAATGGTGACTAAAACAGGAGAGATCCTGCTGAATAATAAATATAGGCTGTTATATTTGGGCAGTAAGGATCAGAAAAAAAAGGCAGGAGTAGCATCAGCAGGCACAGTGACGTAGCTAGAGCTTTTGCCACCCTTTTCAATACACACCAGAAATACTAAAAAAAAAAAAAAGTCAAAAAGACATAGCATTTTTGGCAATCTAAGGCTTAGTCACCATCACCGCTGGTAAGACTGGCTGGTGTTTTCGCCGCAGCTCCCTGATCGCTGTAAACTCCCAAACGCGCAGCAGTATGATAGATTTGTTTAAATCTAGACTCTAGACCCAGGGATGGGCAACTTGTCCACCAGCATGCCAAAATCACGAAATCTTTGATGCAAAATTTTCTCACGTGCCAACCGAAATTTTGGGGAACATATTATTATTTGGTGTCTTTTAAGTATTGGGAAGACCTTTTCAAAAATCACACTAGAATGGTAAAATCAAAGAATATTGTGAGCGTGATTATTGTAAAGGTTGAATTAATATAAAAATTAGTGATGGAATTTTTACTTGAAAGTCCTTCTATCCTGTTGATAGTGTGTATTTTTTTTATTTCATTTAAGTGTAATTCTAGCTGCTATATAAAGACGCAATTTTTAACATCAGCAAAAGAGTAAACAATAATTCTGATTTTTTTTTTTTTATAAAGATCAATTAGACATAAGTTTATTCAAGTTTTCCCAATATATTGCAGTGCACAATCTCATAATCATTTTACTTGACTAAAGCACAATAAAATAAAAGATATAATTGTATTACTTCTTAATCCCTTACAAGTAATACATAAAAATTACAAACAAAATAAATTTGTTATTTTACCTACATAATATATTAAACAGAAGTTAATCTTTACCATTTTTTAGCAAAAAACATCAAATCAAAAACTAAAGAAAAATAGTGGATTTTTTTTTATTTAGTATCAATGAGACTTTTGCTGCTGCTGCATCATTGATGACAATTAATTTATATCAGGTTTATATTTTGTAACCTTTGGAGATATGCATGCATTACTAGTTTCATCTGTAAGGCTACTCCTGTTACGAGACTTAACAAAGTTCATCACTGAGAACAATGATTCACAAGAATATGTAGATGCAAAAATGGATAATAATGCTGTTGCAAGGGTTTTTAAACATACAAAAGTTTCGGGAATAGCATTCCAAGTTATTAGTACCTCTTTTTCCGCACTTCTCTCTGTTACTCCCGTCTCTAATCACTCCTTTTGAATATTTTCCAAGTCAACTCTGAGGTCAACAAATTTCTGCCTCCAAATTGAGCTACTTTGAAAATCAATGAACTGCATTTCAAAATCATCCATATTTATCCACGAAAACATCTGCAAGTTTATTTGAAGATGTTTTCGTGTCCTGTAGTTTGAGGTTCAAGTCATTTAAATGTTCGCAAAAGTCTGTAATAAACATGAGTTTACAAATCGAAAGGGAGATGGTAAATCCCATTTTATTTTATAGCCGGTCCAAAACTCGGATCGAAATCCATCTAGTTTCATGCCGAAAAAACTATCGGCGGGCCCAAGTGTAAATAATCACTTGGGTAGTAGAACACCAGGGCAACTCCATGCAAAGGTGGAGCAAGCTCCGTCACTAACTTTAATATTCTCTCATAATATAAAACCCAGCTCCTAAGAGATGTATATATATTGTTTTACATTATGAGAAGAGGTCACTACCCAGACCGGTTTCAACCTTTTTTTGAGGTCTCATCAGTGAGTAGGTAGACCTGGAATATCAAGATTTTTAAGTGAACACGAACTTACATACTTCTACTATCGAATTGCCGAAGTGGTGCACTCCTATATTGTTAATTATTGTTAATTACTAAGATAATAAGCCGAAAGGCTAATTTACCGGCGAATTTGTTAATTGAAAGGGAGATGGTAAATCCCATTTTATTTTATAGCCGGGTCCAAAACTCGGATCGAAATCCATCAAGTTTCGGACCCGGCTATAAAATAAAATGGGATTTACCATCTCCCTTTCAATTAACAAATTCTCCGGTAAAATAGCCTTTCGGCTTATTATCTTAGTAATTAACAATATAGGAGTGCACCAATACTTGCTTGCTCCACCTTTGCATGGAGTTGTCCTGGTGTTGTACTACCCAAGTGATTATTTACCATCTCCCTTTCAATTAACAAATTCGCCGGTAAAATAGCCTTTCGGCTTATTATCTTAGTAATGAGTTTACAAACTCACACGATGTCATAAATTTCTTTATATTCCTTGTTTGATTGTCAAACAAGGAATATAAAGCTCTACAGGAAATGAAGAATAATAAAGAATTAGTTATCACCAAAGCGGATAAGGGAAATGCAACTGTAGTACTTAACCAAAAGGACTACACAGGTAAGCTGAATGCTCTTCTATTAGATTGGGCCACTTACCTCCCTATCAATTACAATCCCACCAACTCTCAAATTAGAGAACTTCACAGGCTCCTTAAGAGAATCACTTCTTGGCCTGTAGAAGTTACCAACAGATTAAAGCCGTTTAACTCTATACCCCCCCCCCCCCCCGTATTTACGGACTGCCAAAAATACACAAAGAAAATGTGCCATTACGTCCCATAGTGGATGGCATTGATTCCCCCACATTCAAATTAGCTAAACATTTGGCGAAAGAGCTCACACACTATACTGGCAACACACCATCACACATAAAAAACTCAGCCCATTTCAAAGCCAGCATAGAAAACCTTACACTCCAACATACTGACATAATGGTCAGCTTTGATGTGTCATCTTGATTTACAAATGTCCCACTCAAGGAAACTGTAGAGCTAATCCAAGCTAAATTTTCTCCCGATATCTCAGCCTTATTTCAGTTCACAATGAACTCAGGCTATTTCGTTTGGCAGGGAAAATTCTACAAACAAATAGAGGGGACAGCCATGGGTTCACCACTTTCCCCACCCTTGGCCAATTTCTTTATGGAGACCTTTGAAGAAAAAGCCTTAGCCTCTGCCCCACAAAAACCAACCATATGGCTTCGCTACGTTGATGATGTGTTCGCTATTTGGCCACATGGCTCTGAAACACTTCTCTCCTTCTTAACACGCTTAAACAACCAACACCCCAGAATCAAATTCACTCTGGAAAAAGAGGAAAACAACAGCCTCCCTTTCCTAGACACATTAGTCACCCGCCAGCCTAATGGATCCTTGGTTTTCTCAATTTACAGAAAACCCACCCATACATTCACCAACAATCCCCCCCCCTCACAACAATATGGAGTAGTGAAAACACTATACAACAGGGCTAAACTGATCTGTTCAAATGACTTGGCCCTAAACACTGAACTAAATCACATCCTCAACACTTTCTCAGCCAATGGCTACCCCCCCAAAAAAATCCAAAAAATATTAGAACCTACAAACCACAGATCCCCTCCCCCCCTCCCCCCACAACAAGGATTACTCTAAATCCATCACCATTCCCTACATCCGAGGCACCTCGAAAAGGATTACCAAAATCTTAAAAAAACATGACCTGACCTCCTGTTACAAACCTTACAGAAAATTGGCATCCCTTATCCGCTCCACTAAAGACCTACCTGGTGTTTACCAGGTCCCTTGCAGTTGTAAACTGTCTTACTTTGGCCAATCAGGCAGGACAGCAAATATCAGAATTTCGGAACACAAGTACTACATCCGTTTTCACAAATACAGTCATTCTGGGCTTGCGGACCATGCTCTGGATACACGCCACAGAATACAGTGGAAGAAAGCTACAGTGATACACCGTAGCAAATACAAATTTGAAAGACTCTTTATGGAATCAGCCTCAGCCCTAAGAAATTCTCCAAACCTCAACAAATTTGGTTGTATGCGACTGCCCCAAATTTGGGAGGCCTACATCTGCAGACCTTCAGCCCAACGGCCAAGAACACCTACTTAGCCCGCTAGAGGGCACCATCAGGACTGTTAGGAGAACAATAGCTTCATCTCTTCATTCCCAGTTTCTGTGTTGTAGTGCCTACATGCACATAACTTTTTTGTAAGTTCCTTTAGAAAATGGCAACGTGACGTTGCGGAAATATCGGAAAATATTTATTAAAGTTTAATTTAATTTATATCCTTAACTACATTGTTCTATTCCTTAAGTGTTTTAATAATGCATAACCAATGTATAAGCCTGTCTACGAGAATTTAAATTGTCTAATATCCTTTTCATTTGAATGTCACCACCAGCAGCAAACATTCTGCTCAATCTGTAAAGAGCAGGAAGCAAATGAATATATATATATAAGAAAGCAATTAAATAATTGCTTTATTCATACAGGTCTTAACTTTAAAAAAAAATCGGATTATGGGGGTTGTAAAAATGGACAGAGACGTATAGATACTGACAAAAAATTATAATTTGGACTCGATCTCATCGTAATCACTCCCTGCATATACCAACCAAGTTTATGTAAACCAAAATTTGTACAATTATAAGCCAACCTATACACGCAAATGAAACAGAAAGGTATGCATGCAATCTAATCACATGCAGATAACACTTCATAATTCTGAATATTGATAATACATTTCAGAAAGCTTTAAAAATAACTTAATGTATTTACTGGAATATAACTCCCCCCCCCCCCCCCGATTTTACTTTGCAAAAAAATAAATTGAAAAATTTTGCGTATATACCTCGCACAGAAAAAAAAAAGAAGAAGAAGAAGTTTAAACATGTTTCAGGGTGATAGTAACTCACTTGTGGCAAACCACACTCCCTCCCCATTAGCCAATAATGACTGCAGGCACAAGTAAAAGCAAGTCGTTTTATTGTATCACTGAATAAAGTACAGACATTTGTAGTCTTTGTATTATATTTCTCAACAAATAGTGCAATTAGAGACATCTGGGATAAAAATGGCACTAATAATGAATCACATGTCCCCTTCCCCACAGAAACTATGCTATTTAGACTCAAGCAAAACCATATGCTGCACCAGGAAACACTAAAAACTAGATGTGTGGGAGTCTTTCTCCCCCAGCTCAAATGCAAAGCAACAATAAAAATCAACGGAAAGTGTTCAAATTCGTAAACGTGTTAAAGCTAAGAAATATATAGTGAATATTGCTATGGCACTTTCAGATATTAGATTTGGTTGAAGAGAATTAGCATTTCAATTCAAAAATTGTCTGCTGGCTTTTATCTTTGACTAACGTGATCTTTTGTTAATACCGCAACAGTCGTGCACATCTTCGTAGCTGCTATTTCTAAACTGGCCTAATACGATAGCTGTCTGTTCATTAGTCATTCATGAATGATTGTTCATTAAGTATCTCAAATCTGGTAAATTACTGGTAATTTTTGCTTGAAATAATGGGAAAGAAGATGGCACTGTTTGGGTAGGATGCACACAAGGAAACTGCTCCCTAAGCAGGAAATAGCAATTGCAATCGTGGTGCGAGATATATGCGCGGATTTTACGAAAAAAACCCTGAAAACTTTAGTTACCGAAAATCCCCACATATATCGCACCACGATTTTTAGTTTTAATTTTTGGATGAAAAAAAAGTTTGAATTATATTCGAGTAAATACGGTATGTTTATGGCAATGTAAAGGAAATTTGCTTTTATATCTAATAATAAGATAAACATATTAATTGAAAATAAATACTTCCAATCCATATTTTAATGACTTACGATTTAATAAAATCCAAATCCACCTATATACAGACATTAGAAAACGGACAAGTTCTTTACGAAACATGAAAAGATGTATCAAATTATGGTAAAGGAGTCGCAGCACGTCTGGATGCCTGACGAATGATGCAACAACTGAACTGGACAAAACGTATACATCAGTATATCGCGGAGATATAGATGGCTTGGAAATAGGATGTTTGTTTCTAATTTTCTTATTACGTATTATTACTCAAACAGTTGGTAGGGTTTGTTTATTTATTGCATTTTTATTTGGTATCACTGTACTTAATAAAATTGTATTATATTAATTTAAAATATACAAGTCAGCAAAGATGTGTGAAATATATTTTTTTATTTAATTATTTTTTAAGATGAGCTCTGGGTTACGTGCCGGAAAAGTCATTGGAGTGCCACTTTTGGCAGGCATGCCAAGGGATGTCCACCCCTGCTCTAGACTAACCATACATAAAGAATATAATAAATATTTTTTCAACGGTTTCGATAATGAGCCAAATAATATAAATGTGCAACAGATTAAAAACATTAATGATGAATCAGGCATTTTAGCATTTTTAGGGTAAAAATGGAATCATGTTTGTTAATTTTTATACACTGCATAAACGCATCAAAAGGGTTAAGCAAAAACCCTAATATAATAGGGAACCACAGTGATATTATATTACCGAGCCCTAAAATCCTGTCGATGGCCTTAGTTATATGCAATAGAAGAAGAAATAAAAAAAACAATACGTTTTCACAAATGTGTACTGACTGTGTGGTGCCAGCTGCTGAGAAGCAGCCACCACAGTATAAGCAATAAACCAATAAAGCAATCGCCTTGCCATGCGTTTTATTTTTAAGAATTTGGATTATAGTATGGTAAGGATATATAATGGTTTTGTTATATTTATATTTTATTTTAGTTGTAAGTATAGTTGTTAAAAACGAATTATTAAGTAATAAAAATTACTAAGTTAATATAAATGAAAGAATCGATATCCCAAAAAAGTGCTGCCCAGGGTGGACCCCCCCACTATGCCACTGAACAGGCAAGCAATAGAGTTATGTGAGCATATTTCAAAATGGATAATTGGGTGATGAAGTTTATTTGTGTCCATGGTCCCACAGAATGCTATCCTCAAGAAAAGTGGAGGAATTTTTCCAGTCATTAGAGAAGGCAGCTGGGGAGAAGGGGGAGGGGGGGAAAGGCTGATCCTTATTGGAGATCTAAATAGGAGGATTGGAAATGAATCCCATGCATATAGAAATATTTTCAGAAAATTTGGAGAAAATGGACTAGTTACTAATACCATGTTCCAACATAGTAAAAATTCACATGGACAAGAAATAAGAAAAGTCTCATTGACTATGTTATTGTTTTTTTTTTTTTTTTTTTTTGTAGTGGTTCAGAAAACAAGAATATACAGAGGATTTTAAGCAGAAAACAAAATGCTCACATTTGAGCATTTTGAAATTGAATATTATATTGAAAAGAAAAGCATTTAAAAAGTTTTAACATTATGCAAAATCAAACAGCTTTCTGAGATGAACTGCAGTCAAATATACAAATATTATTCAAGAAAAAATGAAAGCATTTGAAAATGAGAATTGATTGTTGGAGACACAGTGCAGACTCTGAAGCAAATATTGATTCATTCGTCTAGAAAAGCATATGGTGAAGCTGTTTGCAACAACAGAAAAATCAGAACACTGTGGTGGACTCTGGAAGTTAAAGAGGCAATCATAGAGAATAAGAAAGCACTTGGAAAGTTCCTAACAGCTGAACATGTACTCTAAGATAATGTATAGAAAAACGTAACAAAGCAGTGTATAAAAATACTTAAACAAAAGTAATGGAAAGAATTTGTTGATAATATGGAATATAAATAGAATACACTGTGATACTGCTGGATATTGCTAAAGCATTTGATTAGATACCACATGAAAGGCTGTTGCATTAACTGGAGAATATAGGGAATATAAACTATTGACTTGGATAGATGTTGTGGCTGGCAGATAGGTATCATAAAGTAATATATTCGGAGGAGAAGATCTGCCAGATATAAGGTGACTGGTGGTATACCTCAGGTATTATCAGTCCTTGGACCATTGTTGTTCAATCTCTACATTAATGATATTGGGAAGGATCTAAGAGATGTTCACTTGTTTGCTGATGATGCAAAGTTAAGCAATGCAGTCGGAAATGCTACTGATATACAGCATTTGTAGAATGATTTGCATAATCTGAACAGTGGGCAAATGATAATAACTGTCAATTCAGTGAGAGTAAATGTAAAGTAATGCACTTTGGTACGAGATAATTTCCAATGGCTTATTATATTGGTGAAATCATGCTACAAGGAAACTGATGAGGTTACTGATGTTAGAGTTATCATGGATTGGAATTTGAAGTTCAAAAGTCACAATGTAAAAATATACAGAATAATTGAAATGTTGAAATCAACATTGATATTTAAAGATAAGGAAGTCATTTTGCCTTTTTAGAAGGACTTCCTTGATATGACTGCGCCTGACTATCATGCACAGATTTAGTCTCCTGGGTTCTGTTTCTGATGAAAAAACTTTGGAGAAGGAGCAAAGAATTTTGAGTAAAACTAAACATGCACGTTTGAGTCCACACACCTAGCAAAACAAGCATGTTTCGACAAGTTTCAGCCTGCATATGCATATTTCAACTGGCCTGGCTCTCGACCATTTCATGCGCTTTTTTCGAACCGCGGATGCAGATTATGAGGACAGATTGAGAGTATGTGAATTGCAGACACTGGTAAACAGAAGAAAGGGATGATATGATAGAGGTCTAGAAGGGTGTTATGTTACCAACTGATGAAATTTTTCATTATTGGAGGGTGAGGAGTAGATGGGAACATTTCATGGAAGTTAAGTTTGTGTGTATTTAAGAAAGGGTT
Organism: Typopeltis vanoorti; assembly: GCF_054136105.1. Taxonomy (NCBI): domain Eukaryota; kingdom Metazoa; phylum Arthropoda; class Arachnida; order Uropygi; family Thelyphonidae; genus Typopeltis; species Typopeltis vanoorti. The sequence goes on along the minus strand of NC_143549.1, from coordinate 67,941,374 downwards.
GAGAGCCAAATTTTCTCTTGCAGAGCAGCAGGTGAGTGGAACAATTTGCCTGTTGAAGTAGTGAGTGCAACCAGTGTGAATGCACTCACACTGAAAAATTAAGAGGAAGTATGACAGCTGGTGTGGATGATCTATGGCTTCCTTTGATGAGTCCTTGACTCATCAAAGAATAAATGGAATAAATAGGAAAATAAAACTGAATGGGAGAATTAAAGGAATTTCTCTATTGAGTGTTTTAGGTAATATTTTTCAAGACTCCCTGGAGGTCTCAGATAATAATAATAAAATATCAGGAAGGTGGAAAAATGTTCTGTAGGTTATTGAAAAGTTTAGAAATGGAAGAAAAAAGTATTGTAAATGGAATGAAAGATGATAAAAGTCAAAAGAATCAAGATATTCTCAATGTCCAAAGTAATTACTCGGAAAGATTATTAAATGAGATATGCAGTGAAATAACTCTAGTGGAAAATATTCAAGAGGAATGCAGTCAGAAGTACATATTAATCCTTAAGGTCCAAAGGCCATCTGAACTCTGAAATTCCATATGTCAAGGTAGGGGGGGATAAATAATATTCAACCAGAAATGGTCAGATATGGAGATATATTGAATTTCAGATAATTGGAGTAGAGCTCTTATAAGTTTCATTCTATCTTTATATAAATGGGAAAATAAAACTGAATGGGAGAATTAAAGGAATTTCTCTATTGAGTGATTTAGGTAATATGTTGCAAGCCTACTTGAGAAGAGGAAGCTAAGAAACATCAAGAAGAACAAGCTGGGTTCATGCCAAATAGAGATTGTCATGATCAGATTTTCACTTTAGTAGAACAGATAGTGGAGAAATCATGGGAATATAACAAGGATATGCAGAAGAAATCTAGAAATTCCATCTAGAAAACTGGTAAATAGTTTTCTAGATGGAAAAGCTATGTGACAATGTAAAAATAATCATAAATTAAAATTATGAATTTTTTTATGGTTATTTCTCTATGTTCATATATTATTAGTTTTGGTTTCGTAACACGTACATCAGCACTTGCAATATGCCCATTATTGATATTATTGTTAAAATGAAATGTAAAACACTTGAAATTTTAATATACTTACTAGATTCTGATAGTTGGGTTACTTTCAGTCCTTTTTATTGTAATTTAAAATTATTAAGTGTTGATATTATGTGTTGTGTTTTGTAAAGACATTCTGTTTATGCTAATGGAGACATGTTAGCCATTATATGTAACTTCTCGCTTGCCATTTACATGGAGTGTGCATGCTTACCGAGGAGTTTGATGGGTGATTGACAGTTGACAGAGAGAGAATGTTTGGTATCGGAGTAATGAGAAAAACCAGAGAGAGAGAGCTAATGGAAATTAACTACTACTGGAGAATTTTGTTCTTAGAGCGTTTTTAAATTTTACGTGACAGTCGGGAGAATATTAATAGAAGATTCCAAAAAGGAATCATAGAACTGTGAGTCTTTAAACTGAAGGAGTTGAGACTGTCAACAAGTATTTAGTAAATAAAAGCAGATATTGCAGTCAACATTCTAATTTGAATGTTTGAGGAAATGCTGAATGGAAAGTTTCATCTTCTGTCTTAAGGACACTGGATTACTATGGAAAAAGCAATTATTGAAATTTTGAAACTGTAAAGTGGCTTAACATGAAGAGCTCAACTTAGATATTTGTTTATGAAGTAGTAGAAGAAACTTCTTTCTCTGGTACAAAAATTTTAAATTGTGCATCAAATAGAACTGCAAGAGGTAAGAATATTTATACTTTAGTGAGACAAGAGGAATAATATTGTATGCTACATAAGGGAGATAGAAAAGGATCCCATGGAAAGGAAGAAGAAAATTTTGATATTTTCAGAAAGGGCCTAAGAAAGAAACTGATTCTGATGAACATATTTATTGTTGTGAAAACAAGGTGTTTAGTCTGGTAGCGTGATTAAGTATATGTCAAACAATCAAACAATAGAATGAGTCAGAGAATGAATGATTTTAATAATTTTAGATAAGAAAATCTCTAACATGTACATTTATTTTAGAAGTCCCTTGGATCCAGTTATTTTTGTAGTTATGTAATTTTATTTAAAGTGTATATATTGTTTTAGTTTCATTAAATGTATATATTTTTTATTTTGGTCTTGATTCAATGATTTTCCAGATTCTAAAAGAAATAATTAAAAGTCATTGCACCAATCGGAATTTAACCCTTGTGTAATTAATAAACACTTGGAGTAAAAATCTCTTTATAGAGATGAATAAAAATAAAAAACAGTCTCTTTACAACAAGGTGCCAAACAAAAACATTAGGTGCAACTTGGTTTCTTTGCTTTAGTCTCATTTATTCTGCATGTTAGTGTTGGTGCTTGCATGCACATATATTGTAACGTGTTCCCTAATGATGGTAATTTGACTTCACCAAAATATCAGAAGTATTAAAGTTATTGTAATTAACATTCAGTATACATTGTAATTTCCTGAAAAAAAAAAAAAGTAGTTATTTCCCATATTCAATCAGCCTTCAATTCCTTCTTGAACAATTAGTACTCAGATTTCTTTCCTATCCTTGCTTTAGTCTCAATTTAGCATCTGTCAGATTCTTACTTTTCCTATATCCAAAGTATCAGTAAAATCACTGCATCCTATTAGATGAAGCTGGTCAAAAAGGGAAGTAGGACTAGTTATAGCAGTAGGATACATTGTTCAGTAACCATAGCTTTAGTCTGCTACCTACACCATTAAGGAAAATAATATATCCTTTTTGGTTAAAACATCTAGTTTGAGTGTCATCTTGTATGCAAATAACCTATGTCAAGATTTTTCTTCTGAAGGTGAACAGGACACTATGTTCTCATTGCACACCACTATTACTTATTATCTCTTCCTCTCCTCATATAATGGACTACAACTCAATGAAACGTGATTTTTCTGTGGATTGTAAAGTCTCGCACAAAAAAACAGCAAAAATCCAACCAAAAAAAAAAAAACATTAATTTTTACCAAAAAAAAGAAAAGTTTCCATAGCCACTTTATTAGCACCTGTGTCCTAAATAGCAATATAAACAATGTGTAACACCTACAGTCATCTAAACCACAATTTCTATTCCTGACAGAACCCCAACTGGCAATCTCAACTGCCCAAAGTACACGTTATACACAGGTCCTGCTACTGCAAGGGCAGCAGCACTTGTGCATTCATCAGAACAACCCATGTCAGAGATTGCAAAACCTTGAATCCCCCTTGTTTGATATGCTACGACTCAAAATTTCTTTATGAAACCACCTACCACCTTGTTGCTTTCGTTTGTTGTTTCTATCACTCCCAAAAACTCTGAAAACCACTCTGTATATTGATAGGGCTGAAAGAAATCTGCCCTATCAATCTACCCAGCATGGAAACAGGCCATTCCAAAGAAAGATGATAAAAGTCAGCCCACTTCTGTAAACATTGTTGACTTAAATGCCACCAAAACTCAATCCTATCTGATCTCTTGTGAAAAAAACTTGCATCCCTTCCCGTAACTTTCAATATATCCAGATATCTAAGCATGATCATATTTCCCTTCTTGGACTTGCATACACCTCCAACTTCCTGGCACAAACACATCCATAGTTTCTGTAGCTGCTAAAAAAACTTGGCATACTTTTCTACTCAAGACACTACCTAACACTTTTATAACTGCTAGCTTTATACAAATCTCAAATCTGCCCGACTATGGAATATTGCTCATGCACTTGCAGTGATATACCAAAATCCTCTCTAAGATTGCTTGATGCTATCTAGTAGAGGGCAATTTATTTAATTAAAGATCTCTCTCTCTCCCTCCTACAAATCTATTTCAATCCCTTTCTCATAGACATTCAATTTCCACTTTTGTCTGTTTTACAGATACCTTCACAGACAATGCTTTACTGAATGCCACTCTCATTCCTCCCTTTCTTTCAAATCATAAGAATAAGAGCTACTAATAACCAACACCACTTTACAATCTCTTTAAAATCATTGAACTAACTTCTCTGCCTCTTTCATTCCAGTTCCATCTATCTCTGTTTTTTGGAACAGCCTCCCCCACTGTTCCTTCCCCAAAGAATACAACTTTCATATGTTAAAAAAAAAAAAAAATGTAAATAGATTCCTCCTTTCTTTTTGCCCCCTTGCCAACACATAGCACTGATATGCTGTAGGTCTTGCACTCTTTTGGGTGTGTGTGTGGGGGGGGGGGGGTCAGATATAAAAAAAAATAATTAATAATAATAATAAAATACTTATAAGCACTTGCTAATATAATAAAACTACTAATCCTTGTATACATGTTATGTAATTATTTTTCTTCACTTCTCTTTCTAGGCTGTATTTCTTTTATTGGAATTGCAGCTTATTTTTTAACACGTCCATCCAATGAAATCCAATGGCAAGAAAAAGTAGTGTTTGCTACATTTTTTGCAGGAGCTATTGTGTGCCTCGGCATGTCCTTTACATTCCATACAGTTCACTGCCACTCAGAAAAAGTTGGCAAGCTCTTCAGCAAGTAAGTGTATATTTAAACAATCCTTGTTTCCAACATTATTCTGAGAAATTACTATCATAATACAAGCTATACCAAACAAATGATACTGCACTTCTAGTATCACAGTTAGAACTGATTGCATTTAATGAACAAGAAGTGAGACCAGAAGAAATGATGTTCAGCCCATCAGCATGTAATAATTCAAAATGTTGATAGGGAGATTGTCATGAATCTAGATGAATGGCTTGTGGGAAAGCATGACTAAAACTCTCACAGCATGTTGTGATATGGTGCATTAAGGTAAGAGTGGAAAATAATTCATCGCATTGCACCGTGAAGAGAATATTGTGAGGCATTGGTAAAATTTGAACATAAGCTGATGTCTACTATGAAATCTGTCATAAACAAAGACATTATCAGCGATGATAATCTAAACTACTGGTGCACCAGTTGTCTCCCACAGATTAACAGTTCATCTGAAAAGTCTATGAGATTCTCAAAGCAGTTGAAAAACTATTTTAAAAAAAAGTGCTTATAAAATATTTTAAACATATCTTCAATAATGAAAATATTGATTTAAATGTATCTATGTATGTTGAATAACTAAATAATATAATCATCAAAAAAAAACAAAAAAACATCAACTAAAGTCTTTTATTCACTTATACTTCTAATATATATATCCACTAATTTATAGTTACAAAATTTATAAACTTTTTTTTTTTTCATTCACAAAATTTAGAATATCTCATTAAGCTGTGAATATTGCTATGTCTTTCTCTGCTTCTAATGCATTTTGTAAAAATGATTGTCTGTCGGATCAAATAAAATTAATTTAAAAAATTGGTATAAAAAAAAAACTTTGTATACCCCATGATCTAGCCCATCGATTTTCAACTGGTGTGCCTCGAGAGTTTGGAAAGGGTTGAAAAGAAGCGAGGGGAAAAAAAAAGTGAGGAATAAAAAAATCGAGGTAAATTTTAAAAGTACTACATATTTTTCATACAAGGCCGAAAATGATAAAAGTTTAATTTTAAAAAAAAACAAAGTTATTATAGTAAAATTCCAAGAACTGCCCCTGTTGTTCCTGATCCCAAAATAGCTTTGCAATGTACTTTTGCCACCCTGCATTTTATCCTTGTCAAGCCTCCAGTGTCAGTCTTCAGTCAGCTGTTGTTTGGATTGGGTATGTCATTTCATATGAGTTTGCACTAATGCATTTTTGTTTGTGATTGCTATTTTATTTTAGCTAGTATTAACTTTTTTGTCATTGGTTTTTAATTCTTATTTATCTTCATGTATTTTCTATACTCAGCTGTTGCTATCTTTTGCCCACACTTTAAATTGCATACTGTCTCAACTCTAATCAAGTCTTTCATCAAGTTTTTACCACCTTTACTTCAAAAACTTTTACATAGATATGTTAATAAATTTATGTCTAATTGTTACAATGGGTCTACTCATCACTAAAAATAGCTGAGTTCTTTTCTTTTCAATAATGTAAAGTATTATTGTCGTAGCTATTTTCTTATTTCTGAATTTAGTCACATTTTATTTTTGTTTTATTTTAGGACTTATTAGTCAAGGACAGATTTATAATTAAAAAACGTAAGTTAGATGATGATAGTGAATCAAGCTAGTTCTGGTGGTAACATACATAGTTCCCATTAGGGTTAGTTCTAGAGCTATCATGCACCAGTATAATGAAGACTGTTTGTCTTTGATTCATTTCATGTGGAGAAGAGCAGCCACATCTTATATGCACTGTTCGTAGAGAGAAACTGAGTAAGGCACTCATATTTATGTGAGAAACCAAATGAATATTTTAAAATGCTTACAGCTGATCAAACACACCAGACTAAACAGTTGATCAAAACCACAGCTATTTCTGACAAAGCTCAAGAGGCAAGCTATGCTGTTGCCAAAATCATGGCAAAAAAAGATTAAATTACATATAATTACCGAGTCACTAATTTTACCAGTACACTGTAAAATTTTTAAATATTATGGTTGGTGAGGAATATGAAAAAATATTTTGAACATTCCTATGCCAGATAACACTATTAGGCAGCATATACAAGATGTATCTCAAGACGTTTGGTCATAGCTAACAGTAAAGAAGCCTTTTTTTTTTCTTTTTTTTTTCCCATCTATTTGGATGAGTCAACCAACATCATTGGAAATGCTGAGCTCCTAGCATTTAGCAGGTTTGGTTGTAACAGAGTTATCATTGCACAGTTTTTATTTTGCAAACCACTTCCAAAAACAACAAAAGGCCAAGACGCTCTAGATGCCTTGGCCTTTTGTTGTCCAAAGTTATTTCAGTTCTCATGATTTGTCATGGAAATCTTGCATCAGCATCTGCTTGGATAGCGTTCCCTCTATATATGGAAGTCTGAGTGGATTTGCCACATTGGCCAAGAAAACGAACCCTGACATTGTTTTTACACACTGTTTCTTGCACAGAGGGGCACTCATTTCAAAATCAGTTGTACCTGAGCTCCAAAAAGTACTGGATGAGATGATCAAAATAGTTAAACACATCAAGAGTGGACCATTAAAATGGAGGTTGTTTTCAGAACATTGTCTTCTACCATGAAAGCTGCTCACACAGAAGTGAGATGGCTATCTCAAGGTGAGTGCGTCCAAAGTTCTATGAACTGAGGAAAGCACTTCTAATTTTTTTTCACATCTGAAGCATCTGAACTGCTTAGTGATAAGACTTTGTGCAATAAAGTTGCATTCCTAGCTGACATCTCCCAAGCCTTGAACACTCTTAATAAGAGTAAGCAGAGAAAGAATGACATTCTTGTTTGTACTGACAAGATTAACTCTTTTTAAGGAGTTAATCTAACACTGCGGAGAATCAGAAAAAGAGGACAAAGTTGAAATGTTTGAGCTGACAAAAAGTTGCTGTGTGTGTGTGTGAGAGAGAGAGAGAGAAAGAAAGAGAAAGGGGGAGGAGGTGCTTTCTTGAGGCCAGTGAAATAGAGAGAGAGAGAGTAAGAGAAAGGGGAGCAAGCACTTTCTTGAGGCCAGTGAAATATGTCATAGGATTTTTTTATAAATGACATCTTTCTCAATGATATCTCATTTCAATAATTGGAATAATAACAAATATGAACATAAATTTTAAAAATAAATCTTTGAAATCCATGATCAGCCTTATTTTTAAAAATAGCACAAGGATTAAAATTTTAGTTATTCAAATTTTAATCACAATCACAATATTCGTTTTTTAAATGAAAAAATTTCTCCTTAAAAACTGTTCAGCATGCTGTGAGTCATAAAAGTTGCAAATCACTGGCCTAAACTATCAAGTCACATTTTATGGAGTGTGTCCCAGAAAGCATAACTGTACTATTGAGCTAATACAAATATTTTTCACTTAGTGAAGTGCTGTGTAAATCCTCCACATCTTATAACATTGGCTGACATCAACTACCATGGACTTTTTAAATCTTTAATGATACCATAACATGCAATATTTATGTAAACCTCTTGAGTACCTGCTATGAATGATATGTCGTAAATAAAGACATTTTTTTCTTGCAAAATAGTATTCCCCCAATGTACCTATTAGTATCTCTGAAGTGGTGGTGAAGATTTTGGAAAAATTGCTTAGGGTTTGCATTCAGAAATAGGTTGACAGAGAATCTCTTCTTTGCAATGAACCGCATGGTTTACAGAGAGTTTACGTGTTTTAGCAACTTGCTCTCATTCTATAATAATGTTACAAGCTGAGTTAGTTAAAGGGAATGGATACACTATGAAACTTTTGGATTTTGCTAAGACTTTTGCCAGAATACAGCATGCAAGACTGTTGCATGAATTGGAAAATAAGGAATTTGGATTATAAAATATTAGCGTAGATAAGAGGATGGCTGACAGACAGATATCACAAAGTGCTATATATGGGTGATGTGAGTCTGCAAGATTTAAGCTAACTAGTGCTGTACATTAATGACATTGGGAAGGATTTGACAGACGACATACATCTATTTGCTGATGATGCAAAGCTAGGCAGGGGTAATCAGGAATGTAGTCGATTACAGTATGTATCATATCTCTTCTTAAACTGATTCACTGATGAAGCTCCCACAGCCACCTTTGGCGACCTATTCACCACTCTCCAAGCTAGTCCTGTTACCCTTGCTAACCACACTCTTACACACACAGGGGTAACCTCTCGGACTTTTTTTCTAAAGTCTTCAGTGCCAGTTCTCTAAAATTCTTTAATAACTTATATGCATCTATGATGTTTCCTCTTTTCTCTAATCAGCTGGTTTTTAAGCCCACAGACTTTGTCTGTTGTCATTGGAGTATTTCATTGACCTTCCACAATCTTTTTCACTCACCTCTGGATCCTCTCCACCATGTCTTCATCCCCATGGAATCCAGATGACCAGATATGTGTACATTAGTCGGGTACAATAACCTCACTACCAATCTTTGTCGGTGTGTTCTTCAACAACTACATAATCTGATGTGCTATTTTGGCCACCTTTGCAGTATGTCCTCTTAACTCTTTATCCATGCCCACCCTTGTCCCTGTCCCTATTACATGCCTTGTGATTCTACATGACTTATTTTAATAAGTCATGTAGAATCACATGACTTAATCAAATTTTAAAAGGAATATTACCTTTAAATACTAGAAACTGTAACCATTCTTAATGCCTTAATACAATTTTTCATCAAACCAAGTTTAATGTAGAACAGTAGCTTGAAACTCTGTCACACAGGCTTTTTTTTTTTAAATCTCATAATGGGGGGGGGATCTTTATCTTGCCTAGTCCATTTGCATAAGAAGTAGTATTATTTGATGAAGCCTGGCTGTATATGCCCATTAAAATTGCTTTTACTTTGAAGTCACTATAAATGCCACACCTCTATTCATCATAGTTGATGTACTTAAGAAGCAAAGCTATATCCTTCTGGATTCTTTTATATGAATAGACTATTGGAATATATCTCACGAGCATATATTACTGGAATATACCTCATGAGCATATACTACTGGAATAGAGGGATGTTTATTTTCATTATGTAGAATGGCTGGCCTAAGTTTACATGTGTTCATAAACAAATAGCAATCATTGGATTAGATTTAAATTAAATTGTTAGCATTGTTGCAAAACACAAAGTTACTACTAATATCTAAATTTACTTGATATTCCGAGAATACCTCATTATGTCTTGCACAAAAGCCTGTTTAGCAAGTTCTCATCATATAAGCTGGATCTTTATTTTAAACCTTGACAATGGTCTTTTTGTTTTGTGTGCACACACACACACACACAAAAAAAAAACTGGTGTCCAAAACCTAAGGATATACACTATTTCTGAAGATTACAACCTCAAATTCAGTCGAATCAGCTTGTGGCAATTTTTATTACTGATGATTTCGAGTAGAAAGCAGGTGCACATTCAAATTTTTGAATCATGTGCAAAGGGGTCACGTGGTAGCACTCAACAGGATAAAAGGCAAAAGGCCGTGCTAAGTGAATTGTGTTTGAAGGAAGGTCTTTTCATGAAGGAATGAAGTTGCAAACTTGGATGTATTGTAATGTCTCAAAAGACATCATCTAGATGATTTCACACAGAGAAGAATTATTCGAAGGCTTGAAAAAGGCCACGGCATTACTGATATTGCCAGAAAGTTTGGAATGTGTTCCAGACATTTCCTAATAGGTCACCATCACTCTACCATGGAGCATGAAGACAGATTTATGGTTATAACAGCAAAATGTAATTGATGCACCATGGAAGGCAGCTTGTAGGTCGGCTGCATTCAAGCACAGCTATTCAGATATCTCAACAAACTTTAGCAAGATGCCTGTGATCTGCATCCCTTCATCCACAGCTCATTGTAAAGCATGCTTTCAGTGGTGTTGTATCTATAAAAATTGGACACGACACCAGTGGGCTAATGTACTCTTTACAGATGAAAGTCGTTCTAGTCTTTCATCTGATTCTAGATGACACTTTAAAAGTGGTACTATTTATCATCATGATAATGTTCTTTAAAGGGATAGATACAACTGTGCTATAGTCATTATGTGTGTGTGTGCGGGGTGGCATTATGCTTAATGGACACACCAAGCTACAAGAGCTGGAAAAAGGGACTATGACTTGTGAACGATATTGCAACAAAGTTTCATGTTCGATTGTTCTATGGTGCTATGGGCCAAAGAATTCATTTTTATGAATGACATTGCCACTCCACATCGTACACGAGCATTGGAGATACTTCTGGAGACCGAGGATATTAATCAACTGGAGTGGCCAGCACACTCCCCAGATCTCAACCCCATAGAACACATGTGGGACCCAATAGGGAGATGCAAAGCAAAGAAAATACTGTAACTAAACTCCAGAGATCTCTCTCTCTTGCACACATATTCATATCAAGATGCAACAACATCTTGAGAACTTCAGCCCAACAACCAAGACAACCCAATATAGCCTGCTAGCGGGAATCTTTAGGACTCTAGGAACAGCGTTAGTTTTCTCTCTTCTACCTCATTTGCTTTTTGTGGTGCCTGCGTGCACGTATCATAGTTGTGACACGTGCACCCCATGAAGATGGCGATATGACATTGCGAAATATATGAAGTATTTATTAAAGTTTCTTTTAATTAATTTCCAGTATACATTGTAAATTCCTGAAATAATTTAATAGTCGTGTTATCAACGTATGAGCTTATCTACATTTTGAAGACATTTTACAAAAGCATCTGTACATTTTCATTTTGAATAAAGGCCAATAATTCGTTCTTAAGTTCTAAAATTCGGAATAGAACTTTATCCCTGGATAACTATCTTATTTCAGCATGCAAAAGCAAAGATTCGTACTTGGCTTCCATAGATACGCAAAGTTTTTTAGAAAGGCACTGCTTTTAAAAGTCTTGATTTGATGTAATTTATCGTATTTAAACTTGGTCTAGTACAGGTTTTAATATTGCCGGTAACGTTTTTGAAACTAGGGATTCTCTGTGCAAAAAACAGTGCATAGATATAATATTTGAGTTTATTTTCTTTGCAAGGGTAACAAATCTTTTAATAGAGCCTACCATTAATGAAGCACCGTCCATACAAATTCCTCTACACACACACACACACACACACACAGCTCCCATGAAATTTTTAAAATTTTCTAAATGTGACATAATACAGTCAGAAATATCTTGTCCTTTTGTAGGTTCAGTAAGTTCTCTGCAACATAAAAATTGATTCACTATTTTGTTTTTGTTAATGAAATGAACGAATCCTAGTATATGAGCTTTGCCGCTAATGTCAATGGGCTCATCAATTTGTAAAACAAAATGTTGTTTGGAAAGTTTATTGGTAACTGTTTTCTCAATATCATCTGACATATCTTTAATTTTATTTTTTATTGTATTGTCCAAATGAGGAATTTTTATAATTTCCTTTTTTGCTTTGTCTCCAAACATAATGTTCACTATTTCACAATATGCTGGTAAAATAAGACACTCTACTATAGTATGTGGTTTTAATTTTACAGCAATTAATTCAGCTACCTTACATGATGCAAGTTGTAACTTATCAAAAATTTTAACAAGCTTTTCAAAATATTTTACTTGTTTAACTTGCATGTCCAACAATCTCTTGAAATAATCTTTAATTTGTGAAGCAATATTGGTGTGCTTCATAGTAAAGAGGCGTTTCAACTTAACAGGAACCATTGCACTATTGGATAGTTTCCCCCCCCCCCCATACAAGACACTGGGAAATAGGACATTCTTCCTCACTAGTGCACGTACAACCACAACTTAAATATTTGTCCGAATATTGTCTATTAATTTTTCTTATTTTACTACGTATAATGCTGTCTTCTGTATGAAACGTATTTGCAGCAACGTCATTACTACTACTTCCAGTTGTACTTGCCCCATCATTAATATTTGCCTCAGAATCACGTTTTTGTTTAATAATAAATTTATCCATTATGTGCTACTATGATGTTAGACAACCCACGAACCAAATACATGTTAAAAATGGACTGTGCGATATTATGATATTAAACAACACACAAACCAAATACACATTAAAAATGGACTGTGCACTATTACGATTACACAACACACAAACCAAACACACATCGCTGAATGACTGTAAAAGAGACTCTCCTCCCCACCCCTCCCAAACACATGACCTATAAACAATATTCTATTGGTTTAGAAGTCAATGTGCATAGTAGTCTTCAGTTGTTAGGATCAGAGTACCCAATTACACTCAGAGCTGTGTCATGTGATGTCTTTCACCGGCAGAACACTTGTAACCAGTTCGTGGAACACAAGTGTTCCACAAGTAAAGAACACAAGTGTTCTTAACCAGCAGTTAAGAACCACTGGTCTATACAGTATTAGTGCTTTGAGTGGGCTAATGGTTAATCCAAAGGATGATCTGAAAACCCTTCTCAGAGAATTTGCTTATCATCCATACTTATGGTGGTATCTGAACTCACAGCTTGTTGGTTGGAGATATGTATTAGTTGTTATTTTGTTCACTGTCATTATCATTCCTAGTATGTTTGTTTAATATAAAAGTGAACCTCTACTTACAAACTTCCAAGAAACAAACAGTTATTTATGAACATTGCACAGACTAATAAGTTACAACACCAGTTCATTTTAAGAATTCAGAACCTCGTGCTTATGAACATTTTATGTTGCTTGAGGTTTATCAACATTTTATTATATGTATTAGTTGTTATTTTGTTCATTGTCATTATCATCCCTAGTATGTTTGTTTAATATAAAAGTGAACCTCTACTTACAAACTTTCAAGAAATGAACAGTTCTTATTTATGAATATTGCACAGACTAATAAGTTACAACACAAATTCATTTTAAGAATTCAGAACCTCGTGCTTATTGAACATTTTATGATATGCAATGGAAAATGTTTAGTCTGTTAATTTCTTTCCCTTTCTATGCCATATTGAATATTCTTCATTTTCTAATGTATTCCACATAATAATAGCTTGTGCATATTTCATAGGTAACAGTTTTTTTACAATGATCCTTTATTGTAAAAATACATAATTATTACTTTCATATGAATTAATCACAATAATCCACCATATTTCTGACCCTTCAATTATCAGATGGCAAGTTCAGATAAAAAGGTTGACATGCAAAGGCCAGATAATTAAAGGAGTCTTTGTTTTGAAGGTCGGATAAACAGTTATAAAAAGAACTTTATGTTGGTCATGTACTAACAATTACTTATACTGTACTTTTCTTTCCATGAAGAAACCAAAAATGACATTACATTTAATTAATCTCTAATTAATTAGAATAAATTAGTTGAGAATTATTTATTTTTACTGTTTGTATTATGGTAATTTATTTCAGAAATGCATTAAGGAATTTATATTTTATGAAAATGTATTATCAGTATATTTTATAAAAAGAATAAATTCAACTTTCAAACATGTTTCCACAAACATATTGTTTGTAAGTCGGGGTGTTCCTATAATGACATTTTTCACTTCATTTGATAACATTTTAACATGCCGACACTCCTAGTCTTAATGAATTCTTTGACTATTTTCATGATACCATATATCTTGACTTGCTTTTGAAATTTCTTGAATTTTTTAATTATTAGTTTTCACAAATACATTTGAAAAATCTATGATCTTTTCAAAAATATGTTCCCTGATATTTTTACGACATAATTTTTTTTTAATTCATGAAACACGATCATGTTATTGTTGTATATATTATTTCACATCATTTAATGAAGATTATCTTGGTTACATCTAAAGCTTGCTTTTGGTAAGACTTAAGTATTAAAATTAAAACTATTCTTTATTCATAAAATAAAAATTGAATTTGATTTTTATGTACTTCATTTAATGCTAACAAAACACACACACTAAGAGTAAGTTATTCTTTATCAAGTTAAGGGGGATAATAAATCCCTCATTATTTTAAAGCCGGATACGAAACTCAGAGATCGAAATCTAAGAGTTTCATGCCGAAGAACTATCGGTGAGTCCAAGCGTAAGTCAACACCTGGGTAGTACAACACTAGGGCAACTCAGAGCAAAGGTGGAGCAAGCTCCATCACTATCCTTAATATTTTCTCATAATGTAAACCACAGCTCCTAGGAGATGCATTACTGTTTTACATTATGAGGAGAGGTCACTACCCAGACCAGTTTCGACCTTTATTGAGGTATCATCAGTGAGTAGGTAGACCTGGATAATACCAAGGTTTAAGTGAACCGAACTTACATACCCTTACTATATGAATTGCCAGAATGGTGTACCCATATATTATTACTATTACTACGATAAAGAGCCAAGAGGCTTTTTTTTTTTTTTTTTAAATAGCCTCTTGGCTCTTTATCGTAGTAATTATTCTCTATCTGTTAAACAAAAATTATCCTCAAAACTGCAAATAAATATACAATTAACAAATTTCAATGCACTCTGAATGATGGAATTTCATGACTAGTTAAACTAGTATTTGGAAGATCGGTTTTCAAAAAAAAACTTCAAATATGTTAAAAGTTCCACTTTTAACATATTTGAAGTTTTTATTTTAGTTTAATAATAGAAATTGTAATAATAATTTTTAGTATTATTCAGTTAAATAAATTACTTAAAATTAGTGAGCACTTGAATGAGAAGATATATTATGGATGGACAAATTTTAATTGCTTTCTGTCTCTCTTCTACAGATTAGATTACTGTGGCATTGCTTTACTCATTATTGGCTCTTTTGTTCCTTGGCTATACTATGGTTTCTACTGTGATTTTCAACCAAAATTAATATACTTGATACTTGTTGTAGTTCTTGGTTCTGCAGCAATTATTGTTTCTTTATGGGACAAGTTCAGTGAACCACGTTTTCGTTCTGTAAGGGCAGGTAAGTAATTTTAGCTTTTTTTATATATATAAAATTTTTTTCACTGAGTCCTGATTACATCACAATACTGACTTCTAAGCCCATAAATTGGTATTAACAGAAATCTGCTTAAGACTTGAAAACTGCTTAATGCTTCTTGAAAGAAGCTGTTTATAACATGTTCTAAAATATTTACCATTGTCTGTGTTATTGTGAGGTTCATTGATTTAACTGACTGTTGAGCCATGTTTTAGAATATTCTACCTCATAAGAAATTTATCTGATGGAATTTTTTTGTTCAGTTCCAATTCTACAGTCCACTAAATTATTACTGAGTAGAGCTTCCAACTGATCCTCATGTAGAACAATGTGTTAGTAATCATCTGCTTGAATACTGAACCAACAGAGACATAAGTCAGCTACTAAAAGAGTCAGCCTCAAAACAACCGAAATTAATCTTTTTAGAAAGACATATGTCTTATATACTAGGAAAGTAAATGATAGATTATCATCAACATCAAATTCCTAAAAGCTACCTTCACAGCATGTTCTTCACATGATAGCATTGTGTGATAAGTTTACATTATTCCTAACATCCCATCAGTAGTTGCCCATCAAATTAGTCAGAACTCCAATTTGTTATTTGTTAATAGTTATTTGTCAGGACTCCAATATTGCCACATTTTATAATTTGGTCTTCTAAGCCATTTTAACCACCTGCTCCGTAATTTTTCTCAGAACTCTCATATCTGTAGTCTCTGTTCTTTGATCATCTCTTTTATTTCTAACACATCTTTTATATAACCAGTTTAGTAACTGATTAGCTTTGACTGATTTCTTTTTTAATCTATATAAACATATTCATTTGACTCTCCAGCACGCACCAGCTTTACTTATTCTATTGTCCATTTCCATATTTAACTTGTCAACTTCACTAAAAATTGTACCTAAAAAGTTGCAGTATTTTACTTGTTCTGTAGGTTCTTCATTCAGGATGCAGCTCATGTTGTTTTACATGTTTTCCTGCCATTTGCTAATTTTCATGCCAAATTTACTATTCAGTTTAATCAAGGAATTCTGAAGATTTGTGCTGGATTAAGAGCATAACATCATATGCTTAAAGTAAATAGAAGATTAACAGCTCCAATTTGCTATGAAGTTTAATGTCATTTTCTTTCATAATGAGAGCTATGGATGATAAATAAGAGTGGAAATAATTGCACTCTTGTCTTACACCTGATTTTGCATCAGGTCATCTTTCTGAACCTCCTTCAATAAATATAGACTATGTATTGCCTCTGTACAATACATCTTACATCTTATAATGTAGCATTTTGAATAGTTTTTTCCTTAGCATATTGTCATATGCTTTTTCCAGATCTACAAAATGTATGGTCCTTGTTGTGTTACTGTGATTTCTCAACTATTTGTCTTAACATAAAAATAACCGGCCTTACTGTCTTACCAGCTTTGTTTATTTTATTATTTTTTTCCTTTTTTTTATGTCTCCCACCCATGAAAGGTTGTAAACCTATTAGTACATCAGTTCTGTGAATGGGCTAAGGATTTCTTTTCATACTTTTTTTTTAATTTATTTTTTAAGTAAATCCACAAACCCATCTGTAGAGACCAAACATGGACCTTTCTCAAGTCACTTTCAGCCCTCCAGTAAAGGGAGTACTTGTCTCAAACAAGATGCTAAAATTCATTTCTCACCTATGGACAATCACAAACATCCATGCCACGTTGCATTTGACTCTCATGAGCTTCTGGTTTATGATATGTACAATATTTTAGCATTTCTGGTCAGATATCATCTGCTTCAGTGACTTTTCCACATTCCATCTTTCTGATGGCTTTTTCTAACTCACATATTGATAGGTACACCCAACTGCATTCCTCTTAAATATTTTCTACTACTTTTCTGTCACTTCTTGTTTCATGTAACAGTCTTTCAAAGTAGTTATTCCAGATATTAAGAATATCTTAATATCTGTGTTAAGCTATTAAGATATTCTTAATAGCTTAACACTGAAGAGAGGGCATAGCTATAAGAGTTTAAAAGAACCATTTAGCATTTATTCATAATTATCTAATACAAGGGTTATGTATATTATGAAAGGAAAATTCCAAAAACTTAGATATAGGCATGTAGTCTGAACAATTCAGAATTGGACAGTGGTGTAATGTTTCACGTGTTTCAAAGAAGCAAATTTAAATTGGTTTGTACAAAGTGTCTTAGTTTGGTTCCAGCAAACTGTATGTCAGGTGTCAGTGGCATAATGCAAGGCCAGATTTATCAAATTCTAATTATTTGATTTAATCTTTGTGTTCATGAATTCTGATCTCAGCAGTACTGCCATTTTTTCACAAGAACAAAGTACTTGATAAATATCAGGTAAGGATAGAGAGAATAATTTGTTCTTAGTGGTAAGTAGAACTGAAGACAGTTTTCAAAATAGTTTGAAGGTAGTATTTATATTCAAACTATCTGTTTCATTATTTTAAGGTAGCATAATTATTATTTTTCAGGAAATCACAATGTATACTAAAATATTAATTATAATAACTTTAATACTTTCCTATTTCGGTAACCTTACATCGCCATCATCATCAGAGATCACAAAAATAATATGTGCATGCTGGCACTAACATGGGCAAATGAGGTTAAAGAAAGGCAACAAAGTTGGGCCTAGGTCCTAAATTGCTCTCCCCAGTGGGCTAAGGGTGGTCTTGGCCATTGGGCAGAAGTTCTGAGGATGAGTTCTTCCCAAATTTGGGGCAGTCTTATGCACAAATTTGTTGAGGTTTGGAAAGTTTCTCATGGCTGAGACAGATTTGAGGAATAGCCTCTCATATTTGTATTTGCTACAGTGTAATAAAGTGACCTTCCAGCATATCATCTTGTGGATGTTCAAAGCATGTTCATCAAATCCTGCATCACTGTAATGGTGGAACCAGATGTAGTCCTGTCTTTCAGAATTATTTTAAGGTAGGATATGATAACTCTTAACATCCGATTGACATCTAGTGGACAACTGATATTTATCAGTAGTTTTCTGATTTTTAGGTTGGTCATATATATCCATTAGCAGTCATGGTAATTTTTATTTGGTTTAATTCCTCCAACAGATTGAATTCAGTAGAATATTGTTTGGGTTCAGTGCAACAGTGTTTTGATGATGACTGTCCTCTGTGATGGATGATGACATTTCAACATACTGATCTGTAAAAGTAGGCTTCAGATAGACAGAAATTAAGTAGTTACTACTACTACCAGTTGGAGTACAAGTTATTAATACATTTATACTTGGTTGTGTCTCGTGCATATAGCATGCCAGGTGACAATCGAGGGCACAACCTCAACTGGTCCTAAGGGACGGATGAGGAAAAATTGGGGAAAAACTTGCACAGCAACGACAATAACCATTCTTATTGTCGTTGCTGTGCAAGATGCTTTAATAGTCATTTCTCTGTCCAGTGAGCTGTGACTGAGATATCTTTCAAGAAAACTGTAACCAATTATATGAATGTGTACTTGAATGCTATACAAAATGCATACTTGAATGGTATAGAAATATTGCACATATATACATATGCATAATATTTGTATACCATATTGCACATATCTGAAATAATACTTCTATTATTTCATTTTTTAACAAATATGATATACAGTATTTCTGATTTTTTTATTGTGACTGTTTGCATCTTACATTTAACTCAAACAGTTAAAAATATTTAATTTAGATTGGCTTAATGAAAGGTGGGATCCTGAAATAGATATAAAGACATGGATTGAAGTTGCATGGCAGTCCTTCATGGAAATGAGAACATTATTCTGCAATAAAGATCTAAACATAGAAGTCAGATGCTGAAATGCTACGTCTAGTCCCTTCTGCTCTATGGAGTTGAAACATGGACATTGAAGGCGACAACCATCAAGAAAATTGAAGCCTTTGAGATGTGGCTATATAGAAGAATGCTAAAGATATCATGGACAGAAAAAATTACCAATGAACAAACAATCAAGAAACGAAAAATGTCATATCTTGGCCACATCATGAGAAACGGCATATACCAACTTCTACAAACTATTTTGGTAGGAAGAATTGGTGGCAGAGGAGCTAGAGGAATAAAAAGAATATCTTGGTTTGACAACATCAAGACGTGGACAGGAAAGAGCAGCGTACAACTGCTCAGATTAATGCAAAAACACAGTTTGTTCGCCAAGCCTTTCGATAGAAGATGGCACCATAAGAAGAAAGATAATTTAGATTGATGCCAATATTTTAAAACCCGAGCAAATAAAGAATTCTTGGCAATTGGAGTAATTTCTTTGAAAACAAGGTTTTTCACAGAAATGACAAGAATTAACAAATGACTTTGTTAATTCTTGTCAAATGTGCCCATAAAAAGTCATTAGATAATGACTTTTTTATGGGCACATTTATTTAATCCTACATATAACTGTGTGCAGATGCCATTTCAGTTCTTGTCCAGTTTTAACTTAAGGTATTCGAGTAACTTACGTGTTGTGTTATGCAGTCAATGACAATTTCTAGTCTGAACACACCTGTCTAATCAGTTTGGAGGTTCTGGTGATAGCAAATATTGATTAGCAAATTTTTTTGCTAATCAATAAAATTAATAAATGAATTGATTGCTCAATTTAAAAAAATACATTTTTTTGTGTTAAATTATGCAACATAATTTGTTAGTTGTCCTATTTATAATGATTATTCGCTTCTGCATTATTAAATCTGTCAGTCTGTGTGTGTGTGTGTGTGTGTGTGTGTGTGTGACAATCCCACCCATGAAAAGTTAAAAACTTGTAGTGCCATGGGGTGGACTAATATGATACAACAAATGTTTCTATATATATATATATATATATGTATGTATATATATATATGCTTACTTTTTTCTAATAGGTGTTTTCATGGGTTTTGGACTTAGTGGAGTAATTCCAGCAGTTCATTATCTAGTTGCCGAAGGTTGGTTTCGAGCAGTATATCAGGCCTCATTTGGATGGCTGTGTTTGATGGGTACTTTATATATTACAGGTGCTCTGTTTTATGCCCTTCGAGTTCCAGAAAGATTTTTTCCTGGTAAATGTGACATATGGGTAAGCAGAAAATTAATGAATAAATTAATAAAATGTAATCTAATTATTATTATTATGATTATCTTCCATTAGGTATATTCATGGCAATTACAAATTCACGGATTACCTATATTTATATTGTATGCCTTAATACAGGGGTCTTCAACCTTTCAGACAGTGAGGGCCGCATTAAAAATTTCAATGAAGCCCGCAGGCCACTAAGCTATACTGCGGTATTTAGAATTGTAAGATGCTTTCAATTCAAGGAACGCTGTGCATTTGATACTTTACATAAAATCCTATAAAAATAAACAATCTCAGCTTTAAGAGCATAGGTAGGAGTTGGGTTCATGATAAGTAAATACAATCAATACTTGAAAAAAGATAATTTAATAAAGAAAAACATTCATTTTTTACAATGTCAATTGGCTACTTGGCAATGTTTTTCCTTGACCAGCTTGTCAATGTTGGCATCAATGTTGGAAGTTGCTATGCACAGAGTATTCTCGATATGTTGGTCCGTAATCTGAGTTCTTATCTTGGACTTCACATGCTTCATTCTGGAGAAGAACTGCTCACATAAGTATGTGCTTCCTTAACAAAGCGCACATCTTCAAAGCATGCCGGCGAAGATTAGGGAATGCGTCCTCAGAAATGTAGTCTTTGTAAAATGTAAGCAAGGGCACATTGAATGAATAATTTTTCTCTCAAAGAAGAGTTGTTTTGGAGTTCAAGCAGCTCCATTTGTACTGAGCCTGTCATTTCAGCAGCATTGACACTGAATGGCATTGAAAATAAATCTAAAGAAGACATTATTTAAATTAAGGGATATTACATCCCATATTGTTTCACAGCCAAATAAGAAACTCAAAGAGTTTCATGCTGAATATAGAAACTATATAAAGTTTGGCGAGTCCAAGCATAAGAAAATACCTGGAAAGGGCAACACATAACCCATTTGGTAGTGCAACTCATAGTGAGGGTGGAGCAAGCTGCGATCACTGTTCTTGGTATTTACCCATAATGTGAAACCCAGCCACTAGGAACTGTATTACTGTTCTATATTATGAGAGAAGGTCACTTAACCAGACCGGTTTC
The DNA here is from genome assembly GCF_054136105.1 of Typopeltis vanoorti. Classification (NCBI taxonomy): domain Eukaryota; kingdom Metazoa; phylum Arthropoda; class Arachnida; order Uropygi; family Thelyphonidae; genus Typopeltis; species Typopeltis vanoorti. The sequence continues at coordinate 67,919,766 of NC_143549.1, read as the reverse complement.
AACCTTTATTGAGGTCTCATCAGTGAGTAGCTAGACCTAGATAATACCAAGTTTGTAGCGAACAGAACTTACATACCCTACTATAAGAATTGCCAAGAAGGTGTCCTAATAAATCACTAAATATATGAAGAGCCAAAGGCTTCAATTCGGCGACGTCAAATTATTTAAATTAAGGGATATTACATCCCATATTGTTTCACAGCTGAATAACAATTGAAGCCTTTGGCTCTTCATATATTTAGTCTAAAGAAGACTGTTGGTTACAAAAATCACTACATCTCTCTTCGAACTCACTTCACAACACAGCTAATTTTGTAGCGTATTCATCAAGAGACGAACAGTTGGACTCAGCGAGAAGCTGAAAATTAGTTAAGTCTTTTTTTTGCGAGTTGTGCATCCCAAAGTTTGAGCTTGGTCACAAAAGCTTTGATTTAATCAAACAGTGTGTGCACCAGTTGATCTTTGGATTGTAGCTGCTTATTTAGGTCATTCATATGCAATGAGATGTCGGTCACAAAGGCAAAGTCTGTCATCCATTTCGGATCATTAAATTCTACAATCAGATTCCCCTTGGTTTGCATGAACTGCTGTATTTTGCTCCTTAAGTCAAATACTCTTTTAAGAACCTTCCCTCTGCTCAACCAATGCACATCGCCGTGATCCACTTTGCACTCTTGGAATTGACGATGATTTAATCCTCTTGCCCCAATAATGTTGACGACAGTCGCAATAACTTTCATGACATTCTCAAAATCCAATAGTTTTCGTGCACAAATTCTCCTGGCGGATTAAACAGTGGTAATCGATGAAATAGTTTCCTTCTGGTTCCAGTTCTTTCCGTCGCAGTGCAACAAGCCCTTCGTTCTTTCCAACCATAGCAGGGGCACCATCAGTTACCACACCCTCAAGGTTGATTAAGCAGAGGTCAAAATGCTGGAGCATTTTCTTGCCAGCTTCAAGAATATCAGTGCCTTTTGTCATTCCCTTCATAGATACATATGCTAGCAGTTCTTCTGTCACATTGAATTGTTGATCAATGCCACGGAGAAAGATAGTCAGTTGTGCTGTATCCTTCACAACTAAAGCAAGTGTTAAGTTCTGAATGAAACTGTATTATTTTACATTTTCTTCAGAACCTAACATGCATCTTACATTTTTGGCATATACTGATATATCAGATGGATAAAGTTACTTGTAGATTATCAGAAACATTAATAATTAAGAATATATTTGTCTACACATCGTGTTGTAATGCATTTTCTATAAATAGTCCATTGTTTAAACTTTGCTAAATTTGTATAAATACTTGTATATTGCTGGGAGAAGGCTAATCGGATTAAGTACCAATAGTCAGGAGCAAAACACGTACGGTAAGTACATGTGCATGGTGGAAGGAGAGCACGCAGTCCACCCACCACCACCGAAGAGCATGCTAGGGGAGATTATGGCACTAGATACTGGGAGATGTGAGGTGATGTGAGCAAAGAGGGAGAAATTTAATGACGTAGTAAGGAACTGTTGGGCGCAGAATTTAAAAAGCAAAGCAGCGCCAGCTCAGGGCTTTTCTTTTGTCGTCCTCTTCGCTTGTCGATGTTCATCCCCATTCCTTGGAAGGATCATTGAAGCAGAGATCATGGGAGAATGCCGAGGAGTCCTTGGGAAATCGCCGATTAAGGATTTGCCCAGCGGAGCTGAGTCCCTGATTACTGCCGAGACAGCTAAGCCTTGCCGAGCCTGATGACCAGTGAACGGCGAGTACGTGTCTTCGTCGCCGGAGATATATCCAGTCCGGTCCATTCAGTGGGGTAATGCAGACCAAGCAGAATGGAAAGTGGACCTGGAGGTGATGTTATATCGTGATATGTATGATGTTCTAATAGTTCCCCAGCAATTGGTATAGTAGAAACTTTAATCTGTTTAGTGAATCTGTAAAAGAGGAAAGACTGTAATTATTAGTTTTATATTAAGTTTAGAAGGTTGTGAATTTTATGCAAGGACTTTAGAGATATAGTTTAAGAGGGCAGTGTAACTCTGAGACTTGAATGAAGAAATTAGGGTTAATTTTAATATCAATGAATGAATAACCTATAGTATTGTGGAGTTTGAGCTCATGATTTACCTTTGATAGAACGTTTTAACTGAACTAATACTTATACATGTTAAGAGAGAGTAAGAAGGGTTAGATAATTATGTTTTTCATTGAGATTGATATTGAAGTTAGCATGTGGCAAAGTTTATTCATGATATGTAATCTGACTAGAGTGTACTTAAATGTTTTCTTTAGATTCAATAGCTACCTGATTTCATTTTCTATTGCACCGCTCATAAACAATCGAACCATGGTGGGGGGGGGGGTAAAATATAGGCGAGGCTACGACTGCAAACCAAGTTAAAGATAGATGAGGTTTGAACTACTTCATACGGTTTAAGAAATTAGGGATAGTGTGCTATGCTAGGTTCTGGTTCTTTGAGTTTTCATTGTTCAGAAATCTAGTATTCAAGGTGGCACAGTATAATAGAAATTTTCCCTGAATTCGAAGAAAGCACCAGCACTGAAACAAAGGAATTGCCATTGCCCATTGGGAATCTCTTTGTCTTCTACCCACGTGCAATATCCTTAAAGTTGTTAACGGCCAAAATAAATGTTGAGACTGCATAAACTAAAGTTAATGAAGTATAATTAAGGTTCTAACAGAAAGCGTTGAATTAAGGAATTATTAACGATATAGACACGAAGTAAATATTATAAGCCAAGTAAGAAGAAATATAAGGAATGTGAGGACATAACAAAAATGAATATAATGTAAATTCGGATGACCGTTTTTTTTTTTTTCAAGTTCCTTCAATGGCATTGGCAAGTTCTTGACATGTCGTGCTACAGTTAGCCCAGACAAACTCGGTTTTTTAAACACTTCCTTATTATTTGGGCACAGAATATCCCCAGCAGCGATGAGAGACACTCTTTCACAAGCTCGCCGTCCAAGAAGGCTTTTGAAATCCTACCTTTCTGGCAACCAGTTTCCAGAAAGGTAGGATTAGAGAATGATGTATACTCCTTTGAGGATTTTTTATTTATTATTATTTATTTTTGCTCATTTATAAGAAACACGCAACAATGCATACATTTTCAACAGTGCTAATGTAAATAATTATTAATAATTATTTACATTAGCACTGTTAATTTTAAATAATAATTAATGTTTAAATAATTATTTAAAATTTTTCTTTAATTTAATTATATAAATTTACTGCTTCTGTGATCCATTGCTGGAAGGCCATCTCTCATATTTTCATCCTAATAATAAAGTGAACTATTATATTTGTTGTAACTCTCTTCTTCACTGTCTTTCAATTATGTTCTCTAGCAAAGCTTAGCTCAGTCAAGTGAAAAAAACCCTATCTATCTATCCTGTAGATCTCATCCACATCGCAAACAGCCAACATAAAAACCTAGCACTCGTCAGCCTTGATCAGCAGAAGGCTTTCGACAGGGTAGAGCACTAGTACCTTTATGAAGTTCTAAAGGCATTTGGCTATGGTCCTCTCATCATTGAAACAGCGCAATTGCTTTACAGCTTTGCACACTTCTGTTTAAAAATCAACAACAGGTCACTCACACTTTGTCATATTGTGGATCAAGGGGCAAGCAAGGATGTCCCCTCTCCGGAGAGTTATACACACTGGCCATAGAACCCTTTTTAAAAAGAGTACACGACACCATCATCTCCAAACGAACCAGCATAATAGAGCCACATCAAAAAATTACCCTATCAGCATATGCCGATGACGTCACTGTAATAATCCAAAATGAAGAAGAAATGACAGTAACCGAGGAAGCACACAGACTATATGCACAAGCCTCAGGGGCCAAATTAAATTCTGCAAAAACCACAGGCTTGTGGCCAGGCAGATGGAAGTCTAGAAATGATTCTCTGATCAAATGTACCTGGTCAAGCAAAGGACAAAGATACTTAGGTGTGCACCTTGGCAACACCAAAATATATAACACACTGAAGTGGACACAGCTGCACAACCATTTTAAACAGGTGCTAGGTAAATGGAACAGCATTTGTTCCATGTCTGCACTTAGAGGAAGAGTACTAATAGTTAACCAGATGGCTGCGAGTGTCTTATGGCATACCCTCAAAGTACTCACACCTCCTGAAGAATTTCTCTACCGCATTCAAAAGAAAATCAAACGTTTCCTCTGGAACAAAACTCACTGGAGAATATACCCTCAATTCTGCAAGCCACTCAGCAAGGGAGGTCAAGGCCTGATTTCCCCTGTAAACAAGATTAGATCCTTCAGGATAATCCTCCTCCTAAAGACACTTCAATGCAATCACACTTATATAACCACCTTCGATTACATCACGAAATCATCCACCAGAGGACTTACACTTTCCACAATCCTCTGAATGGCCAGTCCTGCACCATCTCCTCCTAAACTACCTCATTTTTACAAAGATGCTCTACAGCAGTGGAAAAACACAGAACTTCATCACACACTTACAGGATCAATAGAGTCAGCTATACTTACAGAATGACTATTTTTGAACAGAAATATAACAAGTCTCACAACTGGCCAGCCCTTTCTTTTCCCTACATGGAACTGGGCAGGAATAAGAGTCATAGGGGACCTCCTAACCCAGAACCTAAAGTGGAAAACATTCACAAGCCTACCAATGAATAACCCAAAAACTGAAAAGCAATATCAACAGCTGCAAGCCTCCATTATAAAAGCCTATCCAGATATCGCTACACCTCAGGAAATCCATATTCCTTCTAGAAACTACTCGGGGCTGATATTTCATCTTGTACAATCTGAAGCCTCACTTCCAATTCTTCCCTCCAACGACAAGAAAATATACCACTTCCTCATATCAGTGTCTCCAACCTCGCCCTTCTTATATTCATTCTTAACCCTCTCATCTACAAGGCTGCATATGCCACACAGTTTTCAGTGGGATCTGCCATATAAATCAAAGTGTGCCAAACCAGATGCCGACATACAGTGAAGGCTATGGCATAACATCTTACCAACTCCTTCTAAGCTCTACAAATTTCAGCTAAGAGAAACAGATCTGTGTCTATTCTGTGACGTTCAGGTACCTTGGAACACACACATCTAACCTGTCCTGCAAACAAAGTGATAATCACCTATGCCCTGAATACTGCCTCTAGCACCTGTAACTATGCACACAGCCAAGAAGATTACTGGAATTTAGTCCACACAGAAGAAAACAGACACAGAACATGTAATTTCCTCTTCATCTGCACTAAGGCTGTCATCTACAGCTCTACCTAAAACAGACAAGAAATAACCAGCACCCATCTATCACTGAAACTGCACAAACCCTCATGTATATCCTCCGTCGGTAACTAAAAAGCAGGCTTCACTGGAACTTGAGTACTTCAAAGAAACAAGAACTGTCGTGAAATTCATAGAGGGGTGGAATCCAACTGGTACTCTCTTTTGGATTGACGACGACAATACGCTTCATCTGAAAGATAACTCAGACTGAAACTGAACTGTAAATTTTGAATTCATTTATTGCATTCTGTATTGTACACCCGAAAGAAAAATGTTTCTTTCTCTGTAATATATATACTTATAATATGTAAATAGTCCTTGTTACCTATCGTCTAATGTATATTTTAACAAGTTAAAAAAATATCCTATGCACATTGAACTAACTTATAAACTTCGTTTAAATATCCTATCCATTGTCTATCATTTGTAAGTCAACAGATGATAACTAACAAATAGGTAATGTAACCCAACGTTACATGTCTGGTTCTCTTCAGTAGTATTCAAGACTATTTAATCCTTGTCTATCCACAATATCATTTCTAATTACTAAAAGTTAATAGTTAATATGCTTTCATGAGCAGGGATGCACGTAATTACTTATATTAAAAAAAAAAAAAATTCTTAAGCAGACCTTTCTGGGTTCTATCAGACCCAAAGATCTCTACATGTATAAGGCACTACAGAAGAATAGAGATCTGTAAGTTGTCCAACTTTGTCATGCATATTTCAGGCAAGAGTATACAAAAGAATTGTATACTCTTGATACAACATGCAGGTAGATTATTATGTCTATATGCAAATTCTAGGAGATCAGAAACAAAGAGTAGAGTTTGTTGCCTTGATCAATATGTTGGGACCTCAGATTGCAGGCATTAATGAGACCTGGCTGTCAGAATCAGATATACTAACTGGTATTGACTGTAAAGAATACAGTATTTTTAGGAAGGATAGACAGAATAGGAGAAGAGGGGGGGGGGGGCATGATGCTAATGATATTGGATGACTTTAATCCAGTTAGTGTTGAGACCTATGATTGTAATACTAGTAACAGTATTTCATGAGGCAGTGAATTTGAAGCCATTTGTGTGAGGTGTGAGGTGAAACAGGCCTGTTGGATCAGTTGCTAGTGATGAAAAAATGCATCACCAAATAGAAAAGATGAGTGCAAAAAGAGTAATCATAATGGGAGACTTCAATTATCCAAATATTGATTGGATAGCAGTAGAATCTCATGAGAAGAATGAAAATGCATTTATTGAGCTGTTGCGGGACAACTTCCTTAATCAATGTTTGACAGAAGGAACTCTAGGTCAAAGCGTATTACATTTGATTACTGTCAGAGGGCATTTCAGTTAAAGATATGAACGTTCCATTAAGAAAAGGTTACATGCTGAACTTCAAAGCAGGTAATTATGACCAACTGAGGAGTATACTGAGTCCAGCAGAATGGTATTGGTTGCTGGACAGGAAGGATATTGACAGTGCATGGGAATTGTTTAAAAAATACTTAAATGATGCACTATCAGAATGTGTTTGAAGAATTTGAAGAATAAATAGAGTAGGAGTCAAATGGATGTGTAATCTTATCAAGCAAGAGATTCATAAGAAACAGATGGTGTTGAAGGAATACTGTATGCATAAGGATGATGTCCATTATTAAAATTATAAACAGCAGGCAAGATAGTCACAACTGTTGTACAGAAAACTAAAGTCTCAGTATGAAAAGAAACTGCCTGTGCAAGCTAAAGACAACCCACAAGAATTCTGTCGATATGCTGCAAGTAAAAGAAAGAATGAATATGAAAGAATAACTCTGATGAATGCAGATGGTGTGAGTGTGGCAGATGCAGAAGAGGTTGTTCAACTAATGAGTACCCATTTTGGTAAAAACTATCAACCTGGTGTATACAGCATTGAGTTCACTGTTACCTCTTCACTGAATGAAGAAACTCAGGTGTATGAAGAGGAGGTATTAAAGCTGTTGCACAAACTGAATAAGAATTTAGCAATAGGGGCTGATGGGATATCAGCATAAGACATGTATCTATGGTCCAATAGAAGGTTCTACTAAGGTAGAAGAGGAGGAATTTTTTGAGGTTTTAGAGAAAGCAACTGACACAGTGAAGATGCTGGTGTTCTTGGGATCTAAATAGCATAGTAGGAAATGATTGTCAGACATACAAAGATTCTTTGGGAAAATTTGAAGAAAAGAGCAAAGATAATAATAATGGCAACTACTTGTTGGATTTCTGCTCAGGACATTTACTGGTTATTACTAACACCATGTTCCAACATAAAAATGTGCACAAATTCACATGGAGAGAAGATGCAAGGAATAAGAAAAGTCTCATTGACTATGTTATTGTTGATAGTGATGTTTCTCTCTGGTGCAGGTCACTAGAGTGTACAGAGGGTTTGAAATTGGAAGTGATCACCATTTAGTCTTGAGCAGGATAAAATTGAATTTCATATTGAAAAGAAGAACATACAGGGTGTTCGGGATAAATTTGACAGTTTCGTAAGAAAAAAGAAAATCTTCTTTGTATCTATTAAATTTAATGAATTGACAAAAAAACATTACAGGCAGAGTTAATTACAATACTATCAACAAGATTTACTCAAAATAACCACCATTAGCATCGATCACAGCTTCAATTCTGCTTCGGAACCTCGAACAAGCTGATGCTACAGTCTCCCTGGGAAGGGCCGCAAAAACTGTTTTAATTTTATCCATTAACTGGGCTTTTGTATTACTGGAAGTGCGATTGGTGTCTTTTTCAACTGCACCCCATACAAAATAATCCATGGGGTTAAGGTCTGGGGAGTTTGGAGGCCAAACATTTGGACTGGTGAAGTCGTAGAAATTTTCAGACAACCATTTTTGACTTTTCCCAGAGGTGTGGCAAGGGGCCGAATCCTGCTGCCATACATACGGCCTACCATTGGCTACCCTTGTTATCCAGGGCTTGACTACAGTTAGCAACTCCACGAACAAAGCCCGAATTCCAATGCCAGGGTTCTTCAACACCTGTTCCTGCAGATTTGCGAGGAATTCTGCTGTACGAACGCAATCAGATCGTCTGCTAGGGATCTTTCTTCTTGCTACATCCTCGTAGTCACCATTGCAAGTCTCTAGTTCATGCCTGATTGTTTTTACTGTATTCAGGGAGCATTGGGCAGCAGTCGTAATATCCTTATTTTGATGGCGGGCACGAATCATCATGATACAAGTTATTCTCTTCCATGATTCAGGTGGGTTCCAGCTATCCATCCTTTCTGACATCTTGTATATGAATGAAGAAGGGTCCAAACTTTTAAACGAAGAGAAGTGTGTGTTAATACATGTAACTTACGGAAAAATATAATTAATTATAAATATGTCAAATTTATCCCGAACACCCTGTATAAGAAAGTTTTAAAGCGAATAAAAGTTGAGCAGCTCTTAGATGTGAACTGTAGATTGAAATACACAAACATTATTGAAGAAAAATTAAAGAGATTGAGAACAGGAACCAAACCTTGGAGAATCTGTGGCAAATCCTGAAGAAAGCATTTAATTGATTCAGCCAGAGAAGCATGTAGTGAGGTTGTCTGCAAGGATAGAAAAATCAGAACTCCATGGTGGACACAGGAAATTAAAGAGGCAGTGAAGGAAAAGAAGAAAGCATATCAAAAGTTTGTGGCAAGTAAGTCAGCCTGTGCTCTTAGAGAATACAGAGACAAATGTAAAAAAGCTAAACACTGTGTAAAACTAGTTAAACAAAAGTCATGGGAAGACTTTGGTAAGAACATAGAAAATAAATATCAAGAATGTGGCAAAATATTCTGAAGACTGTTGAAAAAGCTAAGAAATGGAGGGAAGAGTGCTGTAAAAGGAATTAGAGATGATAAAGGTGACAGAAGGAACACAAGGTCAAAGAGTGTTAGATTTGATTACTGTGTCGGAGGGCATTTCAGTTAAAGATATGAATGTTCCATTCAGAAAAGATTACATGCTGAACTTCAAAGCAGGTAATTATGACCAACTGAGGAGTATACTGAGTTCAGCAGAATGTTATTGGTTCTGCTGAAATCACAAAAATACATCCTTCATGTATCGAGTAATTACTTCAAAATATTGCTAAATTTAACAATCAGTCACAGCACAGTGGTAAAAAACACTCAACAGGCATGCAATCAGAAATACGTATCCATACTTGAAGTAGAAAAAATCATCAAAAGCCTGAAATGTGGAGAGCCAACAGGAGTAGATGATATTCGACCAGAAATGCTCAAGTATGGAGGTATAAAAGTTTACGGATGGAGTAGAGCTCTCATAGTACCATATATAAAAAGGGAAATAAAACTGAATGTGAGAATTACTGAAGTATTTCACTACTGAGTGTTCCTGGTAAGATTTATACAAGTATACTTGAGAAACAGTTGAAAAGGATTGTAGAAGAGAAGCTTGGTGAAGAACAAGCTGGATTCAGGCCAAGTAGAAGCTGTCAGGATCAGATTTTCATTTTATGACAAATAGTTGAGAAATCATGGGAATATAATATAATCATACATACTATCTTCTATTGAGTGTAAAGGGTACACTATTTTTAAGAAGGATAGAGAGGATAGGAGAGGAGGGGGGGGGCATGCTGCTAATGATATTGGATGACTTGAATCCAGTTAGAGTTGAGACCTATGATTGTAGTACTACTACTAACAGTATTTCATGTGGCTGTGAGTTTGAAGCCATCTGGTGTGAGGTGGAATCTAGCAAGATCAATTACGTTGCAGGGTGTTATTGCAGACCTGGTGGATCGGTTGCTAGTGATGAAGAAATGCATCACCAAATAGACAAGATGAGTGCGAAAAGAGTAATCATAATGGGAGACTTTAATTATCCAAATATTGATTGGGCAGCAGTAGAATCTCATGAGAAGAATGAAAATGCATTTATTGAGCTGTTGTGAGTGGACAACTTCATCAAGCAGCATGTGACAGAAGGAACTCGAGGTGAAAGAGTGTTAGATTTGATTATAATGTCAGAGGACCTTTTCAGTTAATGATGTATCTATTCTGCCTCCAGTTGGCAACAGTAACCTCATGAGGTACTCACTTGGGAAGTGACTAAGTTTATGAATGTTTCGTTCAGAAAGGGTTACATGTTGAACTACAAAGCAGGAAATTATACTCTGAGTATACTAAGTTCAGTGGAATATGATCGGCTGCTGGATGAGAAGAATATCGATAGTGCATGTGAAGCATTTAAACAATACTTAAATGATACAATATCAAAGTGTATCCTGAGAGTTTGAAGAATAAATAAGGTAGGAGTCAAATGCATGTGGAAGGAATACTGTGTGCATTATGAAAATCATAAGCAGCAGGCTAGAATAGTCACCACTGTTGTATGGAAAGCAAAGTCTGAGTATGAAAAGAAAGTGGCTATGTGTGCTAAAGACAATCCACAATAATTCTGTTGATATGCTGCAAGTACAAGAAAGAATAAATATGAAAGAGTGACTCTTCTAAATCCAGATGGTTTTTAGGGTTACAGATGCAGAAGAGGTTGTTGAACTAATGAGTGCCCATTCTGTTAAAATCCATCAACTTAGTATACACGACATTGAGCTCACTGCTACCTCTTCACTGGATGAAGAAAGTCAGCTGTATCAAGACGAGGTATTAGAGCTGTTGCACAAAGTGAATGAGAATTCACCAATAGGGATGATAGGATATCATCATGTGTGCTAAAAGAGTGTTCAACTGAACTGCTATTCCTTTGACCAGGCTGTTTAATATGAGTCTCAGAACATGGAAGATTCTGCAGAAATGAAGAGAATATGGTAATTCCATTGCAGAAGGATTGTGCCTAAATCTGTGTATCCAACTATTGACCAATTAGTATCTCAGGAGTGGTGGTGAAGATTTTGGAAAAATTGGTTAGGGTTCGCATTCAGAAATGGGTTGACATAAATCTCTGCTTTGCAATGAGCAACATGGGTTTACTAAGGAAGGTCATGTTTTAGCAACTTGCTCACATTCTATAACAATGTTACCATTGAACTATATGAGAGGAATGGATACACCATGATACTTTTGGATTTTGCTAAGGCTTTTGAGAGAATACAGCATGGTAGACTGTTGCATAAATTGAATAAGAGGATGGCTGACTGACATATCAAAAAGTATGTGGGGGATGTGAGTCTGCAAGATTTATGGTATTCAGTAGTGTACCACAAGGATCAGTGCTTGGTCCACTGTTATTCAGTCTACTATACATTAATGATATTGGGAAGGATTTGACAAGTGACATAAAGCTATTTGCTGATGATGCAAAGATAGGTAGGATAATCAGAAATGCTGTTAATATGCAGTACTTGCAGAATGATTTGAATAAGCTGATATTGTGGGCATGGGAAAATGGATGTCAGTTCAATGTCAGTAAATGTACGGTCATTCACTTCGGTATGATTAGATATCCAATGTTGTGTTTTATATTGGTGGGATTATGCTTGAAGAAACTAATGGGCCTACAGATCTTGGAGGGTTAGTAGATAGGAAGTTGAGGTTCATGGGATGTAGCAAAGATTGCAAATACAACTCAAAAGATAATTGCAGTGCTGAAACGAACATTCACATGTAAAGATAAGGATGCCTTTTGCCTATTTACAAGGCCTTTGAAGACCTCACTTGGGCTATTGTATGCAGGTCTGGTCTTTTGGTTTCTATTGTGATTCTGATGTATTGGAGAGAGCACCAAGGAGAGTGTTAAAAATGATATCAGGATTGTGGAATACTGATTATGAAGACATATTGAGAATTTGTAGACAGGAAAAAGAGGGGTGATATGATTGAGACTTACATATTTCTCAAAGGGTCATACAGAATTTCAATTTATCAAGGGTGGAGAAAGGACAATAGGACATCCTTGGAAGCTGAGAATGAATGCTGCTATGAAGGGAGTGGGGGCTAGATTTTTCTCTCATAAGGTGGTGCATGATTGGAATCGATTGCTATTGGGTGTTGTGAGCGCAAGCCGTGTGAATGAATTCAAGAATATGATGCTGGTGCATGTAGTATGCGGCCAACCTCGATGAATCCCTGACTCTCTGGAGGTCTCGATAATAATAATAACCGAGATCTGTATTTAAGTTTTGTAGATCTGGAAAAGGAATATGACAAGGTCTCAAGATAAATGCTATTGAAAACGCTCCAGTTGTATGGTGTCGATGGGGCATTATATCAAGCAATGCTTTGTTTTATTTGAGTTGTAAGTCAGCAGTTAGAATTGAAGGAAGTACAGGAAGATGGTTTAATGTTAAATCTGGTGTCAGACTAGGATATACATTATCCCCTATGTTTTTCATTATCTATATAGATTACATTATGAAGGAAAGTGGTATTAAAACTGATATCAAAATTAGAAATGTTAATCTCAGCTCTTTATTTTATGCGGATGATGTTATACTTCTAAATAAATCTGGTACAAGTCTGCAAGATTCCTTGACTAAATTGAATAACTGTTGTAATAGATTTGGTATGAAAATCAGCAATAGCAAGACAAACACAATGAAAATAGGCAGAGGCACTGAAAATATCAACTGTATTGTGTATGGAGAACCTATAGAACAAGTAAAACATTTTAGCTAGGTAGGCACAATTTTAGTGAAGATGGTAAATTAAATATGGAAATAGACAACAGAATCAACAAAGCTGGTATGGTAGGAAGTCAACTGAATAAATGTATATGGAATAAGAGAAAAATTAATCAAAACACTAAATTAGCTGTATACAAGAGTGTGCTCAAACCAATTTTAACTTATGAATCTGAGAGTTGGGTTGACCGAAGCCTAGAGACCACAGATATGAGAGTCCTGGGAAAGATTAGGGGTGTGAACAAATGGCATCAATGGCAATATCATGTTAAAAATGAGGATGTTAGGAAAGAACTTGACATTGTCAGCAGAGCTAATATCAGGTGATATGGCCACTGACTAGTATTCTCTGCCAGGTTGGCAGGAAAAATACCCAGAGAATGACCAAGATATTAGTGGACTGATGCAATAAAAAGTTGCTTAGAAGAGAGAAATATAAGATCTGATAATGTTGGAGATCTTGACAGGTAACAGATTTATTTAGAGGACAATTGTAGAATGGAAGCTAGTAATAATGTAAGTTCTTCATGTAGTACTATCATACACTTCATAAAGGAGGTGATCGAACTCAAGTATCAAACTATAGGCTTATCAGTGTGTCAGGTGTTGTGGTTAAGTTGTTGGAGAAGCTTGTGAGAACTAGGATCTAGAGTTGAGTTGATAACAATGGTATTATCTTTGATGGACAGCATGGATTTGCTAAAGGGAGGTCATGTTTTAGTAATCTACTTACTTATTACAATAAAGTGACTGCTTCCTTGGACAGAGGAAAAGGACACACAATAATATACTTGGATTTCACAAAAGCTTTTGATAGAGTACCTCATGATAGGTTGACAGTCAAACTAGAACAGATGGGGTTGGATATTAGATTGGTGCATTGGATTAGAGACTGGCTATCTGATAGGTATCAACAAGTTTTGTATGGGGGAGCGATATCCAGGAAAAGGAAAGTCACTAGTGGAGTGCCTCAGGGATCTGCTTTAGGTCCGTTACTGTTTAACTTGTATATTAATGATATAAGTGAAGATTTGGATGGAGATATTCAGTTGTTTGCAGATGATGCAAAGTTGGGACGAACCATGAAGTGTAGTGAAGATGTTGTGGCCTTACAGGAAGATTTGAATAGTTGTGATTGGGCACGGAAATGGGGATGTGAATTCAATGTTGCAAAATGTAAGGTTTTAAAATTTGGAAAACAAAGATGGGATGCAGAATTTATGCTTGGTGAGAATATATTGTTGGAAGTAGAGGAAATAAGAGATCTGGGGGTGATAGTGGATAAGGATCTAAAATTTAGGGGATACATCGCCAAAATTGTGAAGACAACACAAAGGCTTCTGGGAATGATGCAGAGGACACTGACGTGTAGAATTAGGGTGATTCTTGTTCTGTTGTATAAGGCTTTGATTAGACCACACATGGACTATTGTGCCCAGATTTGGTCACCGGGTTTTCAGAAGAATGAAGAGATGTTGAAAGGGTTCAAAGGAGACTGACTAAGGTAATTTCTGACCTCTGGAATTCGAGTATGAGGAAAGATTGAGAAGATGTAATTTGCAGAGTTTGGTAGACAGGAGGAAGAGGAGAGATATGATAGAGACCTACAAGTTGGTAAGGGATTGTTATAGGATCAATGCTGGAGAAGTTTTACAGAGAATAGTGGGAGAACCAGAGGTCATCCCTGGAAACTGTATAAAGAGGGTGTGAGGAGGGGAGTGAGAGGCAGGTTTTTTTCGTGCAGAGTTGTGAATGATTGGAATGCCTTGCCTGAGAATGTGGTGTCTGCAAAGAGTTTGAATGTGTTTAAAACATGGTATGATGAGCTGTGTGTGTGTGATAAAAGGACCTCCCAGATGAGTCTTTGACTCCATGAGGTCTTGGGGTGGTAATAATAATAATATCCTGTACACCCCTTGAGGGTACATGTCAGGAATTTTTTGATGATATATATATATATAGTGCTCTACATAATGTCCAGTTTATACCATATAATTGTAGTCTGGAACAGTTTTTCTCTGGTCACTTAATTGTATGACTTTTCTGGATTAGCAATATTTAAATCCTTGTTATTTTCCTATGATTTGTCAGTTATTTCATCTTAAAGTAAAAATCCAATCTTGATGATCTCTGTTGTTTTCTGAATCCAGTTAGTACTTCCCACATTTCTCTTTCACAATTTTTTTAACCTTTTCTCAAGTGTGCTTTCATTTTTGTCTTACCTAGAAGCTACACATCCCTCTGATTCAAAGTTTTATATCTCTTTTTATAGATGCAAGTACTATGAGAGTTCTATTCTGATAATTCAGAGTATGACTTTTTGACTAAGCATTTTAAAATTTACTTTTGTAAACTTTATTTACCTCCATATTTGAGCCTTTCTGATGGGATATCATCTACATTTATGAGAAATCTGAACTGCCTTTCCACGGTTCAGATTTCTAGTCTGAATATATCAATACCAACAATAACCTAATCACTAAGGTATTTCTTGTGTGTTGTTCCATGTGAATATATGCACATCTTGGATCATGATATTAGTGATGGATAGTTCTTGTACTGAATAGAAAAAAACATAGCAGATACTTACCATTATTAGCTTTGTCCTGTGCTCAGTTTTTCCATAACATTTCTGTATATCTTGGAGTAATTTCCAATGCTGTTTTTAATTCTCTCCCCATAAAGAATCAGCTTTTGTGTGTGTGTGTGTGTGTGTGTGTGTGTGTGTGTGTGTGTGTGTGTGTGTGTGTGTGTGTGTGTGTGTGTGTGTGTGTGTGTGTCTTTTTCTTTCTTTCTCTCTCTCCTTCACACACACACACTGGTCTTCTTTAATGACTCAAAAAAAATTTCTTCTACCAGCACCTTTTGTGGAAAAAATAAGTCTTAATTTCAATTCCTCATTCTGAAATTTGTCGTCTTCTTTAGTTGTGGCCTAAACATGGAAATAAATACCATAGCCGTTCCTTTCTTTTCCCAGTCACTCTTACCTGAATAAATTGTCTTATTGTTTTATTTATTTTTATTTTAATCTTTTTTTTTCTTAATGTTATCACTGATGGTGTTTGTCTTCAGTCCTGTTGAGTTTGAGGTTTGTGTACAGCCACTAGCTACTAACTTAAAGTATTAATAATGCATCATTTACAGAACTTCTATAGTTCTGCTACAGAAAATAATGTCCTTCTGTTGGAAAGACCTATATTCGAATCCTTTTTCAGGCATGAAGAACCTTGATAAGATCTTTTGAACTGAAGATGAGTTAGATGGTCTCATTCAGGGATAGTAGGATTTTTCCTCCCAGAAATTGTGTAAGACAGATCAGCCAGAGAATATTACTTCACCAGACCTAGGCTGATATGCAGATTGGATTATCTGCTTTATCAAAGCATGAATTCAGTTAATTAAGACAGGTTTCTTAGCCATCGTAGGCCATTGAATCTAATATGTTAGGCATGTGGAAAGGCTTATTTGTTGGCAGTACTTGTTAATTTATTTTCACAGTATTGATTACAACACAGAATGATAAGAAAATAATTTATATTTATTAACTTATTAACTAATATTTTGCTAGTATTATATCCATCATCTTCAGAGCACAAGAACAATTTATCACAGTGCATGAAACAACAATTTAGTATAAAAGTGGGACTAGTTTAAAAAATTGTAACGGACAAACCAAGGAACTACAGTCCTAATTAGACAGCATCTGTGTTGGAAAAAGAGAGAAAACAAGTATTAATTAGATCTTAAAATGACTCTCTCCCAGATTTTTGGTAAATTTATACAGCCATATTTATTGAGGTTTGGAGTATGTTTCAAAGCTGCTGTTGATTCCAAAAACAATCTCTCTCTCTCTCTCTCTCTTTGACTTCTGTGTAGCACTTTTCTTCCATTTGAGCCTGTGTGAAGGTGGTATCCAAAGCATGGCCTGCTAGACCCAGCCTGCCATAACGATAGTGCTGGATGTATTTCTTATGTTCACCAAGGCGGATGTCAACAGTTCTTTCTTCCTGTCTGTCCATAGTAAGCTAGGTCTCAAGAACAGGGCATTTCATAAACTCCTGGATGTGATAAGGAAGAGAGTTCATCCTTAGGTGAATGAATGAGAGTTGCTAATTTGACATCTTTTCAGATATGTCTTGAATGTATGGGATGGTAACAGTTTTGCTCTAGTCGTGTGTGATAGGCAATGGAGGAGATTTCTGGGGAGTATTTAATATATTTTTCTATCATATGGGGATTATAGCCATTGGCTAAGAAAGTGTGATGCAAGTGAGTGAGTTCAGTAAAAGCATTGTCATTGGAACAGATAGCTCTATCTCTGTAAATTAGTGTTTTTAGGATACCATGCTGTTGAGCTGGATGATAGTGTGACTCTGCAAATATCTCCCTGTATGTGTAGGGTTTCTATAAACAGAAAAATATAAGGAACATCTGGGAGCTGTGTGATTAGTATATCCAGGAAGGGCAGGCAATAATTAGCTTTCTGTTCCATTGTAAGGTGGATTTTAGGGCGTTGGCTATTTAAATACACTAAAAATGTATCCAATGTGTTGTTTATTATTTTAACGGTATAATAGAACACAGAAACTAAGTAAATAATTAATTTATTAACTTGATGCCGATATTTCGCTGGTATTATAACCAGCATCTTCAGAGCACAAAAACACTGTTTGTCACAATACGTGAGACTAAAACAACATGGTGTACTTAAACAAAATTGTAGCAGCAACACAAAGACTAAAGTCCTGATTTTGGCGCCCTCTATCTGAAAAAAAAAAAAAAAAAAAAAAAAACTATCATATATTACTAGAGTCCTAGAAAAGTGCTAGTTTTTTCTTAATATGACTGTCTCCCAGATCTTCGGCAAGTTAATACAGCCATATTTGTTGAGATTTGGAGTGTGTTTTAGGGCTTCTGTCGCCTCTAAGAACAATCTCTGATTTATACGGGTTTCTGTGTAGTACTTTTGTGTTTTTCCAGTTGATCCTGTGTGCAGGGGTATCCAGAGCATGGTCTGCTAGGCCCGACTTCCCATAATGATAATTCCGGACGTATCGGTTATGTTCGCTGATGCGGATATTCACAGTTCTTCCTGTTTGACCGTAGTAGGCTGGATTGCATGAGCAGGGTACTTGGTAGACTCCTGGATGTGATAAAGGAGGAATGCTGTCCTTGGGTGAGCGGATGAGGGTGGCTAATTTGCTACATGGTCTGAATGTAGTGCATAGTTTTTGTTTATTGAGAATTTTTGAGATCTTTTCGGATGTGCCTTTAATGTAAGGGATGGTGACTGTTTTGTTGTAGTTCTCTGTGGTGGATGGTGGGAGGGGTTTCTTAGGAGTGTTTAGTATTTTGTTTATTTTATGTGGATTGTAGCCGTTCGCCAAGAAGGTGTGACGTAAGTTAGTCAGTTCAGCAGTAAGAGCCTTGTCATTGGAGCAGATTGCTCTCGCTCTATGGGTTAGCGTTTTTAATATGCCATATTGTTGAGAAGGATGATGGTGTGATTGTTTGTGTAAGTATCTGCCTGTATGTGTGGGTTTTCTAAAAACTGAAAATGATAAGGAACCATCTGGGAGACGTGTGATGAGTGTATCCAGGAAGGGCAGACAGTTGTTGGCTTCCAGTTCCATAGTAAAGTGGATTTTTGGATGTTGGTTATTTAAATGTGCTAAGAATGTTTTCAATGTCTCAGGGCCATGTGGCCAAATAGCAAGCACATAGCATAGCCAAAGTGTGGTTTGAGAGTGGCTGTATTGATTGCTTGTTTTTCCAGGTGTTCTATGTAAAAGTTGGCTGGGGGGGGGGCATGGCTGTCCCATCAATTTGTTTGTATATTTTCCCTTTCCATGTGAAATATCCTGCATGTATTGTGAATTTGAATAGTTCAAATATATCAGGGGGGAAGTGTGACTTCAGTAGATTGAGGGTTTCTATTAGTGGTACATTTGTGAATAGTGAAGTGATGTCAAAGCTTACTATTAAGTCTGAGCTTTTTAGGGTAAGGTGTTGTAAGATGCTTTTTAGGTGTGCTGAATTTTTGACAAAGGAGGGAGAATTGTTAGTGAGAGTGGCTAGTAGCTTCGCTAAATGTCTAGCCAGTTTGTATGTGGGACTATTTATACTGTCCACAATTAAAATCAAAAACAAGTTCCACTCGGCCAAAGCCCAACGCATCTATAAACGAGCGAGTGTAGCGCTGTTACGGGAACAGATTAACACCACTCGCCGGGAATTAGCACAAGCAAATACAACCATCAGCGCATTACGAGAATCACTGCATAATATTCTAAATACGGAACTTTGGCAGATCTTAGAGAACATCAGCGACGCAATGGCAAAAAAAGAATTCGACAGAGTCAAAAACCGGCACCAAAATAAGTTCGAAAATCTACAACAACGGAACACCATACAACGACCGCAATTACAACAAGACCTCGTCGTCGTGAATCTATCGTCACTCACCTTAAGCAAAGAGGCCACGACTGCTTTAAGTCGAGGGCACAACTTTGCCATAACTCCCAAGCAAGTTCCAAAAGCCGAAATAATGGCGTCCATCGAACGAGGAATATACGACCTGCCTCCAACAATAGCTAACAACATACGTTTAGATGTGGCCAACATCCTAATCAAGTCCAAGCCTCCCAAAAATAATATCCCACATAAGGAATTCATTGCTATAAAAGAGTTACACAACAACAGCCAGATTACTATAACAAAAGCAGACAAAGGAAATGCAACCGTCGTGATGGACACAACTGAATATGAAAACAAAATGCACACACTATTACAAGATCAGTCAACATACAAAATTATAGATCGCAATCCCACCAACACACAAAAGAATAAGGCACGAAAATTATTAAAAAAAGTCACTTCCTGGCCCAAAGACACAGTTAACAAACTCAAACCCTTCCATGTTAAAACACCGCGGATCTATGGATCACCAAAAATTCACAAACTAGGCACACCCCTACGCCCAATTGTGGACAGTATAAATAGTCCCACATACAAACTGGCTAGACATTTAGCGAAGCTACTAGCCACTCTCACTAACAATTCTCCCTCCTTTGTCAAAAATTCAGCACACCTAAAAAGCATCTTACAACACCTTACCCTAAAAAGCTCAGACTTAATAGTAAGCTTTGACATCACTTCACTATTCACAAATGTACCACTAATAGAAACCCTCAATCTACTGAAGTCACACTTCCCCCCGATATATTTGAACTATTCAAATTCACAATACATGCAGGATATTTCACATGGAAAGGGAAAATATACAAACAAATTGATGGGACAGCCATGGGCTCCCCCCTTTCCCCCCCAGCCAACTTTTACATAGAACACCTGGAAAAACAAGCAATCAATACAGCCACTCTCAAACCAACACTTTGGCTACGCTATGTGCTTGCTATTTGGCCACATGGCCCTGAGACATTGAAAACATTCTTAGCACATTTAAATAACCAACATCCAAAAATCCACTTTACTATGGAACTGGAAGCCAACAACTGTCTGCCCTTCCTGGATACACTCATCACACGTCTCCCAGATGGTTCCTTATCATTTTCAGTTTTTAGAAAACCCACACATACAGGCAGATACTTACACAAACAATCACACCATCATCCTTCTCAACAATATGGCATATTAAAAACGCTAACCCATAGAGCGAGAGCAATCTGCTCCAATGACAAGGCTCTTACTGCTGAACTGACTAACTTACGCCACACCTTCTTGGCGACGGCTACAAATCCACATAAAATAAACAAAATACTAAACACTCCTAAGAAACCCCTCCCACCATCCACCACAGAGAACTACAACAAAACAGTCACCATCCCTTACATTAAAGGCACATCCGAAAAGATCTCAAAAATTCTCAATAAACATAAACTACGCACTATATTCAGACCATGTAGCAAATTAGCCACCCTCATCCGCTCACCCAAGGACAGCATTCCTCCTTTATCACATCCAGGAGTCTACCAAGTACCCTGCTCATGCAATCCAGCCTACTACGGTCAAACAGGAAGAACTGTGAATATCCGCATCAGCGAACATAACCGATACGTCCGGAATTATCATTATGGGAAGTCGGGCCTAGCAGACCATGCTCTGGATACCCCTGCACACAGGATCAACTGGAAAAACACAAAAGTACTACACAGAAACCCGTATAAATCAGAGATTGTTCTTAGAGGCGACAGAAGCCCTAAAACACACTCCAAATCTCAACAAATATGGCTGTATTAACTTGCCGAAGATCTGGGAGACAGTCATATTAAGAAAAAACTAGCACTTTTCTAGGACTCTAGTAATATATGATAGTTTTTTTTTTTTTTTTTTTCAGATAGAGGGCGCCAAAATCAGGACTTTAGTCTTTGTGTTGCTGCTACAATTTTGTTTAAGTACACCATGTTGTTTTAGTCTCACGTATTGTGACAAACAGTGTTTTTGTGCTCGGAAGATGCTGGTTATAATACCAGCGAATTATCAGCATCAAGTTAATAAATTAATTATTTACTTAGTTTCTGTGTTCTATTATACCGTTAAAATAATAAACAACATGTTCGACGAACACATAAGTCTGTCCACACGTTTATGTATCCAATGTGTCTGGAATGTGGCCAAATAGCAAAACACATCATCAACATAGTGTAGGCCAAACCACTGGTTTGAAAGTGGCAGTATTCATAGCTAACTTGCTCAAAACAAAATTCTGATTACCTTAGATTTCAAAATCACTATGTTCTGTTGTATCTATAAAATGAGCACAGAGATATTGTTATCGAGTAGGACTTTTCTTGTTTCTCTCGTTCTTACTTATTATACAATATTATAATTTTAAAATTTAACTGATTATTATCAATAGGTAAGCAGATGGTTTTGCACTACATTACCATTCAGACTAGTTGAGATAAGTTTTTAATCCGCCTATGGCAAATATTTCAGAATAAGATATATTCATTTTTTATTTTTTTAATTGATTTATTTATTTTTAATATAGTGAAACTTGTGGGGTATCCATAACTATAGAATAACACGTATGCCACAGTAAATAACTTTTTTATTATGTAAATATTTCATCTTATGTATCATAAAACATCATCAGTACAACTAATGAACAAGAATAGGAATTGAATTCAAAAAACAGCAGTACTCATGCTTGAATTGGAATCTCTCTACTTATATAGTCACGTTTTCATGGATTAAAAACTACTGGGCTGATTTCCCAAACTTTTGGAATAGTGAGACAGTCATTTCGATTAAGATTAGGTCTATGTAGTAGCTTGGATCCTATGATTAGCATTTTCGATTCCATGTTGTGCGAGGCCAGATTTGTCAGGTTGATAAGGTGGATGTGGTCTTGATCTTCAGAGATAAGTTTATTTATAGATCCTGTTTGTCCATAGTAGGACAAGTTAAATGAACATGGTATACTTGGTATATGCCAGGTAGCATTGGTGAGAGTTTGTCTTTTGGAGAAGGTAGCAAGTTGTGAATTTGTTTGATGGCTTTTTAGGTAGCAATGAGTTGATATTTTCTCATAATTTTTGCCACACATTCAAAGATGAAGATGCCTTTAATAAATATAGACTGCCTTTTAAATTAAGGCAGTCCCACATATAAAATATCAAGATTCCTGTCTAATCTTCTCCATCTCCTCACTGGCCACTCAACCTCTTTGATGAAAAATTTCATACAAGAATAAAAGACATTAAACTAGCAGATACAGACATGTTAGTAAGCTTTGACATTGTCTCTTTCTTCACTAATATCCCTCACAAAGAAACAATAGAATTGTTAACCCAGGAAGAAACAGCCAACTAACTTAGTCAACTTTTTTCTTGAACACCAAGAAGATAGAATTTTCACTCTTGATCCAAAACCAACAATGTGGCTATGCTGCATCAATGATGTCCTTGCAGTTTGGAGTTGCACAAGAACCTGAACTGTACACATTTCTACAAAAAAAGGAATCATCAAAAGTATTTTCTTTCTTGATGTACACATCTAACACAAACAAGATATATCCATTTTTCACTTCTGTATACCGAAAACCAACTTTTTCAGATCATTATATGCATAATACATCAATTAAAGTTTCTGATAGAATTTTATTTGCATTTTCTTGGTTAACAAATAACAGAGAAGTCACCTGATGGTCATATATCTTTTTTTATATGTTGTTCTTTTTACTTTATGAAGTATATTGCTAAACTAAAAATAATTCTAATGTTGTTTCATATTGCAAACATAATATTTTTTACCAATATTGCAGTTTCACAGTCATCAGATATTCCACATTCTTGTTATTGCTGCAGCTTTTGTTCATTATCATGGAATAACAGAAATGGCCATGTATCGCTTAACTATGGGAGACTGTGCTGAGGAACCACCTGGTGGCCATATTATATTTTAATGATAGCTAGAATTTTTCATTTGTAATGTCATTGATATAAGTTTAAATTAAGAGATGTATATATGTTTTGTATAAATACATGCCCGAGTATTGATTCTAGTAGTTTAATCTTGTAAAAAAAAAAAAAAAAAAAAAGCATGTATCTTAGCTTCATATGGTTTAAGGAAGGGGGGGAAAAAAAGACAAAAACAAATTGTATATAATGTTTGTGTAGAAGCCAGTCTTTTGAAATTTTCTAAACCTTGTTAGCCTTTTCCTTTCCTTCATCCCCTTTTGATTTTCTTGTATATAAATAACCCATTGTAATCCTCTGTAATGCGTATCTGAGTCATAGCAGGTACATTACTCAGGGTGCAGTAAGAAAGGTGTAATTTTAAATTTTTACTGGGTATTAAATGGAAATACTAGCTGAAGTTGCTATGATTAAAAACATGAGTATCATGTTTCTGCCTTATTCTACAAACAGTGGTTGACTGTTCTATGACATTACCTAGTCAAGAAAAATTAAAGTGATGTTACATTGAATGAGTAGTAAAGAAATAAGAAAGATTAACATTGTAATATATATAAGATATATTTAAGATGAATAAAAATGACATATCGCTAGTCTTATTTAGTTCCTTTTTTCTTTTTTTTTTTTATTGTTGATGTTTTACAGTTGATTGGTAAGATGTATATGTGTTTATTTTAATTCCAAAAGTTCTTGTTATCAGTTAGGACACTGTTACTACAACAAATGGAAATAGTATTGCGTACTAGGACAAATGTAGTATAAAAATCCAAAAATGTGATATGCATATATTTGTTTCAGTTTACCTAGATTGAGCCCTGATGTGTGATGAGAGTTCTGGTTGCAACACTTCATGAAATAAATATGCCTTAAATTTTCTTATTTTATTTTGTGTCATTTGAAATAATTAAAAAACATTGTAATTATAATTTAAAATCCAAACTAGTACACTCAACTCTCACTATAGAAAACTCCTAGGAACACAAAAAGAGTTTGTTAAAGTGGGATAGTTTGCTGTAGTGAATTTCTCTTAGCACTGTATTACCTATAGAGCTTTGGTCAGAACTTTTCAGTAGTTTGTTGATAGTGAGCTCCACCTTACTACTTCATACTGTTTGGTGTTGGAAACCCAAGTCTTGTTTGATATGCAGGACAACCCAGTTGGAGATGCAGAAACACTCTCAAATCGGAGTTTCAAAATTAGATGGTGGGTGTGAATTTCATCACCTGGTTTGAGACCACTGCTGTGCTTATTGGAGGCCTGAAGTGCCTTGAAAAAATTCCATATTTGTTCTCTAGATCAGGGCTGTCCAACCTTAGATAATCCAAGGGCCGCATCAGGAAAAAAAAATTATCCGAGAGCCGCATCACAACTCATATCTAGTAATTTGGTGAGCAGCAGTGACACAACCTCGTAAACTGAACAAACGAATGACACTATTTGCGCACTAATCACATGCTCAAGTTCCCCTTGAGCAGCGGAGCATTCTCGTTGGAACAAATCAGTGTAAGAATGCTTCTTCGATACATCTAATATTTGAAAAACACGTGGGTATATAGTGATGTAAAAACACCAAATAAAATTACCAACATTGAGATTATCAATTAGTGATATAATTAAAATATCTATTATGCATTCGATTCAAATTTGCTATTTTATTTTTTCGCTCGTGAAACCCACAAGCAAGGCGCACAAAATCGCACTGCGGTCAGTGCTTTGGACAGCCCTGTTCTAGATTATTGTTTCTGGACTATGAAAAAAATAAGTAAAAATACAAAATATATATATATATATATATATATATATATATATATAATTTATTGATTTTATATATATATATATAAAATCAATAAAAATGAAAGCAAAAAATCCTTAAGCTTCCCCATGATAATACAAATGTACTATAGGTACATTTGTATCATGGGTGTACAACATTTGTATGTGGCTCCCACCCATGAAAGGTTTTTCATGGGTGGGAGCCACATCTTGAGGTGACATTGGAAGATGTAAACGAGCTTGTCCAATGTTGTTCTGAAGATCTTGTTAAGAAGAAATCCTTGGCATTAAAAAAGAAGTTGCATCAAAATATGTATATACAGTAGAACTTATGATGAAAGATATAAAGGAAATTGTTGATGAAGTGACAAACTGAAGTTATTATGGTCTTCATATGACCTTTATCCTGAAGAGCATTCAAAGTTTACAACTTGCACATATTGAGTATATTCATTTATCCTGAATGAGACATTGAGAAAAAAAAAAAAATTCATTTCTTTAAGATAAACGGGACTCACTTCTACCTCTCTACATCATACATCCCAAAATTTTTTCCAGTTTGTTGCATACCAACGATATCATCAAAAAAGCAAAAACGTTTCCTAACTTTCTCCTTCCAAATATAAATAGGCAACCCCCCCCCCCCCCAAAAAAAGCAGCTGTTTGTCTTATATGGAGAAAACATCCCTCATCAAAGGTGCAGCACTGTTCATTGCCTTAATGAACTGTTATTTCATAGATGAGATATGTTTTGTTTTAGAACAGGTGTTGACAAAGGAAAAAAAAATTTCATTTAAATTATTTTTTTATAATTTTCAAGTTATTAAAATGCAATAGCTAACTGCTAATTATATGTTGTTGTTGTTTTTATTTCGGGGCAGGTTTCCAAAAAAATACAGTTGTATTTATTTAAACACACCTTTTCTCGAAACAGGAAAGACCATGAAGCATTTTTGCATATTCTTTGTTATACCACATTGGTATTCTATATCATTATAAAATCAATATTTAAATATTATTATCTAACATCTCTGGAGACTTATCAAGTGCACTCCACACCACGCAGCCTGCTGCCTTCACTATTTAATCTTCCATATATGTCACATTGTTTACCACCTGCACATCACCTTTAATCATTTTGCCTATATGCAAGATGAAAAACCTAAGTTTCTTGAAGGAAAAAGCACTGCTGCATTTGTATGAAATTGGCTAACCAACCTTTAGTTGAAAAAGTTCATATAAAGATCCCTGTCATTACACTGAGAATTAAGCTTTTTCCTTTTCCAGTTAAATGGCACATCATACATAATTCTTCAAACTGCATCATGAAGACACTTTATATTTGGGGTGGCAGTAACGGGTTCCTATTGCTTGCTGATTGAAATATTTTCTTATTGCGGTACTTTTTTGGGACAGTACACAACGGTACAGCACACCAGAACCTTAACAGATGTGACATGTGGGTGCAGTACATTTAGAAATTTGTAATATTCAGTAATTTTCAGATTTTGAGAATACCTACTTGAAAGGATGGTTTCTAATACAGATCAGTTTCTAAAACGGCTGATTTGAGATTGGTGTTATGTGCAAGTGTACATCTAATATTGTACCTGGGACTCGCATCTAAGTTTGCCCTGACACAAGAAAAATATATATACTAAAGAGAGAGAGAGAGAGAGACTAATTGTAAAATTCGGAAAATGACTTATCTTGACTTCTGTTGATCCAATCATCTAGAGACAGATCAACAGCATTAGTTCAATGCATGCATGTTTCTTGTGCATTGCTCTTATTTTATTAAAATGTGCCATCTCTCTCTCTTATGTGATACAGTCACTTTCTTTTCATAGTTAAATATTATTATCAGAGACCTCTATGGAGCCAAGGATTCTTTCAAGAGAAGGTGCAGATCACTCACACCACATGTCACACCTCTTGAACTCTTTTACATTGGATGCACTCATTACTTCAGGCAAATTTCCACTCACTCACTCACTGCTCTGGGAGAGAAAAACCTAGCTCTCACCCCTTTCCTAACCACACACACAAACTTACCTTCCATAAATACCCCCTTGTCCTCTACCATAACACCTTTTCAGAAGGGTGTAGACTTCTGTTGTATCAGTTCTCATCCCTCTTTTTCCTGTTTAGCAGCGTCTGCAGTCCACATAGTTGCAATCTGTCCTAGTAATCTACATTCCATAATCCCGATGTCATCTTTGTTACTCTTCTTTGCAATCTTTCTATAGCTTCTTTATCCCCCTCCAAATCCAGAGACCAAATCTGCAAAAAGCAGCCTAGGTGCAGTTTTATCAAAATCTTGTAAAGATACAAAATTATATCGTTGTCCCACATGTCAATGTTCCTGTCAGTATCGCAATTATTCTCTGAGTTGTATTTACAGTTTTTGCAATGTGACCTTTGAACTTCAGTTTCCTATCCACCCTCAAAAATCCCTAGCCTCATCCATTTCTTTTAACCTAATCCCACCAGTATACTATGCCCTTGGACATCTCAAAATGTCAAAGTGCATAACTTTATACTCGGTGATAATCGCATAAAAGCGATTATCATTTACCAACCATTCCATGTTATTTAAATCATTGTAAATGCTATATATATACATATATATATATATATCAGTAGCATCCTTGATTGCTCTGCATACCTTTGCATCATCAGCAAACAATTGAACATCTATCAGGTCCTTCCCAACATAATGGTCCAAAGACTGATTCCTGGTGAACACAGCTAGTCACCTTAAATCTGATGGATTCACACCTACTACATGCCAATTTCTGATACATGTCCATCAATCATCCACTTATCCAAGTGAATAGTTTACATTCAAATATTATATTCTCCAAAACAGCCTTTCATGGGGTATCCTATGAAATGCTTTAGCATTTCATAGGATACCATATCTGTTTCATGTCATTTGAAATTGATACACTATTATCATAGTGTATCCATTCACTTGATCCCACTCAGCAATAGCATTACTATAAATATGAAACAAATTACTGAAATGTGAGATCCATTTAGTAAACCCTTTTCTTTGTAAGGCTTGTCTAACAACTCATCTTTGTATGCAAGTTCTTACTAACTTCTCTAAAATCTTCACCACCACTCCAGGGATACTGACAGGTCAGTAGTTAGACACATCAGTTTTTGCACCGCCCTTGTGCAGCAGAATTATCGTGCATTCTTCTGTCTTTCCTGAGCTGTGACTCAAGTTATACAAACATGTCAAGTGCCAAAAGGATTGGTGATTATGTAATATTATGAAGTCCTTGACTTAATGATATATGTAGATATAACATATAGCCTCTCCCACTCTGGTGAACTGATATAACCAAAACATCTGCACAAGAGTAAATGCTTATATATATATATACAGGGTGTTCGGGATAAATTTGACAGTTTCGTAAGGAAAAAGAAAATCTTTGTATCTATTAAATTTAACGAATTGACAAAAAAACATTACAGGCAGAGTTAATTACAATACTATCAACAAGATTTACTCAAAATAACCACCATTAGCATCGATCACAGCTTCAATTCTGCTTCGGAACCTCGAACAAGCTGATGCTACAGTCTCCCTGGGAAGGGCCGCAAAAACTTTTAATTTTATCCATTAACTGGGCTTTTGTATTACTGGAAGTGCGATTGGTGTCTTTTTCAACTGCGCCCCATACAAAATAATCCATGGGGTTAAGGTCTGGGGAGTTTGGAGGCCAAACATTTGGACTGGTGAAGTCGTAGAAATTTTCAGACAACCATTTTTGACTTTTCCCAGAGGTGTGGCAAGGGGCCGAATCCTGCTGCCATACATACGGCCTACCATTGGCTACCCTTGTTATCCAGAGCTTGACTACAGTTAGCAACTCCACGAACAAAGCCCGAATTCCAATGCCAGGGTTCTTCAACACCTGTTCCTGCAGATTTGCGAGGAATTCTGCTGTACGAACGCAATCAGATCGTCTGCTAGGGATCTTTCTTCTTGCTACATCCTCGTAGTCACCATTGCAAGTCTCTAGTTCATGCCTGATTGTTTTTACTGTATTCAGGGAGCATTGGGCAGCAGTCGTAATATCCTTATTTTGATGGCGGGCACGAATCATCATGATACAAGTTATTCTCTTCCATGATTCAGGTGGGTTCCAGCTATCCATCCTTTCTGACATCTTGTATATGAATGAAGAAGGGTCCAAACTTTTAAATGAAGAGAAGTGTGTGTTAATACATGTAACTTACGGAAAAATATAATTAATTATAAATATGTCAAATTTATCCCGAACACCCTGTATATATATATAACGCATGTCTGGATGCTGAGGTAGCAGTCCTACCACCAGAATAGGAACACTGTAGACTAACTGCAAGTCTCCGAAAATTTTAATTTTGTTTTCAAATCTGATAAATGCAGAAATCAGACTGATTCCTTGGTATCGACTAAAGCTTGGAAAATTAGGACACAAATTGGCCAATGAAATGTGAAAACGCTATCAAACAGGAAAACTAGCACAATTAAGATGAAAAAATATAAAATTGAATTATTAGGAGCTAGCAAAGTGAGATGGAATGGTACTGGTAGAATAAATTTTCACAGTGGGAATTTGTTTCTTTATTCTGATTCAATGTTATGTCTTAATATAACTGATAAACATCAATATGGAGTTAGAATCCTCATGAGCAAAAGATTTAGTCAAGCAATGATTGGGTGAGAACCAATTTCAGAACGAATAAGAGTAAATCTTAAAACGAAATTTGGAAGACTAAGAGTTGTTAAATATGCCCCAACTGAGAATGCATCCTTTGAAGAAATGTTTTATAGTCTACTTGATAAAAGCCTAATGATTATTATTATTGTTCTGGGCAACTCCAAGGAGTCGACAGACTCATTGAAGGAGGCCCTAACATCATGTCAAGAACAACTATTCGACATTGACACAGTATCTATCATACCTTGCCTTGAACTCATTCACGGTCGTAGCACCCACAACAGACTCTGGAAGCTTATTCCACTCATTCACCATTCTCCAAGTAAAAAACCTAGCTCTAACACCCTTGTCAACCATGCTCTTGCCCAGCTTCCCAGCCCCTACTCCTCCCACCACCAGTCATATTTTCAAAAATATTTTCTGGATCAATCTTGTAGAAACCCTTCAGTAATTTGAATGTCTCAATCATATTACCCCTCCTTCGCCTATCGTCCAATCTCTGCAACCCACAAATCTTCAACCTATTCTCATAAGGTTCATTCCACAGACTTATCATCTTGGTCACTCGTCTCTGGATCTTCTCCACTTCCTCCCCATCACGAAGAAATCCTGGTGCCCATAACTGGGCACAGTAGTCCAGATGGGGTCTTATCAAGGCTCGATACAGAGGAACAACAACTTGTTTGTCTCTGAATGTTAAAGTATTTTTCAGAAGCCAAGTGAGTTGATGAGCTGATTTAGCTACTTTTGCAATGTGCCCCCTAAACTTCAATTCCCTATCCACTAACACTCCCAAATCCCTGGTCTCATTAATCTCCTGGAGTACGGTTCCACCAATGCGATATACTGTTGCTATTCTTTTCACCCCAAAGTGCATAACCTTACACTTTGCCACATTAAATTGACATCCATTTTTCCTACCCCAGTCCTCCAAGCTATCCAAATCATCCTGTAACATTTTGACATCCTGTGCACTCACAATTGCTCTACCCAACTTTGCATCATCAGCAAACAAGTGAACACTTCCTCTCAAATCCTTTCCTATATCATTGATGAACAAATTGAAAAGCAGTGGTCCAAGAACAGAGCCCTGTGGCACACCACTAGTCACAAGCCGTCTTTTAGACTCCACTCCTGCATAAACCATTCTCTGGTATCTCTCCTTCAACCACCCTCCTATCCATCTCACCAACCCTATATCCCCATCTGCTTCAGTTTACTGATTAGGGTTCCATGTGGTATCCTGTCAAAGGCCTTGGCAAGGTCCAGTAGTATCACTGTAAACCCATTACCCCTATCCAATTCAGCCGTCACTGTGTTATAGAACGTGAGCAAGTTACTGAGGCATGGTCTACCCTTCACAAAACCATGTTGTCCCCCATACAATATCCCATTTTCATCTATCCAATCCTGTATTCTTTTCTTGACTAATTTCTCTAAGACCTTGACAATGATTCCTGATATGCTAATCGGTCGGTAATTTACAACAGCAGTCTTGGAACCACCTTTATGCAGTGGAACTATTTTCCCCTCTTTCCACCCCTTGGGACTAACCCAGACCCGAGACTCAAATTAAACAAAATGGTCAAGGGTACTGACAATTCTTTAGCTGCTTCTCGTACGACACGAGCTGGTATACCATCCAATCCAACAGATGTATTGACATTGAGGTTATGCAATAGACTACTCACCTCCACTTCATTCACCACAATTCCCGTATAATCTACTGGTTTATTCGTTTCTGCAATGTCACCACCTGGATGATATACTTTTGCAAAGTGCTCACTCAGTAACTCAACTATATCAACTGATTCAGTTACCTCCTTACCATCGGCATTCTTTAAAATCATTCTGCCATGTACATTTTTCCTTTTACTTGCTACATATCTAAAAAACTGTTTAGGATTCTCTTTAGCCTGTATGGCCAATGTCCTTTCGTAATCCTTTTTTGCTTTTCTTACCACACTTGTTACCCTTCTGGCCTGCACTTTATACCGTTCATGTGCCTGCCGGTCACCTTTCTCCTTAAATTCCCTCCATAGTTGTTTCTTTTTTTGCAGCTCAAGCTTAATGGTGTTATTCATCCATTTAACCCCTACTTGATTTATTATTCGGACTCTAGGTATACAGTCAGCCATTGCTTCATGCAAACACTTCTTAACTGCCTCCCATGCACTATCAACTTCTAGTCCTTGCAGTTGTACATGCCATGGCACTGAACCAATCAAACTCCTAAGCTTGTCATACTTTCCAGCCCGATAATTCCATATGTACCCTGTCTTAATTGAAAATTCCACACCTTTAGCCACCTCCCAAGTCAAGACCCTATGATCACTCTCACCAATTGGTGGTAATGTGGTGATATTTGTTACAGCCAAATCCTCAGATGTAATTACTAGGTCAAGCACTCTCTGACCACTAGTATTTTCCATTACATGCTGTTGCAGAAAGTTATCCCTTAATAACTGCATAAAATCCAATTCCTTCCTCCCGTGTGTCCTCTCCTCACTCCAATCAATGCGACCATAGTTGAAATCTCCCATAATAATCACCCTCCTTCCATCCATTTCTTCTATTTGCTTGTGCATACTGTCACCACCATCTTTTCCATCACCTGGTCTATAGCAGCACCCAATTGTATATTTAGTTCTGCTAGCCACAATCTCACACCAAATGGCCTCAAATGTGCTCTTTTCTCTATCCTGCAGTTCAACTTCTATTCTCCTTGGCTGTAGGTCATCAGCTATCATCGACAATACTCCTCCCCCCCCCCATTTTATTCTCCCGGTCATTCCTGAACACACTATACCCATCACATTCAATCCCACTAGCTATATCATCCACAGTCAGCCATGATTCACTAATACCAATAACCTGTGGTCTGGAAGTGCCAACCATGGCCAAAAACTCTTCCTTCTTGTTCCTAATACCTCTAGCATTAGTGTACATGAATTTAAGACCCCCATTAGCCCCAACCCTACCTTGATGCCTTATATTAACTATCCCACTCTGATTTGTTGTCCTTATTCGCTCGGGCATATTATATTCATTCTTACATTCAACTGCCTCCCTAAGGACTGTATATCTACTCCATCCCCCCCCCCTTAATAAATCTAGTTTCTCTGAATTTGCACATCCACCACATTAAGCAACACTTTCTCAAGTCTTCTTACACTGTAACCATTCAAATGCAAGCCATCCATCTTATATAGATCCTTTCGCCCATCAAACTCACTCCACACATCCACAAATTCCACACCACGCCTCATACATAACCCATGCATAAAGTCATTCGCAATTATGGTCCTCCTTTTAAACATTTCGCTGTCATACCGTGGCAAAAGACTAATCATTCTAACTCTCTCACCCTTTTCTTTTGCTACCTTAAACAATTCATTCAGGTCTTCTATTATTTCCATTTTATCTCCTTTCAAATCATTCGTACCTGCCACAACAATCATTTCTTTCACCCTTTCCTTTTGCTCTCTAACGGACTCAGTTACATCCTTTATGGTCGCACCGGGTTGGTACGATTTTGTCCAATCCTCTACTAACACACCTCGTACTAATGAGTCTCCATACAACACTCTATCCTTCTTGTTCATGCTCACACTCATACGCCTATCTTTCCTGTCATACGTTTTATTATTGGCTGGTTCATTCAGTCGACTTTTGCTCATACGCTTTAGCTGCTGTTTTGCCCTTTGTATCGCACCATTCAACAACGCGATCTCACTCATTGCATCTATCTCATCTTTTTTATTCTCTGTAAAACCATTAATACTATCATTCACACTCTCGCAATTCTCTGGTACAACCTCGCCGTTTCTTGTCATATCCCTATTTTCTTCATTCTGAAGTTTGACAAAAATA
Source organism: Typopeltis vanoorti (assembly GCF_054136105.1). NCBI lineage: Eukaryota > Metazoa > Arthropoda > Arachnida > Uropygi > Thelyphonidae > Typopeltis > Typopeltis vanoorti. Next base: position 67,886,002 of record NC_143549.1, on the reverse strand, counting down.
TCACACTCGCGATCCGAAATACACTTCAATTCCTCATTCTCTCTACATTTTCTACACACATTCACTCCTTTATTATCATCTAACCGCACTCCGCAAAGCGTACATTTCGCAGATAGTACACTGAATCATCTCCTTTACATTACCGTTCTTGAAAGAAGATGGCGATCCATCATTACTGGCCGCCATTTTCCTTCGTACTGGCGCCATACTAGTAACTCATTTTATCAAATTATAAATTATAAACACCAAAAACACACAAACAGAGGTACTAACAAAGCAAGGCAAACAAAACTACGCAATATTAAAGTAAATTTATCAACGATAACTGAAAATAATGCTTATCTTATCAGGAGCTTTCACGAACACTACACACTACGAATCCCTCTAGCGGCGACTTCCCGACATAGATTATGTTATAAAACACTTTAGTACATTAACTACACTAATAAAACTATCATAATATACTAAAATTACACAATTAAATCTAACAAAATAATAATAAATCTACAAAAATCACAAATTTTTCAGGAGCTTCTTCCCGTGGATTACTTCAACGCTCAAGTTGGTACAGAGAGAAATATAAATGGTAAACTGTTAGTGGAATTGTGTAGCAAATATGACTTAGTAATAGGCGGCACAATCTTCCAGCATAAAAGAGTACATAAAGTAACCTGGATGGCAAAACACAGAATTAATAGATATCCGATATTGGCTTAGATCATCATCTAATAATGCGATCTATGCAGTCATATATTCGAAAAAATCATCAGGGAAAAACAATTAATAGGCGGAAATTTAATATTCCTTTAATTCCCGCGATGAGTCTACGGACTCCTTGAAGGTGTCACGAACAGTGGCGGCTCGTGGCTTGAAATCGTCGGGGTGCTGTTAACTGTTAACTTCTGTGGCTTGATGGATGTCAATCCCGTGGATTCTGATCCCGTCATCGGTATGAAAAAGACTTATTTTAAAGGTTAGCGAGCACTCGGCTCACCCTGATTAGGGCAATGCGGAAGCGCCTGAGCCGAAAGGTAGTGCAGCTTTCGGGCGCTTAGAAAACTCCTGAATGAGTTGCTCGGAATGAGAAGCTGCTTAGGTGAAAAAGTAGCGGTAGTGTTACGAAGCAATGTGGAAATATCTGGGATATCAGCATCGAGATGCAGGAGAGCATGTCATTGGGTGATCATGGAGAAGATGACTTGAGCATTCCTGAGGAATTTCTTAGTGTCGGCTTGGGTGGGGTTCATCTTGCTAAAGGCTATTAGCATCTCCCCTAGTGAGGCAGCAAGAATCTGTGCAGAATTTTCATTGTAATCTGTCGAGGCTACGGGTAAAATCCGCGGAGAGACCGCAGAAGCGTATGTTTTATCGGCGGGAACACTCCGCACTGTGACTTCCGGCGAAGGTTTCGTGTCTTGAATCTCAGTGGGCGGAGCCAAAGCCGCTCTAGTCTTCCGTTGGTTAGATGGGTGAATTGAGCAGCCTTTAAAATTTGCTGGATGGGGGCCGCCACAATTCGCACATTTAGCAGGTGTAGACGATGATTTTGTGCAAGTGTGCGAGGGATGGTTGGCACCACACTTTACACACTTGTAATCTGCTTTACATAACTTTTGTGCATGCCCAAATTTTTGGCAGCGGTGGCATTGACCGGCGGATGCCTTTCTTCTGAGTGGTTCGGTCTTGATGACTAAGTTGCAAACTATAGTAAGGTCGTAAATTGCTCTGTGGTCTTTACTGATCTCCACTAAGACCAGAGGCATGGGGCGCTTGTCTGCGCGGTACATGCGCTCGATCTTAATTGGTTCAAGACCTTGTGATCTGAGGTCAGTAGCTATTTCATCAGTTGTTATGGTTTCTGCCAGACCTCTGATGACTACCTTAAGGTTTTTTTCGCTTTTTAGTTGGTAGGTGTGATATGGGACTTTCTGTTCATCCATAAGTCTGGTGAGCTGGCGGTAGTCCGTTTCTCCTTCGGGCTGTATGCGGACTCCATCGTCGGTGTTTTTAGCTGATGAGAACTTGATGTTATTGTTCTTCATCGTCTCTGCAAGTGACGACCAGTTTTCTTTAGCTCTCAAGATTACTGGCGGAATCCTCTCTTTGCGCTGTGTCAATGTCCCTGTTCTTTCATCAGCTAGCGCTGATGTATCCATTGGAGCTGTAGTTTCCGACGTCTGGGGTATTATTTCAGGATCTGTTGCAGGGGATTTTTTCTTTCTCTTCTTCCGTTTAACTTCCTGAAAGCTACTGGAGTTTGAAGGAGAGATGTCTTCAGTAGTTATTGCTGGCTCGCAGGCGTTGTCATGTGAAGGGTGAGGAAGTTTAGAGGGATGGGTATCCTCTGTCTCCGCTTCAAGGATCTGGTGTGCTCCGATTTTATCTGGCCATTTTTTGTGTAGCAAGTTGCCTAAATCCCTGAATAGCGTCAAAAGTTCCTGAAAATTGAGATCGTCGAAGGACTTATCCATGGCTAGGCTTATGAAAACGAAATAGATAGAACTGAAAGTCTTACCTGCTCTGTTTATCGAGCACGAACCTACGGTACAGTAGTAAACTCCGATTCCCTACAATTCAATCAAGATCAAGATCGAACCTCCTAATTCCATTACCTCGTCGGGGTGCTGCAACTTTCGAAATATATATACACACTAAGTACAATGTATACGTATTTGGATAAAATATCAAAATCATGGTAAAAAATTTTAAAAAATAAACATGAAAAAAAAATTGTTTATTATCGATAAAATTATACAGTTTAGTATTCTGAGGTCATAATTGTCAATAACCCCAATAATGTTCTAAAAAATTATAACAAATGTTATGTCTTTAATTGCAATGTCCAAATATTTAAAGAGACGGAGTAAACACGATAAGCACTACGAACACTATTACTGATGCAAACTGCATATAAACAACAGTGGAACTGCGCGACGGACAGTGCCGCATTACGCTAATAGCTCGCATCTCACTATGACTTGCATATGCTTTTGCACATAGCAATATGACACTGTGGTAAATAGTGCTGCTAGCGTCCTTCGCCCTCCTAAGTGTACAAGATCGATTTTTATTATTTTTTTATACAAAATAAGAGAATTGTATAGGATTGTTGATGATAAAATTAAATATTACAAGCAAATATAAATAAATTAATAAATATATTTATATGGCGAGAAAAATTGGGGCTCCTATGCACGAACTGCCCCGGGTCATGAATAATAATAATTACAAAATGAAGTCTGTAATGAATTTAAAATAAATTTAAGAAGAAACACGATTGGAGGAAAAGATATATGAAATGATGTTACAGAGGCTAAATGGAAAAAATATTTAAAAAAAAAAAAAAAAAAAAGTCCTTAATGATACAGTGGAACATGTTTTAAGATATGCCAAAAGAAAGAAAGAAGAATGGTTATCAGTGGAGACTAGTGGATGAAAGGGGAAAAAAAAAGCTGAAATTATGTGCAAAAAATACTCCCCAAACTTAAATATAAGATTTTATTTAAAGTAAAGAGCCAATAGGCTTCATTTCGGCGAGTTGCCCTAGTGCAAACTAGGGCAACTCGTTGCAAAGGTGAAGAAAGTTCTGATCGCTATTCTTAGTATTTTCCATAATGTAAAACCCATCTCCTAGGAGATGTATGATGTTATATATTATGGTGGGAGGTCACTACCCAGACCGGTTTCGATCTTTATTGAGATCTCATCAGTGAGTAGCTAGACCAAAATATAATACTGAAGGTATAGCGAAAAGAACTTATATACTCTGCTATACGAGTTGGGAGCCTGTGTAGCTCAGTGGATGTGGCGTTTGCACACCACCGTGCTTGGCCGCACGAAAGAAGGCTTGGTTTCGAGTCTAGTCGGCGACTAGAGGAAATTTTTCTAAGCCTTTTTTCGACCGGTTCCCGAGTTAGTCGATCTCTGGCACGGGCAAGCAGGTTTTTCCTCCCGGAAACTCGGGTTTTTCGTCCTGTAAACTCAAGAAAATCGACCGTAGAACCCACATTATTTCAGACATTAAATATATTGTGGTAGGATTAGGGACCACGAGATGTCGGCACATTTGAGCCGTCTCTCTCTTCACTGCGTACCGCTTAATTAGTGATAGCCTTGGGCCATCTGTCTCTGATTGGGTACCAGTGGAGATTGAACTGCCCACTCAGTCTCCAAAAGTTAGATAGGGCTAAATGGCCTCGCCTACTCTCGTATACGGGAATAAAAAGGCGTTAGCTGATTTTTTTTCTATACGAGTTGTCAAAAAGGTGCACCCATAAATTATTTAAAGTAAAGAGCCAATAGGCTTCATTTCGGCGATGTAAAACATTATTTAAATTAAGGGGATATAAATCCCACATTGTTTTAAAACTGAATAAGAATCTCAAAGATCGGAATCAAAGAGTTTTATGCCGAATATAGTAACTATAAACGTATCGGCGACTACTAGCGTAAGCTAAAGCACGGTTCAAGTACGTAGTACAAACTAGGGCAACTCGTTGCTTTAGCTTACGCTAGTAGTCGCCGATACGTTTATAGTTACTATATTCGGCATGAAATTCTTTGATTCCGATTTTTGAGTTTCTTATTATATATATAAGGTGAGAGAGTTAGAAATGATGAACGACGATGGTTTGAAGAACTGGCCTTGGGGGCACAATAAGCTGCAAACAAGAATAATGTAGAGTTACACAGTATTCTCTTTACTGAATAGCATAGGTTTGCTAAAGGAAGATCGTGTTTTAGCGATCTTCTTACTTATTAAAACAAGGTTAACGAATATATTGGACAAGAGATGGATACATATACTATATATTTAGATTTTGCAAAGGTTTTCGATAGATTGCCATGTGACAAGCTAGTAATTAAACTGGAACAGAAGGTGTTGGATAGTAGATCAATGCGTTGATTGGAGACTGGCTGCCTGATAGGTATCAGCAGGTTGTGTATGGGGAGTGATATCCCAGAAGAAGAAAATCACTAGTGGTTTGCCACAGGAATCTGTTTTGGGGGTCACTGTTATTTAATTTTTATGGAAATGACATTGGAAGGGACTTGGACTTAAATGATGATATACAGTTGTTTACAGATGGTGGAAAGTTGAGAATTGTGAGAAGTAGAGCAGATGTAGCCTTGCAAGAAGCAAAAGACTGTCCGAATGGGTGAATGTGTGTGTGGGGGGATGTCAGTTTAATGTAGCAAAGTGTAAAGTTTGAAAATTTGGGAAGCAAGGATGGGATGCACTGTATAGGATTGGTGGGATGTTTTAGAGGAGGTGGAGATGAAAGATCTGGGGGTGATGGTGGATCGGGAATTGAAATTTTGTGGACATTTTGCTAAAATTGTAAGGACATCACCGTGGGTTATGGGAATGATGCAGAGAAAACTGATACGTAAAAGTAAGGATATTCTGATCCCATTGTACAATGGTTTGATCAAGCCGCATATGGATTACTGTGCACAAGTTTGTTCGCCTATTTTGGAGACTAATTTTCAAATGGATAATGAGATGTTGGAGAGGATTCTGAGGAGATTGGCTGAGTTGGTTTCTGTTCTCTGGAATGTAGAGTACGAGTAAAATTAAGAGAATGCAAATCAGAAAGCCTGGTGGATAAAAGGAAGAGCGGGGGTGACATGATCGAGATGTACCAGTTGGTAAAGGATAATTACCAGATTAACTTGGACGAGATTTTTCATAGAATATCTGAAGACAAGGAGAACGGGAGGCCATCCCTGGAAGCTGTATAAGGTGGGTGTGAGCAAGGGGATGAGTAGACTTTTTGCATGGAGAGTGGTTGGTGATTGGAATGCATTGCCTGAGAGTGTGGTGAGTACAGTGACAATGAATGCATTTAAGTCGAGGTATGATGAGCTGTGCATGTGAGAGTGTGGCATAATGCGATGACGAGTCGCTTTACTCCAGGAGGTCTTGATAATAATAAACTTACTATATGTTATTAGTAAAATTTCTGCAAAATTATTCTTTCAAGAATCTTTAATATTTAAATGAGGGCATAAGAAGAGAGCAGTCTGGTTTTCCCGGCAGTGTTTTATCTGCAGGAGCAACTAGAGATGTTGACATAAGAATTCAAAAGGCAAGAAATGCATATGCTAAACTTAGCAGAGTATGAAAAATGAAAAACATTCACACAGATACAAAATTAAAAATATTTAACTCCTGTATTAAATCAGTTCTTTTATATGGATGAGAAACGTGGCTGGTTTCAAAGGAAATACAAAGAAAGCTACAAATATTCACAAGGCGATGTCTGGGGAGCATACTTCGAATTTGGTGCTCACAAATTATTACTAATGAAGAGACCTTTGCAAAAAAACAAATCAGCAAAAAGTCAACCTCGAAATCAGAAAAAGAAAATTTAAATGAATTGGACATACACTTAGGAAAGATCATGAAGAAATCTATCATGCAGCCCTAGAATAGAATCCACAAGGAAAGGGAAAGTCTGGGCCGTCCTAAAATATCTCCTGAAGCCAATCTCCTAAAAAAAACTGTTGGAAATCGACTTTAATGGAATGTGAGAAGACGAGTTTTTCTGAACTAAGACCAATAGCAAGGATAAGAAACTTGTGGTAAGCATTTACAAATTCTCGATTTGTAAAAGTTCCTGATGAATCTGGGAAAAAAGAAGAAGATTCTTTCAGTACACCTACTGATATCCCGTCTGGACCTTCATCCATTTGTTCAACCTCATTTTTACGCACCTATATCTCTTTCTACTGTGTGTAGTGGCAGTATACGGTTCTTAACATTATTTGAACAATCTCATCCGCTTCTGACGAAAACACGTTCACTGCATTTCCTGGAGTGCAGTGAACATGGTGATAAAATTTCTTTAATTTTCTTGTGTAATATAGCCTGTGGAATATTCATACTCCGACTTAGCTTTCCATACAATATCCATAACATTTCTGGCCTGCTTTATACATTTCATAACTCGCTCATTCTTATTCTCATGATATACCTTCCACATCATCTTCTTTTTATGGATCTCTTGCTTAATACGGATACACATCCATTTAACTCCCACCTTATTTGCTCTTCGAACTCTAGGGACAGATTCAGATACTGCCTCATTTAAACATTTATTTCTTCAAACCTTTTCGAGCATTGCTTTTATCCTTCCAATTCAGTAACTGATAATATCTGACTGAAAATAGTCTTCTCGTGAGTTATATAGTTCCATATAGTTACCTACCTCCTAGTACAGTATGGCATGATCACTGCCACTAACTGGTGGCAAAACATTTACATTCATCACTGTAACCCCTCTTCTGACGTTATTGATTAAATCGAACACTCTTTAACAGCGAATTCCTTCTTTCACATGCTGCTTGAGAAAGTTGTCTCGCAACAGCTCAATAAATTCTCCTTCATTCTTATCATGAGATTTTTCTGCTAGCAATCAATGTTGGGATAATTTAAGTCACCTACAATAAATAATTAACTACTCACTTAGTACTCATCAGGATAATTTGGTAATACATTTCGTCGTCCTCGTTAGCAGTTTAACCACCAGGTCTATAGCAATACCCCCCACACCACATATTTCATCCTACTAACATTCACATCACACCATATAGTCTCGAACTCACTGCTACATAGTACATTATGGTTGCTTTCATCAGTTTCTACCATAATTGAATACCACAAATCATCAAATATCATTAATAGTATTCCCACTGCTTCTCTATCAATTCTGTCCTTAAAATTTACTATATCCTTAACCCAGTAACGACTTCTGACTCTGGTAAGCAAGTTCCAAAAATGCCAATAATCTTAGACCATAACACATTCAATAAACCAACTAACTGTACTTCTTTGTTTCTTACGCTTCTTGCATTTGTGTATAGCCATAACAAGTTATCTCCTGACTTTTTTGTATGCTTACATGTACAGTCTGCTTAGTCCTATCGAGCTACTTTTTCGTCCAGAAACACACTCAAAAAGTCTGAACTCAAAATTAAATTCCAACATTTTACCAGATTCATAATCATGCTCAGTGACATTCGTATCATCACGTTTGCATACATTAGCTGAACTTACATATTCTCACAGTTCCATGCCCTAGTTTTCTTGACTCTCTGTAGTAGATCTGAACCCAACTAATAAATTTTCCAGGCTCCTGATGCCAGATCCATTCAAGTACAGGCCGTGTCTCTTATACAAATCGTTTCTACCATCAGACTCAATCCACACATCCAAAATTCACATTCAATTATTCAGCCTGGCATTAAATCTTTTGCTATCATTACCCTCCTTAACCCAGTTTTGTCGTATCTAGATAATAAGTTTACAATTTTTACTCTCACACATTTCGTTCTCACTTCTTTCAAAAAACCATTCATATCCTCGCCCATACTGTATGTAGCCCACTTAAATCATTAGTTTCAACAAGCATCACCATCTCATTTACTTTTCTTTTCTGTTCGTCTATTACATTTGCTTCATAAGGACTCACTTTAGTGAGTACAGGAGTGGCGAACCCGAGATACCTAATGCTTACTTCATATAATATATATCTGTTATATTGTCTGCAGGTTATTGGCTCCTACCAGTCTACAGATAATATTTTTATATTAATTTCGATGTTTATTTCGTCTCGTGCTGTAAATCTGGCTTCTCTCCCAGGTATTTGCCTCACTTAGTAGGCTATCTTATCCCGCTTAATCAGCATGGGATGAATTTGGAGCAAAACTTTCAGATTTGTGGAAAGGTCCTCTGCAACCGTGCCACTGTTTCTTGCAGCTTCATTCCAAAATCCTAATATGGTTGAGCTTTATAAATCTCATGCTTCACTGGCTGCCATGCAGAATAATCAGGGCTGCGTTCAGGATTTAAGCAGAGGATCCTATTTTACAGTCTCCAACACAAGTCAGTGTTATAAAAACAATCAAAATCACCTAACGTCTTTTATTCCCTTACAGGGAGTAAGCGAAGCCTTTCAACCCTATCTAGCTTTTGGAGACTGAGTGGACAGTTCAATCTCCACCAGTAGCCAATCTGACAGCTGGCCCATAACTATCACTCATTATGAGCGGCCACCAATGAAGCGACGGACAAACAAGTGCTGTTATCTCTTGGTACCTAACCCTAACAGGATATGTTGCTGTCTGAAGTGTGGATTCTAGGGCCGATTTTCTTGAGTTTACGAGACGAAAAACCCGAGTTTCCGGGAATAAAAACCAGCTTGCCCTTGCCAGAGATCGACTAACTCGGGAAGCAGTCGAAGATAGGCTTAGAAAAAAAGTTCCTCCAGTCGGTGATTAGACTTGAATTTAAGTCTATCCTCGGGCGGCCTAGCCCAAATGATGCAAGTGAATAGGAAATATAGAAGACATGAAATGAACCTTAGAGGTGAAGTTTACATAGTCACATGGAACATACGGGGAAACTGATGGGTACTCTTGTTATAATCTATGAAGAGATGTGGACGACATCTAGAGGATTACAGAGAACAGATGGAATGGAAAAGGTCACTTCAGAAGACAGAATGGTGAGATATTTGTTTATTTATTCAGGAGGTGACTCAAAGCATTTTGGAGTAGCTGTAGTACTGAGGAAATATTAAGGAAGAATTCTTCTTGGTTATAATCCGTTTTATTAGACTTTTTATTAGACTTATGGCTCATTGTATCATAGCAATGTGTCAATCGTGGTTGTTTATTTATGCTACACAAGTAGGCCTGACGAAGAGATTAAGGAGTACTATGAAACCTCCGGCCTGTGTTGGACTGCTTACCAAGGAGAGATATGCTTTTCGTCTTAGGAAACTGCAGTACAAAAATAGGAAAATTGTAGGATCGATTATGGTAGGGTTGGTCTGGAAGAATGCAACACTAGTGATGAAAGATTCTTGGGATTTTCCCATGCCAACAGATTAGTCATTACCAATACTTTCTTCCTATACTTGGACTTCTATCATAGATAGGTCAAGGCACCACATTGATTACATCCTGGCACTTTAGAGATGGAAGGCGACCATCTGTGATGTAAGAACCAAAATAATAGAACCTGAGGAACAAGACAGACTCCAAAGCCTTCCAAGTCAGGCACACCCCACTAGACTGAATGTCAGAGTAATCCCTAATGGGTTCACAGAAGAAGAAACATCAACATGGTTGGATGCTCTTTTGCAGACTAGTGAGGAGAACATACCTGAAATGCTCTGGGAAGGGTCAAGGTCATAATACAGGATACAGCCAAGAAGTGTCTAGGTCCAGTTAGAAGACTAAAGACCCATGGATATCAGATTCCAAAGCCTCTGATTGAAATGAGGCGTTTGTAGTAACAAAGTGACACAGGGACTGAAGAAATTACACACAGAAGTCAGAAAAGCCATCAGGCGGGACAAGGAAAATTATTATTCTAAGAAATGTGAAAAGATAGAGTTCTAGGTGGAAGCACAATTGTAAAAGGATGTTTCGTTTAGTTCATGACCTTAAACACAAATTTAAGCTGAAATTGAATGCTGTCAAAGAAAAAACGAAGCAGTACTAACAGAACAATTGGAAATTAAAAACAGATGGAAAGAGTACAGTAATGAACTGCACATCAGAACGAAGGAAAATTTAGAAAGCCCTCCACGAGGAAAATTTCAATTTGAACCCTCCTCCACTTCGGCATGAGGTTTAAAGAGCAGTTAAACAGCTTAACAGCAATAACACCCTAGGAGCAGATGGAATACCAGCAGAGTTAATTAGGCCACATGGGAGACAGGATCATGGCATAGAGGCTAGAAGAAGTCGGTTTTCATACCACTGCAAAAGAAGGTAGATATGATGGATTGCAAGAAATATAGAATTATTAGTTTGATGACTCTTTCAAGCAAAATAAAATTTTGCTTGCAAGATAATTCTAAATAGGATTAGGACCAAAGTTACAGCAGAGATGCCTGAGGAACAAGCAGGTTTCAGGAAAGGTAAGGGTACCAGAGATCAGATCCTTTGCTTTGACAGATCATTGCGAATTATAGAGTTCAGACTCCTTTTAACGCGTTCATTGCCAATCACGCGATATCGCGCGATGCGAGTTCTCACCAAACGGCCGATCACGCGTTATCGCGTTGACGTCGCTAACTAAATAAAAAAATATAAAAAATTTGGCCACCACACGAAATTCCAATTTTCAGCTTGGCAATGAAAGTGTTAATAATGTGTTTCAGACCTACTCCCTTTGTCTGTGCTCGTTATGGGAAATTGCGGAGGATAATGAAAATAATAGGTTTTCCTGAACATTATCAGGCTGATAGTTAACTTGTAGAGTGAACAAGAAATCACGGTAAGAACAGGTGTTGGATTAATTGATTGGCTTTAGTATGTTCAACATAGATACTAAACACTGATTGTGTTTAGTATCTATGTTGAGGACATCATGCGCACACCTTTTGATTAACATAAAACAGAATTTAGGACAGGTGAGAGATGGATCAGTAATCTGAGGTATGCTGATGATACAGTACTGTTCTATAATGACAAGGAAGAACTAAGACAGATCCTTGACAGACTTAATGAGATCAGCAGGAACAGAGGACTTAAAACCCACTAGCAAGTCAAAAGTTATGATTCTCAAATGAAATGTAAAGAGGGAAGCGCCTGAAAAATAAGAGTACCTATACAGAGAAATAATTTGGGAAGTCAGCAAATGTACTTTCACTTGGGATCCGTCGTTAATGTGAAGAACTGCTGTTTAGAAGATTAGGAATGGCTCAACAATGGTCAGAGACTTGTCTAAAATCAGGAAGGATGGATCTATACCCACAGGAACAATGCTGAGGATTCTGGATGCTGCTGTTTTTTTCAATAGTGAACTTATAGATGTGAAACACTTGGAAACTAAAGAAGTCTGATCAGAAAAAGATAGCTGCTGTTGAGATGTGGTGTTACAGGAGACTGTTGAGGATCTCATATACTGAAAGGCAGATAAATTGATGAGTGCTAGAAAGAATCGGTAGAACACCATAAGGGTACCAACAGAAGAACGCTCAAATACTTTGGACACATTGAAATAATAGAAGTACAGTTGCTCAAAACAATAATAGAAGGCGAAGTCCCTTCAAAAAGAGGAAGAGGTAGACCCCAATGAGATGGATGGATGATGTGTCTGCAGTTGGTGGTCCTCAGATAACCAAAGCCTCTAAAAAGCATTCAATAGGACCACATGGATCGACTGGTGCAATGCATCACTGAGGAACGAAGTGATATCTGAAATCATACAGCATCTGATGATGTCCAATGGACTTATGGATGGGGCACATTTGCCATATCTTTACTTTTTGCTTCCCGGAAGTTCGAAGTAGTGACTCCTTCATCAAACTCAATTTCATGATCGAATAACAGTACCATATCACTTCTTTTATTCTTATGTTCTAATTGATTTACCTTATTGTTAGTATAATTATTCATTGCTACCTTATCTACTTCAGTGTTTTCCTGCTTCATATTTCCATTCCATTTTTCTTGTCCTCTAAGTTTCTTTAATTGTTGCTCGACTCTTTTTAATTCTCTCGTCGATTATCTCATGATTTTTTTTTAAATTCGGATATTTCAAGCTTAGTTATTCTCACTTATAACTTTAACAACAGTGCTGCAACGCTTCTGCTCAAAATGTACAAAGATTTCCTTCCTCTGGCAGCTTCATTAGCATGTGTTTTGTTCTTACAGTTTTTGGCTCAATTTTAAAAACAATGGCGGTGCTGGGGAGGCATTATGCTTAATGGATGCACCAAGCCACAACTGCTGGAAAAATGGACTATGACTGATGAATGATGTTGCAACGAAGTTCATTGACGTCATGGTTGACTGTTCCGTGGTGTGTAGGTGAAGAATTAATTTTTATGGATGAGAATGCCACACCACATCATTCACAAGCGGTGGAGATACTTCTGGAGGCCAAGGATAATAATCGAATCGAGTGGCCAATACGGTCCCCAGATCTCAACCCCATAGAACACATTTGGAGACGCACTGCTGCTCGAAATTCCCTTCCAGAAAACAAACAAGGCCTTATTCTTGCTCTGAAAGAGTAATGAGCCAGGTTGCCTGAAGAACTCCTGAATCACTTGGTGCTAAACATGGTACGGCGTTGTTAGAAGAACTGCAACGCATTTCGAAATGGGCATGTTTCATACCGAAATGTCTCTCTGCATAGTTTTCTCTAAACACTGTACATTAATTCCTTTAGGAATTAATGTACAGTGTTTAGAGAAAAGTTACAAATTTCTTTAGGAAATTTGTAACTTTTACCATAAACATATTGCAATTGAATTTGTACGAAATTTATAACACATTTTTGAGTAATATAATTTATTAATTTGCTGGCAATAAATTTATGTCCACATTTAGCTGTAGTCATGAAATTTTTTTCATATACACGCAAAAATGTTTCTCGTCTTTAGCTTTTGAACACCAGTGTAGTATTGATGTGCTATAGGTTTTGCAACTTGCCAGAGAATACTTGCAAATAACAGGCTAATATTTTGTGTATATTTGCCTGCACAGATCGCCTTTACACTACAGCACTTATATGCTATAGGTATTACAATCCTTCATGTTTAAGTCAGATAACCTTGAACTGAAGAATGATATCTTTCTGTTCAAGGTTATCTGTCTTATACGGTCAGCCGGTCTTATACGGATGTGACAGAGTTTTCCATCTGGAAACTCGGAGTTTTTAGATGGAAAATCTGAATAAATCTTTCCTATGGAAAATTTCCTAATCTCACTTAATTTACAACGCGCGGATCGTTCGAGTATGCCAATACTTTTCAATATAACCACAATTTAAAGATATAGTAAAAAATTAGTTTTAATGAAACATCTAAATTTAAACATTTTGAATTCTTCAAATTATGTTTTCCATATTTCTATCAAATATCAGATAAGGTTGTAGTTTTCATCATGCGAGTGCCTAAGCGAATTTTCTCATTATTTCTAATGATTTCTTAGGCATTTAATAAGAATTTCCGTTCTTGCCTTTCAATTAATGGAGTTTCAACACAAATTAAAGTTATAGTTTTCATAATTGAGTGTTTTTCCCCTTCTTCATTCTTTGGTACCAATCTAGAATGAACAATACAATAAACGGTACAAATCATACATGACCATACGAAGGACATTGCTTCTTTGGTTGGAAAAGACTTCTGTTCGATTTTCATCGTGATCAGAGGAATCTCCATATGGACTTTTCAATTGAAGATGAGTTAGTTGATCTCAATAGTAGGGTGTTTCATCTAGCATACAGGCAAATCGGTCAAGAGAACACACATAATTTACAGATAAATATATATATTATTGGTGCTGATAGAGGACGGTAGGTGGCGTTGTGTGCAAGTAGAGGATTAAACAAGTGAGACAGTGAGTTGCGTGCAGAGATTCAGTTCGGTGATATTATTGCATACTTCGAAAAGACTGGAGAATTAGCCAGAATCCCAGAGCGGTTACAGGTATTATCACTGATGTGTATCCTGCGCAGTTGTTTCCCACCAATTCTGCGAATATCTTCCAGACTAAGTTGAAACCCCCATAAGTTCCAAATATTCCACTGAAGTAGGCAGGATCTTACTAAAAAAAAAAAATAATAACCTCCTTAATATTCGTATTCTTATCATTATATAGAGAAAGATGCTTTACGTTGGTGAAAGTTGCCTCCACGATTAATCCTTGGAGGTATTAAGTAATAATAATAATTATTATTTTTATAAAAATTTATTAAAATTATAAAAATTTTAATAAAATTCTCTAGCCCCTCCCCCTAGAGAATTTTGCTAACATTTTTTAGTACTGTATAAATGACTTTTAACTTTTCTTTCATTTGCATTTTGTTATTGCTATTAAATGTTTAATGAAATATAAAACGAATATACTGGACATTAAAAGAGAAGATGAATAACTAAAATTTTAGCCGTCAAAAAAGAACAACTGCTTGTAACTATTAACATTACGTCAAGTACTTTGAAATTATTCCTAGAGTAGACTGCGATTTCTAAAGACAATTTAGCTTGGCACCGTTTGAAAGGAATCATTCGTCCTTGAATTTTGGAAGAGCTCCTAACTATTTCAGCAAAACGTTAGTCATCAATTACGTAAGGACTACTGTCAAGAAACATATGCCAAGTCAGTTTCAAGTTCGTTTGGCAATATACACGCCCAATATTATAAAAATATCTACATACTAACCGTCTTCCTGAATTAATTTCTTCGACCTATTTAGGTTTAACCCCCTCTTTATTTATAGAAATTTTCTGCATTAAAAATAAAATAAAATAAAATAATACAAATGAGTTCATATTTGCTAGCCACAGAGCCATCATCATCAAATTTCTGATATATATACCCTCTAAGGGTGTACATGATATGATAGTACTACACGAAAACTTACATCATTAGTAACTTCCTATCCACAATTTTCCTCCAAATCAGTCTGTTACTTGTCAAGACACAATATCTAATTTAATTTAATTTTGAGTGCTTTTTTTTTTTTTTTTTTTACTTTTATATTTTTGTTGCAGTATTATCAGATAGTGTAGGTCTATTCTATAATTAATTTTTCAATAACTAAAAAGGAAGTTTTAAACAAAATGTATCTCATGGCATAATATGAACTGACCTCCGTTCGGGCCGCATCTGGTGTTGACGACACGATCGCCTTCCAACTCGGGTCTAACTCTTTTTAATTTCAAATAGTTCGAATGACACAGTCGGAACTGTCATTTAAATTTCATTTGCCTCATTAAATTATTTTTTATTACTCAAAATTTAAATTTCATAATTTTTGTTTTCACTAATTGTATATTAGATTCCTATAACTAAAAATGTATTTAATAATTTTAAAAAGTGTTTCACAGGTTTGTAATTTAATATAATGCAAATGTTAAAAAAGTAATTACCTTTATAATTATTTGTACTTGAATAATTTTAAATTTTAAATGCTCACCCATATTAAATGTTAGTAACATTATAAATTCTCCCAAAACACTTGATTAGATTATACCTTTCTCCCGAAAAAATAAAAAACATGCAGTGCAAGATAGCTTTTCCTTCTTATTCTTCTTTCTTTCTTTCTTTCTTTCTCTCTTTCTTTCAGTAAATATACTATGTTATCCCAAATGAGATATGTATATAATAAGACTCGGATTCCACATAAGAATATCAACCAATTAAAAAGAGCTGGGCGTTTACAAGTGGTGCTCTGCAGAAAGGATTCACATATCGGCTCTGTCCCACACAGATCATAAGACACAACCGGATATGTGTTATCCTGAAAGACCTGATTAAAGAAAGAATAGGCTAGACAGAAAGAATGTGTCTGGAAGACTAGAGTTACTTTGGATGAAAGATAATACTTTGTATTCTCCTTTTAAAGCTATATTTGCGTTCTTTTCTAATTCATTGATTAAGTATCAGATAGTTATTAGCAAGAGAGCACTCATATTATAATGATATATAATGAATAAAAATATAATGAAATATAAGTCAAATATAATGAAATATATTCATCTTATGTATTGATATTCGTAAAGATTTATGGGTGAGAAATATTAATTTCGTTAATGTGATCCCACCCACAAAGGATTGTAATCTTATTACATATCAGTACTGTGGAGAACCTGGGGTTACATAATCAAATCTCTTGCTTTAGAGACAAACATGGAACCGTTTTCAAGTTTCCAAGCAGTGTTGGTCTCACAATCGGCAAATGAAATTTATCCGCCACCTAAAAACATCCATAAAACCTCTGTACCCATGAGGGAAATTAAAACCCGCATCCTGTTGTATGGAGAACGAATTATGCTAACCACTTGGCCGCCTATTTGCTAATTTATCATGCCTGAGAAAAGAGTAGACTACATCACCTAGTGAAGTGCGTCGACCGACTGAGCAGAGCTTCTTGATTTGATGTTTCACTCTATGACTCGTGCTTATAATATTCTTTAATTGGCATGAAAATAGTAGCTCTTAAAGCACAGCAATTCTCTGAGTGGTATATTTTGTGAGGATGGAAAATATGAAGAAACTGGGACATTATCTTTCTTAAATTTGAAACATCTTCATCGACTGATTGAGAAAGGCCCACATCTTATACAATGTCCGTTATTCTTCAACTCATTGCAATGCATTGATCAATCCCTTTGCAATATATTCTATTTATCATTCACTAGTGGGAAAAATTTACTCCCATGCTTACTCACCTACCACGGATATAGTTCTTTACCCTTCTACCTGGCACCTCTGAACCGCGGTCAGTGACGATGACACCTTTGGGTTGAAAATCTCGGATTAATTTTTCAATGTAGTACGAGAGGAATATCTATAAAGAATTTTCAGTTAAAGGCCAGTTGGCTAATCTCAGACGATGGCTGAATTTTTTCCTCACACAGCGTGCAAACTAAGAACATGCAACTTAGAAACATAATACCTCGTTTCATAGCATTAATTGCTTTCACGTAATCTAAACCGACAAACGTCTCCTTTCATGTACGGAAAAACGTCTCCGTCTCTATAATATCTTTTCACCAACTTTATTATTATGTTTTTTTTTTCTTTTTCCAGGAAACATTAATAAACACAATTAAAAGTAATATGATGCCAAAAAAAATGTGTTGATGGTCGTTTTCACTTTTATTTATTTATTTATTAGGGGAGTTATACGATATCCTGAGAACTGCCTAACTTCGTGGGGAAAGTAACCAGTAAGTGAGCCATGTACTATGGCCACTAGTATCGTCGACAGGGTGTAGCATAGAGACAGCCTGCCTCACGGCACGGCTTGATAAGTGCGCTCGTTCAGCCATATTGCGGTAGGAGCCGCCAAGCTTAAACTGATTAAAAATTATTTGCAAACAGCAATGACCCAAGAAAGATTGGATTGGTTGGTCTAGCAATTATATCGATAAAGACGGACATAGCTTATAATTTGAATTTAGAAGAGCTTATAAACAGTTTTATTGTGATATCCCCATAGAGCAAACATTTAATTATTATTATTACGTTATCGTTTTGCATTAATGTTTCTCTGTAATAAAAACAAAATAGCAATTGGAGATTTTCTTATATTTTGTCTTATAATCCATGAGGGGCTATATTTAATTGTTTGCCTCAGGGCGCGATCTAATCTGTCGACGGCCATGATGGCCACTGTGTCTCATGAAACAAATACCGCAAGTCATGATTCCTTTCTCTTCCTGCACATGTTAGAATGTGTATATTCGCACCGAAGAATCTTCCCTAGGATATGTAATGGGATGATTCATGGAGGTTCGGATACCTTACTAGCTAAAATGAATATTCTTACAGAATATTTTTTTCTTGTTAATTAACATAGAGTAACAGATAATACTTAAATATCCTAAACTCAAATATTATTTAACGAGACATGTGGTGCTTTTTGACATCTTTTTTCTAAAATATTGATAGGCATTTGAAGGTAGTTCTCGCTTGGAAGTTTAGGGGATAATTCTACATCCTCAGCATTCCTTCGTGTTCTTATTTGTCATCTATCACTGGAAAGCTGCTGAATGAATTCGACTGTGTGTGTGTCCTTTTCCTCAGAGATGCAGTTCCTCCTCCATGCATGACCCATTAATATCCAAATATATATATATATATATATATGGGAATAAATTTTTAACTTGGGTATATTGTATATTAGGATAACCAAGCAATTTTATATGCTTGGTTATTTTAGCTCCTAATCCCAAGTATGCAAACAATTAAGTTTGCGCCTGAAACAAAGTTCAAGTCTAAAGATGGTACAACACCAGGGCAACTCATTGTAAAGGTGGTTAAAGCTTTGATCACTATTCTTAGTATTTTCCCATAATGTAAAGCACATCTCACTAGAAGATGTATACTGCAATGCATTATGGGTGGGGTCACTACCCAGACCACCCATAATGCATTGCAGTATACATCTTCTAGTGAGATGTGCTTTACATTATGGGAAAATACTAAGAATAGTGATCAAAGCTTTAACCACCTTTACAATGAGTTGCCCTGGTGTTGTACCATCTTTAGACTTGAACTTTGTTTCAGGCGCAAACTTAATTGTTTGCATACTTGGGATTAGGAGCTAAAATAACCAAGCATATAAAATTGCTTGGTTATCCTAATATATATATATATATATATATATATATATATATATATATATATATATATATTTACCATTCTAAAGTAATATCGGATGAAATATCTTTCTCAAAGATCCCTCCACCCCAATCCCATGCAACGACATCTGCGCATAGTAGTGTAATTATACAGAGTAAAATACTTTTTTCTCAATATTTTTCTGACAACTAGCACATCAATTTGTATTATCGTTTACAATAGGTTTCCTGAACTTTAACTATTTTGCTGGTGTTATTTCAAGATTACCTGCAAATAATAGAACCAATAAAATATTTAGGAATAAAAATTGTTTGTGTTGGCTACATCGAAAAACACTTCTGGTGGTGCAGCACTGAAGGTTCTTGTTTTGTTTTATTTAGACTTTTTAGTTCTCATGTAAGTGCACTAGTGATTATAATGAGTAATAATTGGTGCTTAAAAAATCAAAAAATGGCAGACTTGTCCGACTTTGAAGAAGAACAAATTGTTCGATTCGCGTTTATCTGGAGTATCAGTGGGATTATGTGTCACATAAACATCCACATTGTTAGGTGTATCAAGATCGACAGTTTCTAAAGTCATGATGGCATACAAAGATCTTGGCAAGATAACATGATCGAAGAGAAACAGTAGGCTAAAATCAAAAATGACAGGAAGAGATCGTCGGACTTTGAGAAGGACTGCTTCAAAAAAAATCACAGTACTACTGCAGCACTGGTAACAGCAGAACTGAATATTCATCTTGCAGCACCTATTTCCACACTTTTGGAGACTGAGTGGGCAGTTCACTCTCCACCGGTAGCCGATCAGAGATAGCTAGCCCAAGTCTATCATTAAGAAAAGCATGTTCAGACAAGAACATACCCTAACAGGATATGATGAGTTTACAGAACGACGAGCTCGAGTTTCTGGGAGAATAAAACCCGCTTGCCCGTGCCAGAGATCGCCAACTCGGGATCGGGTGGAAGAAAGGCTTAGAAAAAGTTTCTCCAGTCGGAGACTGGATTTCAACTTACGTCTATCTTCGGGTGGCATAGTACAGAGGCCACTTCCACTGAGTATGTTTTATTAAACCAATAGCAAATAAATACATAGCAGTAAAAATAAATACATCATATAATTACATATGCTTTAACCAATGACTGTGGAATGAGTTTCGTGACCGAAAAGACTTATATAAGGCAGATGGTGTGCTGCTGACTGTAGCAGGTTTTGATATGCAAAATGGGAAACTAGAGTTGTTAGGGAGGAAGCAGGTAATGTGCATTGAAGTACCGATAGAGAAAATAGGGTGTATGATTGGGAGAAAATACAAACTTTAGTCTCTGAGGCAGTAAATAAGAATGGAACTATGTGTTACATGGCATAAGGTTAATTATGAACCTATGAGGCTTATATCATTTATGTATACTAATGACAGAAGTATTAGAAACAAGAAGAAGGAGGTTTTAGTGCCGGTTAGTTCCTATTGGCCAAAGTTATTGGTATTAATTGTTATTAGTGAAACGTAGCTAAGGGTGATGTAATTACAGGCATAGAAAGTGATGGATGGTTAAAGCATTTTTAGGACAGTTAGAGCAAATAGGATAGGGAAGAGGCATTACTGATGGTATCAGATGAATTGCAGTCTAGAATAGAGTTAGTACAACGGAAAATCAGTGCTTTTGAGGCTGTCTGGTGTGAGATACAGGCTAACATGACAAGTATTTGGTTGAATGCTGCTATAGGCTTGGGAAAACAAAGGGTGAAGTGAGCGATATGTATCGGCAAATAAATTCAGTAAGTAGAGGGAGGGTAATTATTATGGATGACATTAATTATGGGGATATAGATTAAAAGGAGGAAAGGCCATATGGGCGGAAAGCAATGGAATTTTGCAGCTTCTTAGGAATAACTATTTAAGGCATCATGTAATGGAAGGCACAAGGTGATCGAGAGTGCTGGACCTTGTGACTTACATCTGAGTAATTGTGTATAATTAAGATGGATATAATGCCGCCAGTCGTCGAGAATAATCATTCAGTTTTATCCTGTAAGCATGTGGAATTTTCAATAAAGAAGGATTTAGTGTAGAATTACAAAGCTCGTAACTACGAGAGACTTAGAAAATTGCTTGGAGCGGTACCATGGGAAAGTACATTTCAGGGAAAAGATGTTATAGTACATGGGAAGTAGTAAAGCGATATTCGAAGGAACAAATAGCTAACAGCATACCAAGAATTAAGAAGTTGAGAATTACATAGAGTTACAGCATTAAACAGAAGTTAAAAAGAAAGAGGAGCATGTGGAAGAGATTCATAGACATAGGAAACTAGCAAGCCCATGAGCAGTATAAAGCAGAGGCCAGAAGAGTGACTGTTATGGTAAGGAAGACAAAATCGTAGTATGAGAGGAGATTAGCCGAAAGAGCCAAGAATAATCCGAAAGGGCTCTTTCAATATGCAAAAGCAAAAGAAAGAATGACCTCGGTAGAATGATTTTGAAGAACATAGACAGTAGGGAAGTGACCGAAAGAAGAACTATTTGGATTATTGAGTAATTATTTTGCAAGAGTGTATCATCCAGGTGATGATATTATAATAATTGATATAACAGGGATTAATGCGGAAGTAAGGATAAAGGAAGTCGAGGTATATAGATTCTATAGTATAGATATTGCAGAATTTGGATATCAATACAGCTATGAGTTTTGACGGGATTTCAACTAGTGCATTATGAGAGTGTATTATGTATTACTTGGGAATAGATAGTCCCTATGACTAGATTGTTTAATCTGAGTCTCACCTCATCCCAGGAGAAGATAAAAATGGTTCCATTGAACAGAAGTGGTTCCAAAACCGAAGTAGCTAATTATAGATCAATTGGCATTTAAGGAGAGGTGATCAAAATATTGGAAAAGTTGGTTAAAGACAAACTTCAAAAATGGGGGTAGGGATGGGATATTGTATGGGGAAAACATGACTTTATGAAGGGTAGGTCATACTTCAGTAACTTACTCACTTTCTATAATAAGGTGACAGCTGAGTTGGATGAAAGTAATGGCTACAGTGGACTTCACAAAGGCATTTGATAGGATACCGCATTGAATTCTGATAAATAAATTACATCAAATGGGTATCTTCCTCTGGTTCCCATCTGCCATACGGCCGGGGGAGGGTAGCTATATGCTACCATTCTAGGGAGAGATGATTATGAGCAAGGTGGTTTCCCGTTGCCTTCCTTGCTGTAAGTATTTATGACTGTAACCTGTGTGTTCACGGGGCCGGTTTGCCTGCTTGCGGGATGAAAAACCCCAGATAAACTGGCGGAAAAATCCCTGCTGCCCACGCCCAAGACCGGCTAACTTGGCTATGGCTGAGGAAGATCCTTAAGCTCCTCAAATCGTGGACGGGAATCGAACCAAGGACACTCCTTCCCCAGGCATATGGTTGCGAAGCGCAAAGCCACTAGGCTAACCGCGCGAACTGTATATGAAATATGCATATGAAAAATGGGTATATGAAATATGAATATGAAAATGAAAACTTATATGTATATGAAACTGGTGATGTGGATAAGATGGAGAGATACCAGATAGTAATTTATACAGGTGCACATTCCTATAGAAGGTCTGTGGCTAGTGCCACAGGGTTCTCTACTTGAGCCACAACCATTTAATTTGTTTATTAATGATATAGGAAATTATCTGAAGGGAAATATTCAATTCTTCCAGATGATGCAAAATTAGATAGAGCAATAGTCAATAAAAATAATGTTGATATTGTACAGGATTATTTAGGGCAAAGAAGAATGGATGCCAATTTGATGCAGTTCAGCAAAGTGTAAGGTTGGGCATTTTGAATTGAAAAAGATTACTAGCTGTGTATCATATAGATGAGACTGTACTCCAGGAATTTGATGAAGCCAGGAATTTGGGGATATTAGTGGATAGGGAGTTGAAATTTAGAGAGCATATTGCAAAAGTGGCTGAAACAGTTCATATGATTACCTGGTTATTGAAGAACACCCTGACATGCAGAAATAAAAAGGTTATTTCACTTTATAAGGCTTTGATATGGCCTCATCTGGATTATTGCACCCAGATCTGGTCTCCTGGGTTTCTTGGAGATGTGGATGAGGTGGAGCAGATTCAGTGATTGAGGATTGTGGAGAGATTGAAGATTTGTGGATTACAGAAGCTGGTTGATAGGCGGATAAGGTGAGGTAGTTTATAGGATTGATGTGGACGAAATATGAATAATGTGAGGAAATGTCCATGAATAATGTGAAGAAAATGAGAGGTCATCCATGGGAATTGAGAAGAGTGTGGTTAGCAAAAAGAGTGTGGGGGACTAGATTTTTTGCTTGGAGAGTGGTGAATGGGTGGAATAGATTGCCAGATCAGTTATGTGGACTTTGTTGATGAATGATTTCAATGCAAAATATGACAGCTATTGTACGGTTATTGACAGGGTCGGCGCTACCATTTAGGCAAACTAGGCAACCGCCTACGACGCAAGCCATGAAGGGGCGCAAAACTTCAAGCTATGCTTTATTCATACTTTACTAAAATATCAAAATTAAATAGTGGTATATGATTTAGGTATCGATTCTTTTTCCTTATCCCCTCACACATCACACTATTTTACAATTTAACTCTTGGTTCTTTTTTGTTCCTTACCTAAATAAAACGTTAAAATTTTAAAATATTAAATTTCGATATTTTATTTTATTTTATTTTATTTTATTGTAAATGAATTATAACAGAGAATTTCAAATTAATTACAAAAGAAAATAAAAAAGCCCTATTAATTTACCTATTAATTTAACCTGAAAGACAATTTTATTTTGTTTAATATCAATTAGAAACATTTTAGTTTATGAAATAAGGGGCGCACTTGTAAACTTTGCCTAGGGCGCAAAATAACCTGGCACCGACAGTGGTTATTGATAATTGTTAATTAATGTTTTAGAAATGGATCTCCCGCGACGAGTCTACGGACTCCTGGGAGGTGCATATAACGATGATAATAATTTTTAATTCATAGCCGTTCGTATCCATTACCTTTGAGGTTAGGATTGCAAGTCAAATACTGTACATTGACATGCGCTCGGCTGGAAGGAAGGTAGAGGCTATTAACCACTTTACTGGGTAGTCGAACACAATAATAAAAAATGAAATAAATAAAAAAATAAAATAAAATATAAAAATATATAAATAAAAATAGATACTAAATAAATATATTAAATAAAAAAAAAAAAAAAAACATCATATTACTATGATGGATCTCCTTTAATTTGTTTACATTTTATTTTATATATTTACATTGTATGTATTTATTTATGTGAGAGGTCTGTTCGTATATAATATTATAATAATTTTATATTCTCATGGAGTGCATTGACTTATTAAGAGGTCACTCACATTTCTTTCCACTGTGTTTTTGTCTGTTCATTGCATGTATTTTCTAGCCGGTTTTAGGGAAGAAAAATCCAGGTTTCTAAAAGGAAAAAAAAATCGACTACCTTTATTGTTCAATAGTTCAATATTCCCCACACAGACACACACACTTTCGTTTGGATTTTCTTACTAAGTGGCTGATTCAACAGCAGTGTGAAAAGACGGTGCTCTGCAATGTATATGGCACAACTTCCTTTTCCCACTAAGTTGTTTGTAGCCTAAAGTAACGACATTCTAATTGTTAATGGCGAATTCACGAAAACAATTACACTACTCATTTCATGCGAAACGATTATCATGACTTAGAATATCATGACTAGGAATGCTCTATCTGGATTTTGAAAGTATGCTGTTATGATTACGAGAATATTACTTGTTTCAAATTCACATACACAAAACATGTCATTTTTAGTTATCATGAGTTTCAAGCCTTTCGACAAATGCAAAATGTATCTTCTGTTTCCTCGTGACTTTCTCCTTCACATTCCGTTTAAGGAATAAACATCATTCTGTGGTGTACTGGGAACATAGCACTACGAACTCGTAATGCATTTATAGAGAAAAATGTATGTATTGTTTTTATTTTTACTAATTGTTTTCTAATAATTCTAATTATATGATATATGATAATCCAAAATCGGAAGTCATGTTTAAGGTGGACAAGGTGGACGGTGTGTGTGTGTGTGTAGAAAGTTTTTACCTTGGGTATACTACGAGTATTATGCGTTAAAGATACCAAGCAATTTTATAAACTTGGTTTTAATCCTATTCCCCAAGTGTGTGCCTGCACGCAGTGCAGTGTCTGAAGCAGCGCGTGGAAAAGGTGGAGTAAGCTCCGATCACTTTCCTTAGTATTTTCCCCTACTGCAAAGCACATCCCCTTGCGGAGATGTATGATGCTATGCATTATAGGCAAGGGCCACTACCCAGACGCTACCCAGACCGGTTTCGACTTTTATTGAGGTCTCGTCAGTGGGAGCCAGACCCCAAAATGCCAAGGTTGAAGTAATGCAGAGCTTATAAATATTACCTATGCTCTGCATTACTTCAACCTTGGCATTTTTGGGTCTGGCTCCCACTGACGAGACCTCAATAAAGGTGTGTGTGTGTGTGTGTGTGTGTGTGTGTGTGTGTGTGTGTGTGTGTGTGTGTGTGTGTGTGTGTGTGTGTGTGTTTGCTACGATCCGAAAATATATCTTCAGAGGAACAAATAAAGTGTTTTTAATCCGGATAAATATTTTCACGATAACGAAAATATTTCTATCCGGGATTATTCATTCGGTCGATTAAGAAGAAAAAAAAAGTTCATTTTGAATTGTTCCGAAAAGAACATTTTATTTTAGTTCAAAAACCATTTCAACCCCTGGTCGCGAACAAGACGTTTTGAAATCTTATATTTTATCTTTGGCTACTGAATTTTTGCTTAAATATAAAATAAATTTACTTAGATATTAAAGCGTAACTATGGTTTTGTATGAGCTGTCAAAGTTTTGAATTGTTAGGTTAGGTTTGTACGTAAACAAACTTTTTTTTTTTTTTTACGAAATGTTAAGTGACGAGGAAAGCGAAAGCCACCGCAATGTTATCGGAAGTGATTAAACGAACATACCTCATTTTGAAGAAATTGTAAAATGAGGCACTGCCATAATTTCTGTCAGTTTCATAACGAAATTATAATTAAATAAACTTTTTTTTTTTTTTTTCACTGTGAAGAAAGAACTTGTCGTTTCAAGCCCAGCTCTGGAAAGCAGTAATGGCGGCGGACGATGGTGGACGAGCAGAAGTTTCTTAGTTGCATTTCCGAACATGCGCAGAAGCTAAAACAACGTCATCGAACATTGCTAGGCGTTCAGATGTTTCTTAGTTGCATTTCCGAACATGCGCAGAAGCTAAAATAACGTCATCGAACATTGCTAGGCGTTCAGATGTCCGTGGATCAGGAAAGAAACACAGCAGCAAGAAAACTGTCAAGTTTCTGTGTCGTCAATATGTGAAGATCGGACAGAAATTAGAAGAAAACTTAGAAATGGAAAACTGAGAGAGAATAACCTTGTTATGAAGAGATACGTGTGGAGTTTATTGTAATCATTAATCCACATAAGGTTATTTCAGTTAAAACTAATATAAACTGTTTAAGTTAAGGGATATTACATCCCATATCGTTTCTTAGCCGAATAAGAAACTCAAGAGTTTCATGCCGAATACAGCTCCTAGGAGCTGTATTACTGTTCAACATTATGAGAGAAGGTCACTACCCAGACCGGTTTCAAGCTTTATTGAGGTCTCATCAGTGAGTACCAAGTTAATACCAAGTTTGTAGCGAACAAAACTTACAACCTTTCTACGAGTTTTGCCTCAGCTTGCACTACCTTTAGGGTCAGTTGCTGCAGTATCCAGGTATTTGCTTACGCTTGGAATCGCCGAACTTTATATAGTTTCTACTATATTCGGCTAAGAAACTATATGGGATGTAATATCCCTTAACTTAAACAAATTATATGTCGCTGAATTGAAGCCTTTGGCTCTTCATATATCTACTAATATAAACTATTTCCTTTATTGTACAATGAAACCTGTGGAGAATTCATGACTAAACAAACACACGTAATAACCACAGTAATAAGTTTTAATAAGTAAATATTTCAGCTTAAGTATCTTAGGACATCGTCAGTACAGTTAATTCAAACAATACTAGGAATAACATACAGTTAGGACGCATGATTATAATGGAATCCCAATATACGTGCAGTAGGGTGTTATAGAATTAAATTAAAATATATCTGGAGAGGGGGAAAAACTACATTAAAATAAGATAACATATATAAAAATTATTTTACACAATTTTGTATGACAACTTCCCATACTTTAAACAACTCAAAAAATCATCAGTCACTTCCCCACACATCAACCTAGACAACCGAACGTCTTAAAAAAAAGACAAAAAAAAAAAAATTATGAAGAAATACAACTTGCTACTACCTACAAACCAATCAACCAGATCTATATACTTGTTACCTTCTCCTAAAGACAAACTCTCACCTCCGATGCTACCTGGCATGTACGAAGTTCCATGCTCCTGCAAATTGTCTTACTATGGACAAACAGGTAGATATGTTCATAAACGCATTTCGAAACATCAAGACCATATCCGTCTTATCAATCCGCAGAAATCTGGCCTCGTACAACAAGGATTTGAAAATCCAAACCATAGACTCCATTAGGAAAAGACCAAACTTCTACATAGATCTTTATATAAATATGAACGTTTATATAAAGAAAGTGCTGAAGCCCTACTTCACAGACCAAATCTAAACCGTAATGACGTTCTTCTTCTTCATCATCATCATCACGAACCATGGGCTTACTGCCCGTTGATGTCCGATGCCTACTTCACTATCTTCTTCCACCTTTCTTTGTCCAGTGCACAGTGTCGCAGTTTTTGTACACCCATTTCACACCAGTCTTTTATATCGTCTATCCATTCTCTGTATGGTCTACCTCTTCTGTTTAAACCATCCAAAATACCAAACATAAATGTCTTATTTTCCGGTCCTCACTCATTCTACAGATGTGTCCAAATAATTGCAGCTTCCGTTTTATAATCTTTTGCATCAGATTCTGTTTTGGTTGTATCTTCTGATAGAGCTCTTCATTGGTGATTTTCTGTACCCATCCTATTCTTAGAATCTTCCTGTAACAAGTTCTTTCAAATGCCAAAATTCTTTTTCTTGATTCCTTATTTATTACCCAGGTTTCAGATCCATACAGTACACCGCTGAAGATGCATGTTTCCAGTACTCTTAGTTTTGTTTGCAGGCTGATCACTTAACTTTTCCAGATGTTATCCATAGCCTTCAGATTTGTTCTTCCCTTTGCAATCCTGATCTTTATTTCTTTTTTACAGTCCAAGTCATATGTCAATTTACTTCCCAAATATGTGAATTGTTCCACATTTTCTATATCAATTCCATCCACTTATATCTTTCGTTTCAAGTTCTTTTCACCAAATACCATTATCTTTGTTTTTTCCAAGTTCATAACAAGTCCAATCTTCCCTTCCTCATTTAACAGTTTCAGTGTTTTTTGTAGTTCTCTTTAGTCTACTTCAATAATAACAATGTCATCTGCAAATCTCAGATTGTTAATTCTCATTCCGTGTACAAATATTCCTTTGGCATCTTCCTTCAGTTTGTCCATTGCTCTTTCTAAATGTGCGATGAAAATGCTTGGACTCTCCTCTTCTTGTTTAAAACCATTTCCCCAAATCATCACTTATTCTAACTGCTGAAACTGCATTCTGATAAACATCTTTTAATATAGCTATTAGTTTTTTTTATCAATTCCATAGGATTCCAGAACTGCTAATGTCACTTTCTTGTCAATACTGTCAAATGCTTTCTGAAAATCAACAAAGCAAGTATATGTGTTTTTGTTTTTCTCCTAGCTTTCTCTGCTATTAACCTCATTGTCAAAATCTGTTGAATTCTAGTTCTATCCTTCCTAAATCCTGCTTGCTAGTCTGCAAGGTATGCTTCCAATTGTGTTCTCAATCTTTCTGTCAATATCATCATCATCACTTTACCAAGGTGACTTACCAAGGCAATTGTTCTATAATTTTTACATTCTAGCTTATTTCCTTTCTTGTATAATGTCACTAATATTGATTTCACCCCACTCCTCTGTCATTTTCCCTTCTTTCCATACCATATTACGTAGTTGGTGCATTTCTTTAACCATACTTTCACCACCATATTTAATCATTTCTCCAGTAATGTTATCGTTGCCAGGACTCTTGTTGTGTTTTAGCCATCCTATTGCTTTTTCTACCTCTCCTCTTAAAATGTCCATATCGTGCTCATTACATGGTGGTGATATCTGCTTCAATTCTTCGGTCAGTTTCCCAACGCTATCTGAATCTAGTTTTTCTTCATATAACTCACTACAGTATCTTGTTCACCGCTGTACAATTTTTTCTTTATTCATCAATACTTTGCCTTTTTCATCTTTAATTGTGGTCTGTTTTTCTTGCCACTTTCTATTAATGGTTCTGATCATTTTGTACACCTCCCTTGTTTTATGCTCTCCATAGTACTGTTCTATATTGTTGCATTGGGCTTCTAACCATTTCATCTTATCTATTCTGACTGCTTTTTTCACCTCATTACACTTTCTTCTATATTGTTCTTCTATTTGTTCTGATGTATCCTTTCTTATCTTCAACATTCTTTTCTACTGTACTAACTTCAGTGTTTCTTGTGTAATCCATTTCTTCTTGATCTTCTCTTCTTCTGGCACTGTTTCTTCAACTGCATCTTCTATCGCCTTCATTACTCTTTTCACTCTTAAATTTGAGTTTTTTTCTTTCTCCACACTTTTAAGTTTCTCTTCTAACACTGTTCTGTACCTTCTTCCTATTTCTGCTTCACTCATGCTTGTTGTATCTCTTCTATTCTGATGTTGGCGTGGGTTTATAGTTTTTTTTTAATTTCAACTTGATGTTTGCAATCCCAAAAACTACGATTCGAGTCTATATCCGCTTCTTGAAAAGCACGACACTGCTGTACTGATGTTATCCATCCTCTTTTAATCGTAATCATATCAATCATGTTCTTGGTTGTCACATCATTTGATTGCTATGTCCATTTTCTACACTCCTTTTGTTGGAATCTTGTGTTACAGATCATCATCTCGTAGTCCACAGGAAATTCTAACAATTTTTCACCTCGTTCATTTCTTTCTCCGAAACCATATTTCCCATGACTGTTTCCCAACCATCATTATCTATTCCAACTTTGGCATTCCAATCTCTTTCAATAATTAGCACATCTTGCTTTGGTATTGTTTCTGTTGTCTCTGTCAGATCTTTGTAGAATAAGTCAATATCCTCATCTGTGCTGTCTGTCAGATGTGGGTGCATATATCTGGACTGTTGATATGTTGAATGGTTTTGCCTGAAATCTTGCTACTATGATTCGTTCATTGACTGGTTTGTAGCCTAACAGTGCCTCTCGAGCTGTTTTGTTAAGAAGGAAGCCAACTCCTGCTTCTTGCTTGGTGTCATGTCCTGACCATATTACTTCGCATCCATTGATCTCTCCAGATGATGTCCATCTCATCTCTGCCAATCCTGGTATATCCCACCGATATTTCTTCATTTCCTCACGAAGTAGTTCTAATTTTCCTGACATCCAGAGTGTCCCCACATTCCACGTTCCTACTGATAACGGTTCTGTTAGTTTCAGTTTCTGTTTCCTTTCGGTATCCCACTTTTCGATCCAACCCCGATCGCTCGATTGGTATCGCGGGCCTTGTTTATCCGGGCGACGCCCGAGCCGGCATGTTGTAGCTGTTGATTGTACAGGCATCAGATGACAATCGTGTTTTTTCTTTACGGTCAGAGCACCGACACTCATCTGACCGACCCTCCTCCTTTATCCAGGCTTGGGACTGAAAGAGACCCCTAAGGATCCCAAGGCGAAGTTAAAATGACGTTCTTGCTATTCCTAAAGTATAGGAAATTGTACTGTCATACAAAATTGTGTAAAATAATTTTTATATATGTTATCTTATTTTTATGTAATTTTTTTTGTTTTTCCTGCAGATATCCAGTATTTGGATTTAATTCTATAACAATCTACTGCACGCATATTAGGAGTCCACTGTAATCATGCGCCCTAACTGTATGTTATTCCTAGTATTGTTTGAATTAACTATACTGAGGATATCCTAAGATGCTTAGGATGAAATATTTACTTAATAAAATTGTTGATGAAATATTTACTTATTTACTTGTTACTGTGGTTATTACGTGTGTTTGTTTAGTCATAAACTATTTCCTGATCATATAGAATGGGCCCAGTAAAGTTTCTTTTATTTAGAATTCTTTGTCTGATATGTGATTTCTAATAGTTGATATGCTTTAAATTATTTCTTCAGACCTTTCATATAGAAAGCAAATTTCTTCAAAACTGTTGATAAGATTTTAAGAAGAATGTTGAGACTTTCACATAGAAAGTTAATGCATTTCAAAGTGATGATATGATTGTTAGTAGTTTATTCAGTGGAGTTTGCTGTTATCAATACTTTCATATTACCTTGGTTACCTTGATGGGCCCGTTTCACTCCATGAGTGCAGGTCACAAAGATGCCTCCAACGATCTCGATCTTGAGCCTCTCTCTTCCATGTTATACCAATAGATTTCACTAGTGGATCTTCCCATCTTATAGGTGGTCTTCCTGGTTTTCTCTTTATTCTTGGTTGCCAGTTGAGTATTCTATATGTCCATCTGTTATCGTTGAGTCTGGCTATGTGACCTGCCCATCTCATCTTGCTTTCATATACTGCAGTTACCACATCTTTTATGCCTGATCTCTTTCTTAGTTCCGTGTTTCTAACATGTTCCATTCTGCTGATGTCACAAATCCTGCGTTCTATTGCACGCTGAGAGTCTCTTCTTCTTTTCTTTTCGTGTTCCATGTTTCTGATCCATATGTGAGTGATGGCAGAATATCACTATTAAATAGTTTTGCCTTCGGAGAGATATCAAGATTTGGATCAGTAAGTGTTTCTTTTAGTCTGTTGAATGATAGCCATGTAGCTTTCTTTCTTTTTCCTAGTTCTTCAGATAAATCGTTATTCATTTTTATTGTTTATCCTAAGCACTTGTATGAGTCAACTTGTTCTATAGGGATGTTATCAATACATAAGTGACTGTCACTTGTGTAGATGTTTTTGATCCATTTTTTTTTTCTAGATTCATTTCAAAGCCTATCTTACTGCTGTTTGTGTATACTTTTTTCACCCATTTCTTCTAGGACTTTTGGGTTGTGGGATATCAGTACTAGATCATCGGCAAACATGAGAATTTGTAGCTTTTCATCTATGCTTATTCCTCCGTTTAGGTCTATTTTTTTTTCTTTCAGAATGTATTCTAAAGTGCTGGTAAATAGATTTGGGGAGATCACATCGCCTTGGCGGACCCCTCTCTTTATATCTATATTTATAGGTTGATCAAATAGGATTATTTGTGTGTCTGATTTTTGTTAATTTCTTTTATCATGTGGATATAAGTAGGGTTCACATTTATTTTCAGTAAGGCACTGATGACTGCATTGTGTTCTATGGTATCAAATGCTTTTTTTAAATCAATAAAGAGGAACCAGAGGGATTCTACATTTTTCTGTTAGTTATGAAATGACCTGGATATGATCTATTGTGAAAAAGCCTCTTCTGAATCCCCTGCTCTCTGCTAGAGTTGTCTTCTAAAGTGTTTTGGATTCTGTTCAGTACATGATCTTATATACAGTATGTGAGAGAGTAGACAGATTGGACAATAGTTTTTTATGTCTTGCTTGTTTCCTTTTTTGAATAGAAGTATAGTTTTTGAGGTCTTCCATTCCTCTGGAATCTTTCTTTCTTTGAAGTAACACGTGAATCTGGCAGCCAAGGCTTTGAAAATAATTGATCCACCTTGTTGGATTTCTTCAGCCTTAACATGATTAAGTCCTGAGGCTTTACCTTTACTCATTTTCTTAAGGGTATGTTCTATTTCTTTTGGAAGTTCATCTGGTATATTGCTTGGTTTTATATAGAAAATGAAATTATAGAAGTATTTTGGATGAAGAATATATGTTTTCTTCAGTGTTCAGTGATCAGTGAAGAATCTGTTGTTATGTTCCCGTCATATGGGAAAGAGTTTTGTGCTAGTCTTTCTCCTATGTGAACTTAAGAAGAATAAAAGTTCTGTAGGAGGCAAGAGACTAAGTTTCCAGGAGTTTTGTTCATATGGGATAATGTCTATTAGTTTCTGTGATTGAAAGGAAATTGTATACATTTAAGTTGTGTTGATTTGATGTTGGATATATATTGTAATGTGTAAATTAAAGATTTTTATTTTGGTGAAAAAGAGTGTAAAGACTCAATCTCTTAATGAGTTTTTTTAAGGTTAAATAAAGAGGTTAAGTTGCTAGATTTGGAGTTTAGTTTCTTTTTATTCTTTCTATTTTGAATTTAAGAGTTCAAACCACTTGGAGTGTGCGAGTGACAAAAAAGTAAATGAAAAATATATACATACTTTTCCCCACATACTTTTTGATTTATTTCATCTATTATATTTCGTTGATCTTCATGAAATATTGATAGTTTTTGTTTCTCTTCCTCTGGGTTATTATATACTAAAATATTTACTATATTCACCCATTTTATTAATTTTAAACGAAGCATATAATTATATTCTTGTAATTGTTCTCTTATATTTTTAAAAGATGTTATATTTATATTGAATACATAGTGTATCATGATGTATCACTGTAATAGCCAGTTTGTTTTATTCTTTGGTATTTTTTGTTATCTCTGATATTGCACTAGAATAGTAGAACAACAAAACAGCAAATAATATTCGCTAAATGTTTTTTGATCTTTGTTGCTAAGACATGAGATAAAACCATATACATATACATTTTGATAACAGAAATTATTCTAAGAAGAAGAAGAGTCTGTTTAGAATAATTAAAATAAAATAAAAGCTCATATTATACCCAATATTATTATTATTATTTTATTCACATAATTGATACACAGTCAAAACAAGATATCACATAAATAAAAATATGACTGGTGATTCAGAACAATTCAGATTCTACCCAAGAATCTAAGAATAGTCCGTCAGGTAGCGTCGTAAAATATGGACTGTTCCAAGTAATGCTGTTTTTTATAGGTCATATGGGGTCGCTTCATTGATTTTTAATTGCTGTAAATAATTGGACAGCTTCTTTGAAGTTGCACCAAGTGCACCGATAATTATTGGAATGACTTTGGTGTGTTTAAGTCACAGTCGGCCAACTTCGATTGCCAGATCTCGATATTTAGTAATTTTTTCTAGTTCTTTGTTGTTGATGTTGCTATCACTGGGTACTGCGATATCGATAATCCAAACCTGTCGATGTTCGATAATTGTGATGTCAGGTCTGTTGTGTTCCAAATGCCGATCAGTTTGTATTCTAAAGTCCCAGAGAATTTTTGCTGTTTCGTTTTCCAATGCAGTCTCTATTTTATGCTGCCACTAGTTATCAGAAATAGGAAAGCCATATTTTTTGAATACATGCCAATGAACTATTTTGGCCACTTGATCATGGGCGGTATTTATAGTCAGTTTGAGCTATTTTGCTGGGGGCACTGATTAGATGTTCTATAGTCTCATCTTTCTGATCGCATAATCTGCATTTGCTGTTATTATTGATGTTGAAAATTTTTGCTTTGGTTGCATTACTTTGTAATGCCTGTTCTTGAGCTGCTAGAATAAATCTTTCTGTTTCTTTTTTAATGTATCCGTGTTGTAACCATTGCCATGTCTTGTTCACGTCAATTTTGTCCTCAGTATCTCGAAGAAATTGGCCATGCAAGGGTTTATTTTTCCAGCGCACATATCGGATATTTTGTTGTTCCTTTTTGTAATCGGATTTGTTTCCTATTGCTTCTAGAAGCCCTCTTGTGTAATTGCTTGAAGCATTGGCTCAGATGTAATTTATTAAACCAATTTCTTTTTCTTCCACAATCTGTCTCACTTGCAGCAGACCCCGTCCACCTATTCTCCTTGGTAGGTACAACCGGTCAACATCACTTCGTGGATGTAATGCATGATGCATAGTCATTAGTTTTCTAGTTTTGCGGTCTAGTTTGTCTAGGTCTTCTTTTATCCAATTTATTATGCCAGCTGTGTATCGGATCACTGGTATATCCCAAGAATTCATTGCTCTAATTGTGTTTAATTCATTTAGTTTTGTTTTCAGAATATTTCTAACTCTTTTCATGTATTCTGATGCTGCCTGTTGTTTAACTTTCGAGTGGAGAATATCATTGGCATCTAATATTCCTAGGTATTTATAGTGTTCGTCAGCTGAAATCGCTTTTATATATTTCTCTTGATCAAAATTAAAATTGCTAGTGTCATTAATTTTTCCTCGTTTAATAGATAAAATTGCGTATTTATCTAAACCAAATTCCATTTTGATGTCCTGACTGAAAATACGAACTATGTTCAATAAAGAATCTATTTGCTGGGCCGATTTTCCATATAGCTTCAAGTCATCCATATACAACAGATGGGAAATTTTAATATTACATTTAGGAATTTCACATCCAATTATTATTATTATTATTATTATTATTATTATTATTATTATTATTATTATTATTATTATTATTATTATTAAAAGCTGAATACAAAAGAAAACGGAATCTCCTAACAACACAGATTAGAATGGCAAAAAGAAACTATTACAGCAACAAATTAACAACAGCTCAGAATGACATAAAGGAAACTTGGCACCTGATTAATGAAATGCTGGACAATATACGCAGAACCACTGCTTCAGAAACAATAAAATACAGCTTTGCCTGCGACCCCAAATCCCTCAAACAGTTGGCAAACAACTTTAATCAGCATTTCGTGAACTCTGTCCAAAAGCTACAAGAAACAACCTTTCCTCACACAAACGAACATTCTCCACTAAGTCCATGAGCAACCCAGTCGATGTGGTTCCCCACAGTAACAAAAGAAGAAGAACTAACACTGGCAATTCAACAAATTAACCCTAACAAAGGACTGGGGATAGACGGAATCAGACCAAAAGACATCAAGAACCACTCAACCAACCTACTTCCAGTTATACAAAAACTGTTAAATAAAATCTTCGAAACCGGACACATACCTGAAACACTGAAGACTGCATTAATTACACCCATACACAAACAGGGAAAAAGAAACATTATAAGTAATTACAGACCCATCGCCACGCTGTCTGTAATCAACCAAATCATGGAGCGCATCGTGCATCAGAAACTCTCCACATACGTTGAAAATTTTCAAATCATACCCAAAACACAATATGGCTTTCAAAAAAATAAAGGAACAGCAACACTCCTGGAAGATTTCACAGATCTAATAAATGCTGCATTGGATAAAAAAAGAATAACATTAGTGGTATTCATTGACCTAACAAAAGCATTTGACACACTAACACACAAAACCTTGTTAACGAAACTAACCCATATCGGAATTAGAGGTCGTCTACTCCAGTGGTTTAAAGCATACACGAAAAACAGAAAGTACATCACACATATAGGATCAGCATACAGCAAAGAGGAACATGTAACCTGTGGAGTACCACAAGGAGCTGTTCCTATCTCCCATCCTATTTAACATATACATATTTTAACATATTTAACACGACATAAACCAACTACCCCTAAAAAGTAAAATCTTCCAGTACGCAGACGACACGGCAATAGTATCCATTCACAACAATACAAATATCGCTTACACAAATATGCAATACGACATCAATCAAATCACTAACTAGTTAACCGAAAATGGCATATATATATATAAACCCTGGAAAAA
The DNA here is from genome assembly GCF_054136105.1 of Typopeltis vanoorti. Classification (NCBI taxonomy): domain Eukaryota; kingdom Metazoa; phylum Arthropoda; class Arachnida; order Uropygi; family Thelyphonidae; genus Typopeltis; species Typopeltis vanoorti. The sequence continues at coordinate 67,849,039 of NC_143549.1, read as the reverse complement.
CAAAGCTAATGATATTCAAAAACCCCCAAACCCTGCCCATAGAAACTAAATATCTCCCTATCCGACATTCATCCTCCTATACACAAAGCGCAGAACCTAAAATCACAACCATCACACAGGTGAAAACAACACGCTATCTCGGACTTCACTTCGATGCTGATCAAAGTTGGAATAGCCATACAAATTACCTACATACCAAGCTTAGGATAATAGCAAGCAAACTATACAGATTAAAAGACATTGCCCCAACCCACATAAAAATACTAATCTATAAAGCATTATGTGAAAACATTTTAAGATATGCAATCACATCATACGCATTCTGCGCAGACTACAGACTTAACAGGCTATAATGGTTGCAAGATAAAATGGTAAAACTGATATTCTGGGAACAACCCACTCTTATGCAGGAAGCACGGACAAAACACAAAATATTTAAGGTGAAACACTTATGCCACTACACAGTCATGTTAAAACATTACTACAGCCCAACCTATAGAGCAACCAGAACAACATATCAGATAACAAGACCACAGTCAACAAACTACATAACATATAAGTACAACAATCACTACGAAAAAGCCACCCGAAACTTCTATGTACCTGACATGATAAACAAACTGCCGTTCGACAACAGAAACCTAGGAACATACAGAGAGCTGAAACAGGCGCTATATAAACATTATAGCGAGAATGAAAATTAGAGCAATTCCTGTTTCTCTCTCCCACACACACACATGCACACACACACACACACAAACCTATGACAACGCCCCTCTCAAAAAACCCATCACTACAAGAACACAAAGAAACAAACATGCCATGTCTAAATCCAACCCTATATGCACAAAAAAAAGAAGTAAAACTGCAATAGCAGTTGAAGTCTGCCAAGCACGTACCAACTAACAGTAAAATCAACACCTGGCTTGTGACCAGTATAGGAACATAACCAAGAAACCACTAACATCTATCATCTATTATCTTCCTCAGATAAGCTCTGCTAAGCTTTGAGGAAGAAAATTATTAACTTGCAAGTATCTGTTATTCACAATTGTAATGTGTTATAAATATTATATATATATACATAATTATAACAGCATCTATGTATGCAATTTATCTGACACATAAAAAAATAAAACAAAATAATAAATAAATAAAATAAATAAATAAATAAATAAATTATTATATCCTAATAAGCAAATGCAGAAATTTGTATGTATAATCACTCTTTCTCAAACTTAAAAAAAAAAAATCTGCATATTGTACTGAATCTTTGTAATGTACAGAAAATATGTCTCATGTATATATACGTAAATACTATGTATGATAAATCTTCTCAGCGTGAAAAAAAAATACTATTATTATTATTATTATTATTAGCATTATTATATTAGTCATTCATTATACAGAAAATTCTGTACAATCTTCATTGTACAGAATTTCATTGTACAACATATATTCGAAGAACATATGTTGTAAATACATAATATAGAGGCAAAAATTGAAATTTTTAATTGAAATCCAATGTAGAAAATTAATCATATATGCAACACTTAGTGCTGAATTTTGTGAACATTATAAGTTAGAATGTCACTCAAGATGATCATTGTATATGTGTAAATATTTTAGAAATCAATAAAATTATATATTATAAAAAAAATTATTATTATTATTATTATTATTATTATTTTTATTATTATTATTATTATTATTATTATTATTATTAACAAGAGATCGCTCATTTGAATGTAAGTTTTGATTAAGACGTAACAGACGTACGTCATCAATCCTAAATTTAATGTTATACTGTTTCTATAAAAAATGTCCATGAGAATCAATAAAATCATATAAATCACAAACGACCGGAAGTCGTATAAGATAAAGAATCAGAGACCAAATAAACACCGTGATTGTTCACAAAAACGTATTCTTTTTCACTAACACATATTTATGTGCAGTTTAAAAGTTACTATAATATGCAGTGGCGCAAACATCATTGGCTGCACTAATAGCCTAATATAAAAACCTGAGCATTGTTGTGTAAGGAAATGAAAGTTAATTAAGGATAATTAAAGTGATAATGATGGTGAATATTTTCAGATGATATTATATGTAATTACTTCTTTTGTAGTCTGTGTTCCCTGACACGAACTGCAGACGAGGCAAAACAATGTCTTAATTTTTGATTCAAAAGGAACAGTTACTGTAAACATACATGAGCAACATGAACAAAGTCGAGAACTGTTGAAATGTGAACAACATTGTTATAAATCTCGCTGTGTATCATTCATCTTGAAAAGCTCATATTAGACCTAAGGACCAATCTGTTCTCCTGCCAGTTCATCACAGCCCATAAAAACTTTAATTAATTATTTATTATCTATTCATAAACTAAAGAAAAATTATTTCATGACAATATTTGACTATCTCTCAATCAGGGATTGAAATAAATATCCGAGGAACGAATCCATTTTGATTCTCAGACAATTATTCAAGATTGGAAAGTTTTTTGTTTTTTTTTTCCCTTGTAAACACATTTCTATCTTACTGAAACAATTGATGTTTAAGTTCTATGATATCTATCATTAAGGATTTAATCCAGAGGTGATTTTTTTTTTGGGGGGGGGGGGGGGAATAAACCATCACTCTAAGAAATTAATGCTCCTTATGAAACACACACACAGAATGGAATACTAATTATGAAGACATTGAGAATTTGCAGGCTCCAGATAGGAAAGAGACAGGAGATACGATTGAGATTTACTAACTTCTGAAAGGGTCATACAGATCATTGAGTGGTGCGTGATTGGAATGGATTGCCATTAGATGCTTGTGCAAGCAGTGTGAATGAATTCGAGAATAAGTTCATAGCTGGTGCATGTAGTATGTGGCCTTCTTGGATGAGTCCCTGACTCATTGGAGATCTTTCTTAATAATAATAATAATAATAATAATAATAATAATAATTGTGTGTGTGTGTGTGTGTGTGTGTGTGTGTGTGTGTGTGTGTGTGTGTGTGTGTGTGTGTGTGTGTGTGTGCGTGCGTGCGTGCGTGCGTGCGTGCGTGCGTGCGTGCGTGCGCGTGCGTGCGTGCGTGCGTGCGTGTGTGTGTGTGTGTGTGTGTGCGTGCGTGTGCGTGCGTGCGTGCGTGCGCGCGCGCGCGCAACAGTGAAGTGTTCCGGATAGATAACACATTCACGAGATAACAAAACAAAACAAAAATCTACAAAGGATTATTAATTCGTGCAATTATTAGGAAAAAAAAAAGAATTCTTTTTGGATTGTTCTGAGACAGACAATTTTTATTTTGGTTTGAAACCATTTCAATCCTTGCTGTGTCTCAAAAAGTTAGGTAGGGCTGAAAAGCTTGGAAATAAAAGGCGTTAGAGAATTTATTTATTTATTTGAAAAAAATTATTGTACAATAATTTTATCCAAAACGGGAAACTTCTTTATATGCTCTATAACATGCAAAAAAGTTTAATTATTCAACAGGAGCACTGTGGGCGAAGCTGCTGGACTACAAGTTCTTTTATATTCTGTGATTTTTTTTTTCCTATTAGAAGTATACAGGGTGTTTCAAACAGAATGACCCGATTTCAAATAATTATATTTAATAATGAAAATGTGGTACAGTCACAAAATAAATTACCAAGTATGAAGTAAGGCCTAAAGTTTCACTCATCACAATTACAAATACTCAATGTGCCCTCCATTTGCTGTACGGACAACATCAAGCCGGTAGCTGAATTCATCCCAAACGCGTCTGAGAGTGTCTTCTGTCACAGATTTTACTACAGCCTGGTTCTGGTTCTGAGCTCATCCAAGTCAGCAGGTAATGGAGGAACATAAACACAGTCTTTTACGTATCCCCATAAAAAGATGTCACAAGGTGTGATGTCTGAAGATCTTGGAGAGCAAGAGTGTAGTGCCAAGTCGTGGGATCCCGTGCGTCCAATCCAACGTTTCGTTTAGATGTTTCGTTTAGAAACCGACGAACTTGGAGGTTCCAATGCCGCAGTGCTCCGTCTTGCTGAAAAATGTAATCTTCAGATTCTTCATTCAGCTGTGGAAGTAGCCAATCCTGCAGCATTTCAAGATAGGAGTTTCCCGTAACAGTATTTTCCTCAAAAAAGAAAGGACCATAAACCTTTCTAACAGAAACAGTGCAAAAAACACTAAGTTTTGGCGAATCACGTTCATGTTGTACAATTTCATGTGGATTCTCAAGTCCCAATATGCGAACATTGTGGCGCGAAACTTTACCGCTTAGATGAAAGGTTACTTCATTACTAAAAATCGACATTTGTAGGAAGGTGTCGTCCTTCATGTCCTCCAACAGATTAGCGTAAAAATCTGATTTTTTTTTTTTTTTTTTTTTTGTCACCTAGAAGAAGAGCTTGCACCAGTTGCAATCTGTATGGCTTCATAAGCAAACGTCGTCGTAACATACGCCAAACAGTCACATGAGGGATGGTAAGTTCTCGGCTAGCACAACGAGTGGACTTGCGCGGGCTTCGCTGAAAAGCTTCTTGAATTCGTTGCACATTCCCCTCTAAGGTGGGGAATGTGCAACCCCACATTCCCTTCTTTCCCTTACATAAACACCCTGTTTCTCGAAATTGTCGATACCAACGACGAATATTTTTGTCCAGTGTTGGATCAATTGCGTAACGTCGTCGAAACGCACGCTGCACCGTAATCACGGACTCAGTCTTGCTAAATTCGAGAACACAAAACGCCTTCTGTTGACTAGACGCCATCTTCATTAACTAAGCGTTACGGCTATTTGGGCGCTAGTAGTGGCTTCTAGCGGTCGCCGTATCAAACTCTGGGCCAAGGCCGTTCACATGGTACAAGTCGCATTCATTTGTGGTTCGTGGTTGCAGAGATATACAATTTTCAATTTGGGACATTCTTTTTAAAACACCCTGTATTATTATTATTATTATTATTAGTAGTAGTAGTAGTAGTAGTAGTATTACGTGACACCTCCAGGGAGTCCAAGGACTCATCGTGGGAGGGCACACCACTCTACCTAGCCGAATACATCCCATCCTCTCCACCACTACTCAATTCTCCAACTAAGACACTACTGCCATCAACGCCATCTATAGTGCATTATCGCCAACAACAGTATTTTTTGTCTGTAAATTGCGTGTGTTCTGAAGGCCGATTTGTCTGTACGCGGAATGAAAAACCCAAGTTTCTGGGAGAAAAAACCCTGCTACCATCGATTGAGATTGGCTAACTCACCTTCAACTGAAAAAACCCATATAAGGATTCCATTATATGTTGAAGTATGCAGTTCCTGCATTTTAATTTGATAAATTTTATATCGAAAAAATACTCGCTTGCAGATATACCAAACATAGAAGTTATTTAAAGTTCCAAAATCTTTCAGGTTTCGATATTTTTATTTTGACAGGAGTTTAAACATTCCAGTTTATGTTCTACATCTTATAAATGCATCTGCTGCCTAAAGTTCACATAATTTCAACTGATATTTGCTTTTTCAAAACTGAAGTTTAAGGGATTGCTGAGTACTATTAAGAATCCCCCTAGAATCCCACGAGAACTCGCTATACAAGCACCCCCTAGTCTGTGCTATAGATTAAGGGTTCTTATATGGCGAATTGGCAAAGGGGTTTTCATTTCATTTTAACTAAATATTGCAAAAATCAAAGAAAACTGAAACAGGAATTATTTTTTAAAAAATACTAAAGCCTTACTGGTAATATTTTTCAAGAATAAAAATTGCAGTCTTGGAATTAACACAACAACCATGACATTTGAAATTATTATTATTATTATTTCGAAAATGCCGTTTTTCAACCTCACAAAAAATGACCAATAGATATGACACTATTACAGACAATAATAAAAATATTAGGGTTAAAGGCGGCCTCGAAATCGCTGCAATCCCTGCCATAATTTCCTCTCACTTTCTCTACTGAAAAGCTTTGATCCAACATAACTTGGGTTCACTATCACCTTAAAGGTAGGGGAGCACCAGTAGTGTCCGGCGCCTGTGTGCAAATCTTCAGTTGGAGTCCCTATACCCCTCCCCCCAATAAAAAAAAAAACACTTTATAAAAACGTTATTTTTAATATTTGATTCCAATAAAGTGAGTATTTCATTTTGAATTTTATCTCCTAAATAGGAGAGCATATTTTTAAAGTCAGGATCATTAGCTACACATCAAAGGATCAAACTTTTCTAAAATCTCAATACATTTTAAAAAATTGCCATTGTTGCGATCGTAAAGTTTATTACTTTCACCAAGAAGAGCTAGATTTTGTTTGCCTAAAAACTACATACATACATACATACATACATCTTCAAGGCCCACTCTTCCTAATCGGGTTGTGGGGGAAAAAGCTACAAGAGGAACTTCCAGTGGTCACGATCCTCTGTCACCAAGTTCAGGTGTTCTGGTGGGATTCCCAAACGTGCCCACCCAAGGTTTTGGATATAATCTATCCAGCGAGTCCTTGGCCTTCCACGTGGCCTCCCACCCACTGGCTTGGCAAAGAGGGCCTGCTGAGGGAGCCTCTCTTGTGGCATTCTGACCAGGTGCCCGTACCAGCGTAACTGTGATCTCTCAACACAGAGAAGCAGCGGTTGAGTATTGAGGGTTTCCCGAATTGCAGAGCTTCTGACTCTGTCGAGTTTTGTCAGCCCCGCAACCCCTCGAAGGAACCTCATTTCAGCCGCTTGGATTCGTGTCCGCATTCTTTCGGTCATTACCCAACTCTCATGACCATAGGTGAGGATGGGGACATAGACTGTATTGAAGACAGCCAGCTTTGCCTTCTGGCTTAACTCCCGCTTCAATACTACTGAACGGCCAAGCTCCCGCAATATTGAGCTTGCTAAGCCAATTCGAGTATCTAGCTCTACGTCCCATTTTCCATCATTCGTGAATATGGACCCAAGGTGTTTAAACTTCTCCACCTGTCTCATTGGGACTCCACTTACATCTAGAGTGCACTGCGATGGTTGTCTTGAGACCACAAATGTTTCAGTTTTGGCCACACTAATCTTCATTCCAGCGTCTGCACAAACAGCTACAAACCTATCCAGGGTCCGCTGGAGGTCATCTGTGGAAGAGCTAAGCAGAACTAGGTCATTTGCCAAAAGCAGACGTCCAATGCTACATTTTCCAATTCTGACACACTCACTGCCTCGGCTGTGCCTATCAATCCAGTCCATAAATATTATGAAAAGGAGGGATGACAGAACACACCCTTGGCGGAGGCCAACGGAGACTGTGAAAGGTTCAGACTTTGTGCTGTTTACCCTGACACAAAACTCTGGGCATTCATACAGGGACTTGATGGCAGCTAATAGTTGACCATCCACTCCATACTTCTGTACTACTTGCCAAAGCTTATCCCGAGGAACCCGGTCATATGCCTTCTCCAAGTCCACGAAACATGTGTAGACATTCTTGGCATATTCCCAAGATTTCTCAAAGACTTGCCTTAAAGTGAAGATTTGGTCAGTTGTGCTTCTACCAGGACGAAAGCCACATTGTTCTTCCTGGAACTTTGACTCAACTATGCTCCTGCACCGTCTTTCCAAGCACTTAGTATACACTTTCCCAGGCAGGCTGAGCAGAGAGATGCCACGATAGTTACTGCAATCCTTCTGGTCTCCCTTCTTAAAGACTGGTATTATTATGCTTGTCTGCCATTGCTTTGGTGCTCGCCCAGATATCCAAGCAGCCTGGCACACTCGAGTCAGCCAGAGAACACCATCTCGATTTAAGGCTTTTATCATTTCGGGCCGAATTTCATCATCGCCAGCAACCTTGCCCGATTTTAGCGATTTTATTGCTAAATGGACCTCTTCTGCTGTGAGACTAATCATTGCCCCGATCTGCACCTCTTGGATGTCCACTGCTGGGCCACCCGGGTTAAGAAGGCTATCAAAGTATTCCCTCCATCTGTGGAGGATATTCTTCTCGGTTGTTAAAAGTGCACCATCAGAAGCCTTAATTACCCTTGCTGTGCACGATTTCCTCCCTCGAAGGTGGCGGATGGTCTGCCAGAATACTTTGTTTGCATTTGCATAGGATGAATCTAATCTTTCTCCAAAGGATTCCCAAGCCTTCTGCTTTGCTGTCTTTGCTGCCTTAGCAGCAGCTTTTCGTGCCTCAGCATACTGCAAACGCATCTCAGGTGACCTGACTCTAAGCCATGTTAGGTAGGACTCCTTTTTTGCTCGGACAGTTTTTTGGACTTCTTGGTTCCACCAAGGTGTCCTTTTCTCACTACCCGTTGCCACGCCGAGCTGCTTTCTGCCACACCATGAGAGTGCAGAGGCAGTGACAGCTGTTCTGAACAGCTTCCATTCCTCCTCAACATCTGCAGTATGCTTGGGAATCTCTTTCAACCTGGAGGAAATGTCATCTGCAAAATTCTTCCTCACAGCCTCATTTTTCAATGTCTCCCATTTCACGCGGTATAGCTGCTTAGGCCTACCAGCGTTGATGGTAGCATCTGGTTTCTGAAGCCTTAGAGTGCACACAACAAGGTGGTGGTCAGTTGACAAATTCTGTCCCTCTTCTCACACGAACGTCCAACACTGAGAAAAATAGGTCTGCTGAGACTATAAAGAGTCAATCAGAGACCTTTGTTCTAGTGTATCCCTGTACCAGGTGTACTTATGGACTTCTCGGTGCTGGAAGAAGGTATTCGTTATGGACAAGCTATTAGTACAGCAGAAGTCCAATAATTTCAACCCATTCGAGTTAAGGTCAGGGGCACCGTTCCTCCCAATCACACCCCTCCATGTCTGGTCATCTGTTCCAACATGTGCATTGAAGTCACCCATTAGCAGGACTGATTCCATGTCTGTCACCCTGTCAAAAGCAGCATCCACTTCCTCTAAGAAGGCAGAGTATTGATTCCAGATTAGGTGCATAGGCTTGCACCACAGCCAAATCATGGTTTTTCATCTGAAGCCTTAATACACATACCCGTCCCCCCAATGGAATCCACTCAGCAACACAGTCTGATAGCTGGGGGCTTGTGAGTATCCCCACACCCGCCTAAAAACTACTACAAAAATTATTCTTTTTATAACTCCATACCAATGTTTCCTTTCATTATCTAAAACTGTTTGCTGCAAATTATCAATACAAGTTTTATTTTTTAAGGATGTAATTAATTCTGTCCATTTTTTTGTAATCGTTCAAATGATTTAAATTTTTCTCATGACGATTCAGGTACATTGCAAGATGTTGCCTATATTCTGCTGATAACAGAAGAATATAGAATAAAGTTAAAAACTGCAGCAGATTTCCTTATATATATGTTTAGAGCAAATGCGAGTGTGAACAAGAGTATACAAATTCAAACGCGCCTCACCCTGTAAACAGTTAACTCACGCAAGTTCAAGTTTTTACTTGTTTACGTTAAACTACTTGTTAGAACTGGGATCAGAATAAATTAAGATCTTAAGGAATAATAACAAATAAGAGATTATAAATAATTTGTTTAAGACAAATCTATAAAATATAATAAAAATTTAAACAAAAATGTAATTTATTTTGATATAATTAATGAATAATATTTTTTTAAGTATTTCCTCCTCGCCTGAAATCTTTGCGCCTTTACTATCCTGGCGCCTGTGCACGTCGCACACATTGCACATATTGCCGGTGCGCCTCTGCTTAAAGGATAGAAACTGGCTGCTCATTCTTGAAAAAGTTTGTTAGGGTTAAAGAATCTCTGTCTACTCTAATGTCTTATACTCCCTTTGGGGAATATAAGACATTAGAGGATTTATTTATTTATTATTATAATTATTATGATATGGTCACTCCATGAAGTCCATAGACTTATCGCAGGAAGCCCACTAAACATTTCACCAAGCACTAATAAACATCAATCACACAATACCTATCATACTTCGCCTTGTATTCATTCACTTACAAAGCACTGCTTCACACCTGATTCTGACAATCTATTTCACTCATTGACTACTCTCCATACAAATAATCTAGCCTTCAAGTCCTTGCTAACACTCTCACTCAATTATCTAGGGTAACCCCAAGTTCTCCTCCCACTAGTATCATGCACTGAAAAATTTCCTCCATTTTAATTCTATAAAACCCTTTAGAGTTTTATAGAATTAAAGTCCCTTATTATATCTTTAAAAAAAAAAAACAGCTAAAAAGAGCTAAAAAGGAGTTAAAAAATAAAAATTTGAAGCTAAAATTTTAAAAGTAGTAGCTGATACTTTTAAGTTACTTACTGTATTCAAGTTGAAGTGATACTTGCATATAAGTGACTAAATACATCTCCCATGTGGTCTTCTGCACTTAATTCACCCACGTTTTCACTTATATTTTCAGTTTTATTATATGTGGGCCATCGTTCCAATATTACTCAGTGTAGATACTGATAAACGATAGTCAGTACAGCACTTGATGTTACGCCTGAGGCCATACCTCACTGACAAAATAGCTGTCAGCATTGGCAATTCCATCCTGTTTCTTAATTTAGTTTTAACTACATTCACGAAGCTAAACATTCCTTCAATTTCCGCATTAGAATTTGGCAGTATTAATAAATTTATTGCACACTAAGCAATTTCTTTAAATGGATTCATTCCAGATGCATCTTTATATCTCGTACTTCAGTCCAGAATAGCTCAGTGTTTTCTATATTTGTCCATTTATTTACGTGGATATTATTGTACTGGTATTCAGCAGCAGCAGCAGCAACATCTTTTTCTGTTTTCAGCATTATTTCTAAGATGGGAGTAGCAGGTTCTTTTATATGTTTTAGGATATCCAACAGAAAAAGAAGACATCATTCTTAAAATATTCAAGTTTTCAGGCAACCTTTTCTTAAGCTTTTGAAGAGACCAAGAAGAAACTGTCTTGCTCTACTTCTAAGATTTCGCTCATCATTTTGCGTTATTTTCTTTTGTATCATCAACTCTGAAATTTTTCTTTCAAATCTGTAACCAAGATTTGGACTGGGATCCAAATACTCATCAATCTCTGACTTCAGAGGGTCGACTGTGGATGATGGTAGCACTAACATATTAGCAATAGAGCGAATCAAACGAGAAAGGTCTTCAAATAATCTCATCCTATCTGCACTGTTAGATGTGAAATTTTTGTTAACTTGCTGAACTTGAACTAGAACAGGATGCAAAAATAAAAGGTACAATAGATTCATTTCATCTTTGTACATCTCCTACAAAATTTGAGCTTTGTAGCATTTCTTAGTCACACTCACGACTTCGAAGTGAGTCATTATTCCAACCACCGGCTGAGAATTCTATCTACTGCAGGTTCAATTGAGAGCCACCTTGTTGCACAATTGCTTATAATTTTCAGAGGAGCATAATTTTTGTTGATAGTTTGATACAGCTCTTTGTATGCTGCTTGTCTTGAAGAAGAATGTGAAAACCACTTATGTTTCGACAACTAAAAATTCTAATTTTCTTTGGAGAGAGAGATTCTGCACAAGTGTGAGACATTGCCAGTTGTAATGAATGGCATACACATCTAATTAAAATTAAGCAGGGAATATATGCCTTCAGTTGTTCATAAACGCAATTATTGACACCAACCATAACACTGGCATTGTCTGTACCGATTGCAATGAGATTTTTAATATCCAGTTTCTTGGTCAAGAGCTCGTTTTTCAGTGCACCCACAATACCACTAGCGTCACACTTTTCTAGAACCACCATGCTCAGAAATGTATGCATAATTTTGTTGAATTTCATGCTATAATAAATGATGGCCATTCCTAAAATCTTATTCACTGTGATATCATTCGATTCGTCTATTAGCATGCTGAAATTTTCATCTCCAATGTCTGCAATTAGATCTTCTTCAAAATGCTCACTTGGAATATTCTTTACAATTGCAGAGCACTTAGTTCGGTGCATTTTTACCTTTGGCATAATTTGACTGTCTGGGATGATATTTTTGCAAAGATCTACTAGATGATCGCAACTGGTGAATGATGAGTGACAACAAATAAATAATGCTAACCTACCTTCAAAGTACGCGGTCTCATCAGACTTTTTCACAAACATATTTGTAATAGGAACAGCCTTATATGGAACTGCAGCAAGTTGTTTCTTAGTTTTGCTATGCTTTACAAGCTGACAATATTTAGCAGCTATAGCACATCTGCAAAACTTATAGTGGCCTTTTGTAGCATCACTAGGAACTTCACACAACCATTTACTAAACATTCCCATTTGCAACCACTCCCTCCTAAATTTTTGCTTGTAAGCTTTATTTTTCTCTTTGCTCATTTTTGAAGAAGGGTATACAACTCTTTACTGCAACTTTTCATTTGGAGCACCTAGCTCCAAATCTAGTTCTGAAGGAGCTAGATTTGGAGCTAGGTGCTAGATTAAAAATTTTGAAGCTAGGAAAGAAAAAAAGAGCTAGATCTAGCTCCAAAAGAGCTAAATTGGAAACACTACACACATCTTCTCTTACACTCTACTCCTTCATAAACTGCTCTCCAATGTATATTCATTAGTCTTTCTTATTCCCATCGCCATCTTCACATCCAAACTCATTTGCTCGAATTCATGTAACACAGTTCCATGTAGTATCCTCTCAAATTGATTTTACAGAGTCCAGCAGTATCATCGTGTAGTCATTCTTCCTATCTAACCCAGCTGTTACTTTATTACAAGCTACAAAAAGTGAGTAAATTACTGAGGCATAACCTATCCTTCACAAAACCAAGTTGTTCCCTATACAGTGTCCTATTTCTATTCACCCATTCTGGAATGTTTCACTTAACCAACTTCTGTAAGACCTTGACCATCACAGCTCAGATGCCGATTGGAGGATAATTACTACCTCTATCTTAGAGGTAGTGATTATCAATTATCAATTATCAAAGAAACAATGTAGGGTGCAATCCTAGCTCGCCTCCTCGTGGTGCATCCTGGATAACGCTAAAGAGCTAGAGCGACTGGGCAACGAGACTATCTTCTCGATCTCTTGGTTACAGCACACATGAACTCAAACACACGAAATAGCTCTCTTAAGGGCTAGATGACTAGGAATACTGGACCTGCGGTTCGAATTTGCCAAATTAACATTGAGGGTATATGTAGAGCAAAATGTGAATACCTCTCAGAGATTTTATATGACAACAATGTCGACGTTGTTCTTAATCAAGAGACTCACTGTAAAGATGAGGATCAGCTCCACCGCAGGGGCCAAAATCCTGGTTACATTATCATTGGAGCCACTTACCATCATGCACATGGCCTTGCCACCTATGTACGTAATACCCTAGAAGATTCCGACCTCGTTACAACCAGCATTGTCCGCCGCGTACATCTGATAACAACTATGATAGGGAACATAACCATTACCAACGTGTATAAACCCCCTACCCTCTTGTGGCCTCCACAAGTTCTGCCAGTGCACAACCACCCTGCGATGCATATAGGCGACTTTAATAGCTACCACACGCTATGGAAATATGCTTCCAACAATGAATGCGGAGAGACTTTGACTGAATGGACAGAAATTCACAACATGCACCTAATTTTCGATGCAAAAGATAGATCTTCCTTTAGGTTAGCAGCTTGGAACAGAGAGTACAACCCCGACCTCTACTTCATCACTCAGGACAAAAGTGGACGACCGTTACCTACATCGAGAAGAGTTCTCTACAACTTTCCTCGAAGCCAACATAGACCAATTATATTAGAGGTAGATCTGCAGGTACCCCTTGTCAGATCCACCCAACGTCCCCGTTGGAACTTCCAGAAAGCCGACTGGGATACATTTGCTTTCTGTCTTGACAAATATGTCCGTTGGATCCCTCCAACAAGCAGTAATTACAAGAGATTCGAGGGAGCTGTCTTAGCTGTAGGTAAGAAGACCATACCAAGAGGCTTCTGGAAGGAGTATATCCCTGGATGGGATCATGATAGTAATAAACTGTATCAAGAAAATCTAGAGTGTGGCGATCCTGACATTGCAGATGAACTCATTCACAGCCTTGACACCAACCGACAGAAGAAACGGATTGAAACAGTAGAAAGACTCGATTTTCGGCACTCAAGTAAAAAAAGCAAGCCTGTATTCAACAGGAAATCAGGTTTCGATGGAATTCATCCTGATTTCCTGTTGAATACAGGCCAAAAAGCTCGACAGTGGTTGGCTTGCTTTTTCTCCGACATCCTCCAGACTGGTAGACTTCCAAAAGAGTTTAAGAGGACAAAAATTATCCCTATCTTAAAACCAGGAAAAACCAACAGCAAGCCAGAAAACTCTCGACCAATTGCCCTGCTTAGCACTGCTATAAACTCCTAGAAAGGCTCATCCTTAATAGAATTGCCCCTAAGATAATAGAACAAGTCCCAGTGGAACAGGCCGGATTCAGACATAAACGAAGCTACTGTAATCAGGTTCTGTCACTCACCACACATATAGAGGCAGGCTACCAACAATGCCGGAAAACAGCTGTTGCTTTTGTAGATCTTACCGCAGCTTATGACACAGTCTGGAGGCATGGCGCAGTCTGCAAGTTTCTCCGTGCAGTCCTATGCAAAACAATACCAAAACTAATCGATAACATGCTAAGCAACCGCCCTGTTCCAAGTGTGTATGGATGAGAACAAAAGTAAATAAAGCACACTGGATAATGGATTACCACAAGGGTCAGTTCTGGCTCCCCTCCTTTTTAACTTATACATCGAAGATATGCCTCATACAGTCTCTAAGAAGTTTTGCTATGCTGATGACATTGCTCTAGCCATCAGACACACCAATTTTACTACAATGGAAGATACACTAACAAACGACCTTGCAGTCCTAGATGAATACTTCAGCAAATGGAGATTACGCCCAAATCCTAGAAAAACACAAGTTTCATGCTTCCACCTGAACAATAACCAGGCTAACAAAGAACTCATGGTCTACTTCAACCACAAACTGCTACGCTACAACAGATTCCCGAAATATCTGGGCATCACTCTGGATAGAACACTATCTTTTAAACCACATCTCATTAACAAGATAAAAACAAGAAACAATACCGCAAAAACTATGTGGAACAACTTGGGGGTGCCTCAGCAACAACGCTTCGCTGCACTGCTCTTGGCCTCGTTTCCTCTAGAGCTGAATACTGCTCACCCGTATGGCTGAACAGCGCCCATGTGTATTTGGTTGATGCCCAGCTGAACACCATTATGTGCCTTATTTCTGGAACTGTAAAATCAACTCCAACCTACTGGCTCCCAGTGCTAATCAACATCCCGCCTCCACACATCCGCAGATCCAACTTTCTTCTACATGAATACAGCAAAATCATGGAAATCCAAAATCTTCCAATCCATGAAGACATCCCACCCCTAGAAATAAATAGTCTAAAGTCAAGGCACCCTCCAATCTTAACAGCAAAAAATCTTGCAGAGACAAGCCTCAACATGAAGGAGAAGTGGAAAGAGTCCTGGTGTAACACTTCAACAGTGACCTTCCGTGAATTAGCGGACCCAACACAGATACCTTCGGGTTTTGACCTACCTCGGAAAACTTGGTCTGCCCTTAACCGAATCCGTACCAACCATGGCAGATGTGCAGACCACCTTTACAAATGGGGCATGATTGCCTCACCCAGGTGCGACTGTGGATCTCCCCACCAGACAATTAATCATATTACAGTAGAATGTGTCCTACGTGCATACAGTGGAAACCTGTCAGACTTCATCCATGCTACACCAAGTGCAGTCGACTGGATAATCAACCTAGACATTCAGTTGTAGCCTATTCTTGAGTGTCTCTTTTATGACTGTATTATGTCTTATTATTGTACATGTCTATTACTATGTCCATATATATTAAGGATTAATGTAAGTGAGCCATACGCTAAATAAATAAATAACCTCTATCTTGGAGCCTTCTTTGTGTAACGGAACTATTTCCTCTCGGGATCCCGCTAAAGCTGAGACTCACACAAGCTGGTCAAAGATATTACCAATTCACTGGCACACTTTAGTAATACGCGAGCTGTTGCTGCATCTAATTCCGTAGCAATAATCATATCATTTGGATATCTTATACACACATACCTCATCTAATGGTCATCAGCTCTTGTCACATTTGTTACTGCACTATCTCCCCTGGATGGTCCACCCTTGCAAAATTATTATTCAGTAATTCAACTATTTCATCTGTTTCACTCACTTCCAGCATTTATCAGTAGTATTCTATCATGGTTAATCTTCCCTTTACTTGCCACTTACGGGCAGAATTCTTTGAGCTCTTAGCTTAACCAGCCAATTTCTTGTGGTACTCCGATGTGCGTTCTTTACCACACCATATCATACGAATCACCTTTCTGATGTTTGCTTTATATTATTGCTTATAAGCTTACTGATTATGTTTTTCTTTAAATACGGTACTCTCGCTCCCCTAGTACTTTCTATTGCATGCTGACCAGAAAATCATTCCTTGGTAGCTGCATAAATTCCATTTTCTTCTACCCATCTATCCTTTTCTCCTTCCAAGCATTGTTCCCATTACTGAAGTTCCCCATGATAATTATTAATCTTCCTCATTGAGCTTATTGTTGATAAACATTATCAACAATCAAATTATTTATGTGACAGAATCTATAGTCAGTTGCTGTTATAGGCATTCCCTGGCCTATAGCAGCAATTGATTATATATTTCGTCCTGTTCTAATCTATTTCAAACCAGATGACATCAAATGCAATGTCATGCACTTCTCTGATATTATTATTATTATATGACACCTCCAGGGAGTCCAAAGACTCATCGAGGGAAGGCACTACTCCATACAACTCTCTGTTTTCACCACTCAATCCACCAACCAACTGCACCAATGCCATCTACCGCCTAGCACCACCACCACCACCACAAGCATTTTCACAGACATCACAAACATCCATGCCCACGGCGGGATTCGAACCCGCAGCCTTTTGGCTAGAGAGCGGATATGCTAACCACCTGGCCACCAGGCTGGCCATATCTTGCTGACTCCTGTGTAATAACTCTTCACGAGTCTTGTTCTTCTTTATCCTCTCTGAAAATACTACACGGCTCACATTCTCTTCCAATTACTATATGAACTTCTGTCTATCATGCCTGGCTAATGAGAATAGCTTTTGGCTTGGAAGGCCTAACTAATATCTAAAACTTTTCCCTCTCATTCAAAATGCCTCTGGCATTAGTGAACATAAAGCGTCGTCATTTCCTCGGTTCACAGCTACCCTTAAAGTTTTCATTGAAAAACTAAATTCATCACTTTTTTTTAATTCATTCTGACAATCACTTGTCTAATAAGTGTCTTCGCGCTCACGCGCGCGCCTTAGCTCTACTTTCCCTGATTTTCATTTCTACTCTCATTTCATTCAAAAGCACTTTTTCTAAACTCCTAACATCAAATCTATTCATGTACAAACCTTCAGCCTTATATAAATCCTTTTGTCCCGAATTGTCTCCGCACATCCACAAACCGAGCACTATTCTTCCTGTACTACGCATTGACTCATTTGCAATCGTGGCTTTCTATTTTAACTCGCCTCTGTCTGGTTATCTTTCCTCTCTCATTTATCTTCTTTCCTATTAAGTAACTAATAGGTTCTTTCCTAATTTGTCACCTTTCAAATGATTTGTACCTACCAAAACGATCAGCTATTTTTTTTTTTTTTTTGCCTTTATGCATTATAATAGCCTCCCTATCGTTAATCTTCCTTTACTTGAGAAGCACGATTTTTCACTCTCGAGTATATTTCTTATCATGAAGGCGCCCAATACCCACTCCTTACTTTCTCTTCCCTCCGACGAGCATTCCTTTCTCTTCCCTTGAATTTCTTCTTTCTTTCTCTCTCCAGCATTACTAATCACCACTTATGCTAGAAATGCAAAAAAATATATATGGAATGACTTCTAACGGGACCATACTTAAAGTCTGGCCGATGTAATTCAAGCCGCACGAGCAGGTTATGTTGTAAACGCCAGCATATTTGAAGAAAGGATGGCTATTTTTTGGAGATCTTAAGAATTGCCTAATCGTTTCTGTAGGTTTAAAGGCCACTCTTATTTTATGCGGTCTAAGGAGTCTTGCAGTCTTATTCGAAACTGTCCCTAAATATAAAATGACGATGGTAGAAATATAACGTATGTCATCTCGTTGTCTTTGTGTCTGTGTGTGGGGGGGGAGGGGGGAATCAGAGAAACGTATCCTGTGGACGAGTCTTCAAGGAAATCCGTTCATGGTAAGGTTGTTAGATATCAGGGATAGTTCTTCCTGGAGATCTTGTTGATCTGTTGTAAGGAGAGAGGGTCGGTTCTTCAGCATGTGTACAATGCTAAGTTTCTGAGAAATGTGGTGGGAGGAAGTGAAATGTAAATAACGTCCTGTATTGGTTAGCAGTAAACGGAGAGGTTGATACCACCACTCGTTAGCTTCTTAATTAAAATGTCCATAAGTGGTAATTGGTTATCTTTTTCAAGTTCTAGAGTGAATTTGATTGTGTGGTGTAAAGAGTTGATCTTGTTTAGAAAGTCAAACAGGTCCTTTATTGTGGTTCCAAACAATAAAGATATCGTCCACGTATCTCCACCATACTGTGGGTTTAGGGCAGTGGCGGCTCGTGGCTTGAAATCGTGGGGGTACTGCAACTTTCGAAATATACATACACACTGTAAGGACAGTGTATACGTGTTTGGATAAAATATCAAAATTATGATAAAAATTTAAAAAAAAATTAACATGAAAACATATTTTTATTATCGATAAAATTATATAGTTTAGTATAATTAAAAATTACTTAAAATTTACTATACCAAATGTTATGTCTTTAATTGTAATGTCCGAATATTTAAAGAGACGGAGTAAACACGATAAGCACTATGAACACTCTACTACTGGTTCAAACTGCATATAAACAACAGTGGAACTGCGCGACGGACAGTGCCGCATTATGCTAATAGCTCGCATCTCACTATAACGTGCATATGCTTGCGTGCGTAGCAATGTGACGTTGTGGTAAACACAGTGCTGCTAGCGTCCTTCGCCCTCCTAAGTGCTACAAGATGAATTTTTATTATTTTTTCTACAAAATAAGAGAATTGTATAGGATTGTTGATGATAAAATTAAATATTACAAGCAAATATAAATAAATTAATAAATATATCGAGAAAAATTGGGGGTGCTGCAGTTCCACAGTGCCTATGCACGAGCCGCCCCTAGTTTAGGGTCTACTTGAGATTAGATTTTACTTTCAAAATCCTCCATAAAGAGATCAGCACAAGATGGAGAGAGAGGGCTACCCATTGCAAGGCCAGTCAATTGCAGATATATGGTTTTATTCCATGTGAAAAAGTTTGATGTTAACAATGACGGAACAGAGAAGTAATATCTTGAGGGAGCAAACTTCCTAAAATGTTGATGACTTCCTCCACAGGGATGTTAGTGAATAGAGATGTAACATCCAAGCTGGCGAGTAGATCCGTTTTGGAGATTGAGATGTTGTTCAATTTCTCTACGAAATGTTGCGAATTTCGTATATAAGTATCCGAATTATGGATGTGGTTTGAGGAGGCCTGCCAGGTGTTTAGATAACAGATAAGTGGGCGAATTGATTCCATCTGCAATCGGGCGTACTGGTATTCCATTTTTGTGTACTTTAGGAACACCATATAGTCTTGGTGTTAGTGGATGCATAGATTTCAATCTTCGTTTTAAGTCTATAGGCCAGTTCACCATGTGACGTATTAAATCGTTAGTGTCATTCTGATTCTTTAGTGTTGGATCTGTGACTAGGACACGGTAAGTTGATGTATCCGATAGCAAGCTATTAATCTTATCTTCGTAATCACTGGTGTTTAAAATCACTATGGAATTTCCCTTATCTGCCTTTAATATGATAATGTCTTTCTTTTTCTTCAAAACTAAACAATGTTCTAAGCCCGATTGTAGATGGAATCAATTCGCCCACTTATCTGTTATCCAAACACCTGGCAGGACTCCTCAAACCACACGTTCATAATTCGTATACTTATATACGAAATTCGCAACATTTCGTAAAAAAACTGCACAACATCTCAATATCCAATACAGATCTACTCGCCAGCCTGGATGTTACATTTCTATTCACTAACATCCCTGTGGAGGAAGTCATCAACATTTTGGAAGTTTGCTCCCACAAGATATTACTAAGCTGTTCCGCATTGTTTAACATCAAACTTTTTCATATGGAATAAAACCATATATCAGCAATTGACTGGCCTTGCAATGGGTAGCCTCTCTCTCTCTCTCTCTCTCTCTCTCTCTCTCTCTCTCTATCCATCTTGTGCTGATATCTTTATGGAGGATTTGGAAAATAAAATCTTATCTCAAGTAGACCCTAAACCCACAGTATACGGTGGAGATACGTGGACGATATCTTTATTGTTTGGAACCACAATAAAGGACCTGTTTGACTTTCTAATCAAGATCAACTCTTTACACCACACAATCAAATTCACTCTAGAACTTGAAAAAGATAACCAATTACCATTTATGGATATTTTAATTAAGAAGCTAACGAATGGTGGTATCACCCTCTCAGTTTATCGAAAACGTTATTTACATTTCACTTCCTCCCACCACATTTCTCAGAAACTTAGCATTGTACACATGCTGAAGAACCGACCCTCTCTCCTTACAACAGATCAACAAGATCTCCAGGAAGAACTATCCCTGATATCTAACAACCTTACCACGAATGGATTTCCCTCGAAGACTCGTCCACAAGATACGTTTCTCTGACACCCCCCCCACACACACAATGACAACGAGATGATATACGTTATATTTCTACCATCGTTATTCCATACTTAGGGACAGTTTCCAATAAGATTGCAAGACTCCTTAGACCGCATAAAATAAGAGTGGCCTTTAAACCTACAGAAACGATTAGGCAATTCTTAAGATCTCCAAAAGATAGCCATCCTTTCTTCAAATATGCTGGCGTTTACAACATAACCTGCTCGTGCGGCTTGAATTACATCGGCCAGACTTCAAGGAGCATTGAAATTAGGCAAAAAGAACACATTGGTGACGTCATAACAACAGAAAAGGAAAATTGGGGTTAGCTTTTCATTTCTCAAGAACGAACCATATCATAGAGTGGAATAGAAGCACAATTCCTTACATTGAGGAGGACTTTCGCTCCCGAATTATTAAAGAAGACACAGCAGTTGCCCGCTGTATACAAAACCTTAACAGGAACCAAGGACTGATCTTGCCCGTGATCTAGAAGACCCTTATTAGATCTTTTAACTCACCAGAACTGTATTACAGTGCCAACTATAGAACCTTCCTAAATAACAACAAGTGAGATCATGAAAGCTCTATGCATGTATTGTACGAGCGCTGTTCTTCGTCTAATATAATTGGAATCGGTTGATTATAGTTTGTAACAGTTTTTAACCTTTTAGTACCTTACATCAGTTATGTACCCTGAAGATGCCGACAGCCTTAGTTGATGAAACTAGTTGGTATAACATAGTTGTTTCTTATATGCACTTGATCAATATAGTCCCATTAGAAGTCATTCCATAGCTTTTGTGGTCAAGAAAATTAAACGTTTTTTTAAAATATATGTGCATCTTATACTGCTTGGAAAGAAGTCAACGGACACCACTGAGGAAAAAACAGCCATAGCGCCCACCTTAATACGATGCAGGATCCTCTTTCGCTGCGATGACTGCAGCAATCCTCGCATACTTTCCACATCTTTCTTCCTGTGGGCATATCTTGCTAAAAGAGACAATGGTTAGTTTCTTGGAAATGCCACAAAGTAGGATGCATTGCACTCTCCACAATATTCAGATATATCTCGGAGTTCAATATTTGTGGCACCACAAACAAAGATCAGAGGCCAAACCAGAAAAAACAGGACCATACCATCACACTGCCACCTCTGAATTTCATAATTTGGGGTTCCGCACTCTGGAAAGAGACGTTCACCAGGCATCCGCTACACTCACATTCATCCATCTGCTCGGTAGAAGATGTAGCGTGTTTCTGCTCCATAACACAGCCTTCCAAGCTCCCACGTCCCACTGTACACATTCTTTGCACCACTGAAGACGACGCATGTTGGTTCGGGTAATGTGGGCTTGCATATTGTGGTCCTACCATGGAAATCTATGTTATAATTAAAATCTCTCCACAAAGCTTCGGTTCTGGGTGTTTTCGTGCAGATTAGTGTTCCAGTCAATGTCCGGAATTCCGCATCCAACATGTCCGCCGACAAATGGTGGCTTTTACATATTATCTTACATATTGTCATAGCACTTTACGGTCATTTTCAATGAATGTGGTGTGTCGTCCACTGCAGGTAGCACTTGCAGTTGACTCCCTGTGCTTCCATCTCAGTATAGTATCAGTGACTTGTTGACCCGGAATGGCCCAATTTGTCAGAAATTTGCTGAACAGAAAGGCCTGCACCTTGGCGTCCTATCACAACCCCTCTTTCAAACTCTGTCAATTCCCTTCTCGCAGACATTTCACTTGGACACAGTTGCAATGACTTCGAAGCATCATGTTTCTGCAATTTATACCGGCTACAAACACTTAATGGGGTGTCCATTAACTTTTTTTCAATCAGTGTATATAAAGTAGGTGCCCATCCGTCCCATCTGAGCGAGATAGCCCTATTTTCACAAAAAAATTGCCTCTGCGTCCCCAGACATGTTTTCGGGATGCCAACATGTCCCGCTTTTCAATATCCGATTTCCAAGATGAAATGTTTTCATGTAACATTCATTAAACAAACAACTATTCCAGAAATAACGAGAATTATTATTATTATATTCTAATAACTTGTCATATATGGATTTATTTCTATTATAAAAATTCTGGGCTTTTTTTTCTTTTCTTTCCAACACTTTCATAATGAAATCATTTCTTATGAGAATATAAAAGCCATTGCTGATTTCATGTTGACGCTACCTATAGTTCTTTTGATTCAATAGAAAGAGTTTTTCTCTTTAGTGAATTTGTTATGGAGCAAGGGAAAAAACCGGTTGCACATTGAAACAGTAAAATTAATAATGATTATGAAATTGTGAAGGAATGAAGTGTAAAAATATTACAAGAGACAAGAACATGCTTCAGCTACTAAGACAAAATTCCAAGAAAGAAAAAAAAGAAAGAAACAGACTGCTGAGATTTCAAATAGGCAAAATTTGAAATACTTGTTATGTATTTTATTTTAAATTTAGTTTCTTATTTTTAATAAATTAAAGCCAACTTAATTTTTTGCTTTATTTACTATTTATCAGTTTACACCTTAAGTATTTATTCTTGTGTTTGTAGTAGTTAATTCTTTAAATTGCAGGATTATTCAAAGAATATAATTTGTAAGATATTCAAAGAATCATGGGAAAGCTTCCGAACAAAACATGGATAGGAATCCTTTCATTTAATATTCTCGCATTTGGAAGTCAGTTATCCGAAAGATGAATATTTAATTTGTCATTGAAAAATAGACACAATGCATTAATTAATTAATTAATTTCTACTTTTTTTTTCTTTTTTTTCCCCTCCCTTTTCGAGAAAGATGTTGCTTTGGGTTTTGAACATAATTGTTTACTTAACTTGACGGTTTCTATGATCATTCTGCTAGCTTTGACAATTATTGTTATATAAGCATAAAATACAAGCCTAACGATATAATCTATATAAAGTAATTATTTCAGTTTTAAATTTTGTAAGTCTCTATTTTGATGTATTGTGACTTTTATAGATTTATTTATTTATTTATTCTTATGGCCAAAGCAGCTACAGCTCAGTGTCCACACCAAAAGCCAATCCAGGGCCTCATCTGTCACCGTGGATATCCTGGAGGCCACCAACATGAAATTGGCGCCTTGGGCAGTCATTCACAATATGATCGTCTGGGCCACGAGAGAACAGTCACAATAAGAGTGGTCTGACAGTTTCCATTTATGTAGTAGGCAGCCACTGCCTTGGTTAGTTCTGATCCTGTTGACAGATGACCAAATCTTCCTAGAAAGGGCAAAACCAGGCTGCGGAGCACAGGGATCTTCAACCAGGAAACCATTTGTTGGAAGATTGTTGGACCAGTATTCTCTCCATATGTCAGGTGTTGATGGTAAGGCAGCTGAAGAGAGTTTGTCCATGGACCAGAAAGGGTTTCTTGATTTTAGGCGAAGACCAGGTGGATTTATAAGAGTCTGGTGCAGGGGCAGGAGCGGGTTGCTCATTACTTTATTAAATACTTTGATCGAAGCTTGTCTTCTCCGTATATTTGGTGGAGCAATGTTAGATAGGACAGGCAGTCAGGGTCGAGGAGTGAATAATAATAAAAGGAAATGGAAATGTGTGTAATATATACACACACATATATATATATGTGTGTGTGTGTGTGTGTGTGTGTGTGTGTGTGTGTGTGTGTGTGTGTGTGTGTGTGTGTGTGTGTGTGTGTGTGTGTGTTAAAATATAAAATATGTCTAGTTAAAATATAAAATTTCATGAAATATATTAATTATGTTATTAAAATTTACAATTCTTTTATATCTGTATACAGTGGCTAGAGATGTATTAATTTTCTGCTGATCAAAAAAGTAGAGACTGGTTCCAACCGATTTCCAAAAATTAGAGCTAAGGAATGTGTCGTAGTCTCTTGGAAAGAGAGAGAGAGAGAGAGAGAGAGAGAGAGAGAGAGAGAGAGAGAGAGAGAGAGAGAGAGAGAGAGAGAGAGAGAGAGAAGAATATTTATTTAGTATTTTAATTATTTTATCAAAAATGCATTTAAGCGGAACAGTTTTATTGCAGAAATACTACTGACAGCAAGTGAAATGCTTACAAAAGTAAGACGTGCGAAATATGCTGAGCTGGTTTTCTATTATATGTGATAAAAAATAATTTAGCCAGTTTTAAATTACATTTTTGCAGCTCGCGTTCTTTTCAAAAGCATTATTATTATTATTATTAGTATTAGTAGTAGTAGTAGTAGTAGTAGTAGTAGTATTTTGAAAATTAGTGCTTTTAAAAGTTATTTTATTTGCTTATTTATTTTAGAAATTGTCGCCTTTTTTTAGTTTGATGTTCGACACATCTCTCTCTCTCTCTCTCTCTCTCTCTCTCTCCATCCTTAGCAAGAAGAAGAATGCAATTTGAATGTAGATTGCATTGGTCAGTAATACCATTGGATTGGAGTTGATTTGCAATATAATTAAACAATTTTCTCGTTTCATTCTGTTATTTCATAATGGGCTTTTTTATATTATGCATGTGAAGGAACAGATTCTTAATTTATATCACAACAATTCGACTGTAAATTGTGCTGCATGCGTTGGATATTTTTAATTAAAAAATATAACATAAGTATAGCGAATGTTGATACAGTATGTTAAATTTATTTTATTTTATTTAATACTTTAATAAAATGAATTTAAATGGCTTTTTAGATTTAATTCAATTTAACTTAAGAAGCGATTCATTGTTATGAGCCGTTTCTTTAAATCTAACACGTGTAGCATTAAGATGTTCCAAAAGAATACCGAAATCCGCTGTTCTCTAAGTGATAACACAGCTCACAAAAGTTTCCCCCTCTGTGAAACGGCAAAATACTAACAGAACTGGGACGTTCTAGGAGTGACGCATAATCTCCCTTTGCACCGCTGCCGTCAGCAGCGCAACCTATATAACCTCCGTAGACACTCAGTCGGGAAAGAACGGGAACAAAATGTTTATTCCTCTCCTTCACCAGATGGCTGCAGTCTGCTAAGCCTGTTTAAAAATGCCCGCTATGTCTGATAGTTTGACGGTGCGATGCCAGGCAGTACGCGTTACGCCAGTGACTTTCTCTTCTATGAGTGGGTGAAAGGAAGTCCTTCAGAACACCCTAAATGAACGCCTACGTTTATTCCATCACTTGTATTCAGTATAAACTATAACGTCACCTCGGGGTGGAGCGGAACAAAGTAGTGTATATTGGTACTTATAATGGATGTAATGTGTGTCCCGTAGGATATAATGCAGACGATCAGTAAGTATATTTCCTTTCTCGTTAACCGAAATACGTTCAGGATTAAAAATTGTGTATTAGCCAATATAATTTATTTATTTATGCAAAATTCAACTTTCGCAGACGAAAAAAAAAAAAAGTTTTAAGACAAAACACGCCAGTTACGTCATGTAATATGAACAGTTATTAATGTTAAACTTGAACTCCTGCAAGTATAAGGTTACGTGGAAACTGGACTGCCTGAAATGAAAGTTGTATATATTTTTGCCTGGAAAGCCTTTGCGAGATTAAAGGTTTCTGGTTAGGTTTGTAGATATTGAATATTAATTAAACACCATCTGGTAACGTAATAAATTATGGTTTTAAAGTATAATATGCGGTGAGATAAAAACCAGTTACGAAGTGGAAGTTGCAGGACGTATTTTACATTCGCGTTTTAAGTTTATTCTGACATAATACCACCGGAGTAAACAGACGAAACATTATGTACTAAGAAGTGTGTGTGTGAGAAGACTCAAAGAAGCACAAAGATGGGTATTCTGTTGGGGAAAGGGGAGGGATTAAGTAGCTCTGCCGACTGCATTACCTAAAAATTGTTTTTTTTTTTAAGGTTGTCGAAATTCCCTGTGTATCAAAAAGGTTTTGATAAACGTTTCCAATATTTGGAAAACTGGAAAAAAGTCTGTGCGGGGATGAAAATAAAATATTACAGATATCATATATTATATTAGGGAAACTTTACCAATAAAATAGAAATGAAAACAAAATGGCAATGTCTGGTTCATGTAACAACAAAAAGCGTGCATGATCGCAATTTGATGTCATGCGACTAAAAAAAAAAAAAAAAGTTTTTTTTTTCCTTTCTTCTTCCAGTTTAGTATATTTCTTAATAATCCTGAATATTTACATCTGTAGTGAATATCTTGAATAAAAATTCTGATATTTCCTTTTACAAATTTCAGCACTTCAGTGTTGCATATATTATGTACTCTATTTTCTGATTATTCGAACTTTTTTTTATTTAATGATTATTAAGATTCTTTGTGTGATATGTAATTTTTGTATATGTCAGTTTATTAAGACTGATCAGTTTACTGGGTGAAATATAAGAATAAATAATTTTATTTTATTATTATTATTTTACAGTTTTATTGCATTTGTTTCATCTTCATTTACAGGAAGTCACTTTATTTATTCGTATGGGGGGGTTCCCCCCGTTCCTCATACGTCCTTTAGGACTGGTCGAGCCCTCCTAATGAGGGATTAAGTATGTATTTATGACTGTAAATCCGTGTGTGTGTTTTCACTGCACTGGCCGATTTGCCCGTTCTAAAGGGTGAAAAACCTGAGTTTCCTGGTGAAAAAACCCTCTACCCACGTATGAGACTGGCTAACTCACCTTTACTCGAAAGAGACCAGTAAAGGTTCCTCACATCATGGACGGGAATCGAACCCAGGTTTTTCCGACCCAAGGGCTTCGTCTAAACCGATTGAACTACTGAGGCTCTAGGAAGTCACTAGTTCAGTCGGTAATGATGATGATGTCCTTTGGTTAGAAAGGCTTGGGCTCAAATCCTGTCCAGGGCCCAAAGAACCTTTTATAAGAGCACTTTAACTGGAGGTGGAAGGGGTTTTACTTCCACTAACTTGAATGTATCCTCCTTCAAGCAGGGTAACCGACCTCAAACACACGTATCTATAGACCTAACCTACCCGTCCTTAGCGGATGCAAAACTTGAATGAATGGCAAACCCGCTGCATTAAAAATGCGTATAAACCCCATGACCACTGAACCAATCTATCCACCGATTTAAGAAAAAGAAAAGTTTCTACGGACATTGAAACTTGCGTTTCATACTGGTGATTTTGGATAGATATATCTTAGTGATTTTGATTCGGTATCAATAATACATTTAGGCATCTGTTTATTATTATTATTTGACACCTCCAGGGACTCCTAAGACTCATCGAGGGAAGACTCATTTATCTGCATAATATTACCAGTGTTACAGGACACCGAACCTTTTAATCACGGGACTCATCACATGAGGCCACTCCACTACACAACATTACCCTATACACTACTCAGTACATTCTGCACGCTATACTATGCAGTATTTGTGTCTGTTAATTGGATGTGTTCTTTGGCCAATTTACCAAAGAACACACGCAAAAAACTCGAGTATCCGGAATAAAAAAAGAGCCTTGCTGCTTCCTATGACTGACACATTCAATTGAAAAAAAAAGTCCACATAACGATTCCTTGAGAGGAATCGTTATGTGGACGTTCCCGAGATCGACTAACGCGGGCACCGGCCATAAAAGGGATAGAAAAGAGTTCCTCTAGTCAGCGACTACATTCGAACTGAGAACAGCTTCTGTCTGCCTAACGCTGTGGATGCGAAACGCCACTTTTGTGTGCGTGCTTGTACACTCTGAAATATCAACAGGAATGTCGGAATCGGAATTTAACGAAAGGTGACGGAATTTAGATGATGCTAATGTATTTTAAGAGACTGAATCAAAAACACCTTTCACAGTTTTTGAATAATTTATCATGAATTGGTAATACAGGTACATCACCGATTTTCCGGTAGCTTTTATTTCTGGAGCGTTGCCGGATTAACCGTTTAGCCGGCTAATCCGTTTGGAGGAGTTTAAGTCATAATAATTCATTCGTACACCTCCGAAATACATTCGTTAGCACAGGTTTATTAGTACAATATAGTATAAATGAAAACAGGTTTAGTAATTTCTGTACTTACAAAGAATGTTGCAATAGTAGCGTTCCCAAAAAAGGGCAAAATTTTATTTGCTTGGGTTGTTCAGCTATTCACAAAGGAATGGGTTTCAATCTCTAAGTTTTTAAACATTTTATTCCAGCGAAGTTGTTGCATATGCTCTGATCTTTTCCGATGTAATTTTTTATACATCAAATGCAAATTCATTACTTCTTTTTTTATTTGTTGACTGAGACTGACGGATGAGTTCATTAACTCGGTTACCATGTCAATTTGTTTCATCATTTGTTATTGTTTTTATTAGGATTTAGAACAATATAAAATATTTCCGAGTCAGCATACTAATGAAAAACAGTGTTTCTTCGTCAGTGTTCATCCATTCGGACAGATTTTCTCCATTAAATTAAGCCTCCCTATAATATGCATGAGAGGGGGGGGGGGTCTAGAAAGTTCTGATAAACACCTAGAACAACAACAACAACAAAACAAAAAAAAAATGATATTAAAGCAACTGATATAACCACAAGAAAGAACATACCCATAGCAGAGTTATGAAGGTAAATTATGTTCTTTCTTGTGGTTATATCAGTTGATTTAACATCATTTTTGTTCTAGGTGTTTATCAGAACTTCTCGAACCCCCCCCCCCTCTTCGTATGTATATATAATATTGTTGGCAGAAGATATCATCGCAGTTTTTGTATATTCAAATAACTTCTTTCACCTTTAATTGCATTAAATCAGGTAAAGTCATTACCAACATTTTTATCAGGAAAATTATCAGGCATACATCAAGACAGAACACATGTCAGCATTTCAGTGTTAACGATGCTTACAAAATTCTTTTTCCAGACAAAGAAGCAAAGCAGATCTTTCATGTTAAATTCTTTGCCAATGTTCTCTACAGCTTGCTATTATTTACGACATCTAACAAATGTGTCATGAAAAATTAGCGATACTCAGCCTTCACAGTGTTATTCTCCCCTTAGTCCTTACCCAGTATGATTCGATGAGGAATAAGGGATTGAACAAAGAATGTATGCAGGTGAGTTAACATATTGTATAAACTTTTTTTTTTTTTTTTGCACAGGGAGATAAACTATAGAATGAATGAACAGTTGTCCAGAATTAGAAGAATTTTGCAAGTGAGGTAGGCCTACAGATGCGTAGTGTGCTCAGGCTAAGAGAGAGAGAGCTTTCAAACAATTTTAACGTAATCTCGGAGGTAATCCAGCCTTCTTCATCTGCACAGTTACACTTGTGCTTGACCTGCGTTTGAGCACCATAGGAGAGGATAATAACGCTATCCTTATATTAGATTGTTTGAACTGTTCTTAATGTCCTTCGCGGTGGACATCGCTAATATAATGCAGTTTAAGGAACATCATACATTTGCTCGGAATGAGGTGCTCGTCAGCCAAACGTTTAGCAAATTCATCCATATAATTGGTAGCTCCTTCATGGATTGTGGACCGTTTTTCACAGACTTTATGGATATAAATTCCATGACGTTTCTTAAACCTTTGACGCCATCCTTCATTATAGTCACACACACACAAAGTTCTAATTTAAGTTCTTTATGGAAGATAGCGTGTTCCATCAACATGTTATTCGACTACACCATCACTTCAACGTTGTTGAAACCATTTCATCATCGCTTGATCATGCTCAGTACTCTTACCATTTTTCATAATTTTCTAATTCATTTACTTCTTCGAATCACTGTCTGTCAAGAATTTCACACGCTCGAGTTGCTTCAATACTTCTGCCTTTATTTTGTAACGATGTACACAATCATGTGAGCATACCCACCATCTGCGACAGGCCAGCGAACTCGTCGAGAAGTTGCTAGAATTTCAAGTTAGCTCTCATAACTTTGTTGGAAAGAACGTAAGTATCGGATCATCTACTGCCAGAAAATTGGCGGTGTACTCGTAATGATAACGTTTTAAATTACTGTTACTTATTTATTATAAATAATGTCTTTTGATTTTTTAAAATGTATTATCTTACGTGTAAAAGTTAGAGGTTATGAAACAAATGTAGATTGCTTTTATTGTGCCATTTACCTTATTATAAAATAGAGGGCCCAGATGTCTTATTTGATAGGTGGCTGCTACTTTCATTGCAAATTCAAATTAAGCATGGCAGAAAAATTATTTTCAAAATATGTTGCTTGACTGGTCTCTACATAACAAAACCACACACTAAGATGTAACTATTTACAATAGTATACACAATATCTATTCCGTGGAAATTGCTGACATAGTCTTTTGAGCAAAATGAGACGGGGGGGGGGGAAGTAACTAGCAGTAAAAAAAAAAACGAACTTCAGGTTCTGTTTTTTGTTGTTTTATTTATTTTTTTTTTAAATATGCCAAGGGGTCAGTGGTGTAGCTAGAGCTTTTGCCCCCTAGGGCGATCCCTGAGTTTGCCGCCCCTCTCAATACACATCAAAAATACTACAAAAAGTCAAAACGACTTAGAGAGAAATAAATTAAAACACTATGTTTATTTTTGAAGTAAAATTTTAATTTCAACATTCTAAAATGTTATATTTCTTGCTTTTCTGTTAGCAAAATCATCGACGATATTGGCGAAGTCTATTTCATAATAATGTAGGTAATTCTTAATCTATTTTATTTAGAAAAACTCCTCTCACAACTAGCAACACCTACAGCAATTGTGAGAAAAATTCGCAGTAGTATGACAATAATTGGAAATGAGTTCTCGAGACTGTATTTTAGAATTAACTGCAAAAGTTAAAAAAAAAGAAATGCAATATGCAATAATTGGCTTGTAAGCATCCTATCATTTTCAGTAGCCATAATTTATGGTGGCGTTACGTCACATGACTTCATTAAGAATTTTTTGTTTTACAAATAACCTTGTGGCTGTACATTTAAATTACAGTTAATCTCTCAAATTGCTCTTGGGAGCAAGGATATGTTGTATGAAAGACTCCCAATAAAAATTACGAAAAACTCTGATATCATTTTCATAATATGATTGAGATAGATTATGCTATTTGAGGTAAATGCGAGAATTGTTTAAACCTTTTTGGTGGCATTTTTAACCTTATCAAAACTTCAATATTAGCGTAATCATTCTTGTGTTATATTTCACAAAAGAGAAATGTGTTCTTACAGTCCTACATAGGACGAACCCAGATCTCTAGACAACACGAGATATTTCTCTTCTTGGGATAACAAGCTTCCGGTCATTCTTGGCATAAAACGTTAATCATGAAAGAAATTAGAAGTTTGGCTTTTGTTCTTGGTGTTTAGCTACCATTAATTCTTTAAAAAAATTAAAAAAAATCACAAATCTATCCAGTCATCATCGAATGCTGTTCTTGCATTAGAAAAGGCACCTATGAACTCGCTAAAAAGTTACTGATTTAATAAACAATAATTGTAATATAAAGGCCTGTGTTGCTTTCAGTGGTTCTGACACTTGCATCCTTTACTCTAAGCCACCAAACGATTTTTTTTTTTTATGTTGGGCTTATATACGAGAGATTGACTGATCAAACTATAGTACTTTAGTACCGTATATGGGAAAGATAGATTGAAGTTCAAGTCTAGTCACCGACTGGAGGAACTTTTTCTAAGCCTATCTTCGACCGGTTCCCGAGTTAGTCGATCTCTGGCAAGCTGGTTTTTATTTCCGGAAACTCGGGTTTTTCGTCCCCTAAACTCAATAAAATCGACGGTAGAACTCACACTATTTCAGACAATAACATATTCTGTTAGGAACCAAGAGATAACATCACTTGTTTACCAGTCTCTCCATCGGTTGCCGCATATAATTAGTGTTTGTCTTTGGCCAGCTATCTCTGATTGGTTACCGGTGAAGAGTGAACTGCCCACTCAGTCTCCAGAAATTAGATAGGGTTAAAAGGCCTCACTTACTCCCTATAGAGAAATAAAAGGCATTAGTTGATTTTTTTTAATAATTGTACTATACTGATTTCGGTTTTTATTTCATATAACATTTTAAAGGTTCCCTGATGTCTGTGACATCATTGGGCCTTAGTTTAGGGTAGAGGCTGACAAACGTTAATCTTCCAAAGTTAGTTAGGACTTAAAGAGTCCTGCCCATTCTATTTGGGAATAAGGACATTAGAAAATTTATTTTAAAATGGTATAACTTAAATTTAAATTATTCCTGGTGATGATATATAGAAATGAAAATAAATTCTGTAATGTATTTTTACCATCTAAAGATAATAAGCAGAAATCTTATCCCCCTAACTTTTTTTTTTTTTTTTTTTGATAATCATTTGGCTAAACCTTTAGTCATCACCTATCTGCAAATCACCACAGACGATTCAGACATACGGATCACGAGAGTATGACAGACAACTGCGGCCATCTCGTGTTCCTAACCCTAATTGATGCTGTAAACATAATTCAAGATTATGATTACAGTATCAGTTACTGGGGATGTTATCTGTTGGATTTTCCTGCCAATTTTTCTGGGTTGTAAAGTTAAAAACCCTGGGTTTCTGAAAGAAAATTAAAAATATTTGTCTTCGTCAAAGATCAAATAATACGTGCACCAGCAAGAAAGGCCTAGAAAAAGTTCCTCTATTGGAATAGAACCTATTATAGCCTCTGTTCGGTTGGGCAACGATATGGACGTTACCACAAGGATACGAAAGTATAAAATAATAAATTTCATGTAATATTATGTTGAAATAAGATGATAATATTATATATGTAAATAAGAAAACTACACGAAAAACAATGCCAATGGCTCAAAGAAACTTAAATTCAGCTCTGGTTAAACGAATGAAACTGTGATAATCCAAGATTATGGTTACGAAATAAATTGGAAGAAAGATAGCACAAAAGAAATGATTAAACAGATATGAATAATGAAATTTATTGTTGTGGCTTTTCGTGTCTACATGTCATCTTACTCGGCATCTCCATAGAGTCCCAGAACTTATCTCGAGAGGGCATTGCATATTGCGCAATCCCCTCACCCCCAATTCCACTTATATTGTATTTTTCAGTGGCGTCGCGTGCCCATTTCGGTTTGGTGTGCCGTCGTAGCTTACGCAGCCGGCGCTACAAAATCACGTCTGTTTGATCGTATTAGTGGCGCACCCAGAGGGGGGGGGGGGATCCTGTCCCCCAACGAAAAAGAAAAAAAAAACACTAGAAAAATTTCCAAAAATCTTTTCCTAATTAAAATTTTTTTTTTTTTTTATTTATGTCGTGTCATGTCTTCTATTTCTATACTACTTATGAATTACCGACGATCATTACAGATGCTCATAGGTTGTATGCGATGCGTAGTGTGTATTCTCTCATTACAGATGCTCATAGGTTGTATGCGATGCGTAGTGTGTATTCTCTCATTACAGATGCTCATAGGTTGTATGCGATGTGTAGTGTGTATTCTCAAATCGTCTACTCAACTCGCCCACCCCCAAGTTTAAATCCTGAGTGCGCTACTGGACTGTATAATTGCATTTTTGTCGATGTATGAGAGTTTTTAAGAGCGCATAGCACATCAGTGCTCATCTTAATTGGTCTAATGAATTAATTGTAGGATAACTTTGAATTCTTTAATTTATCAATTGATTGTAACCAAAATTGCACTTAAAACAAACACATTGTTCCCCATACACCTAAAAAGGTGTATGGGGAACAATGTGTTTGTTTTAAGATACTGTATATCAGAAATAACAATGAAGGAGAATGCTATATTTGGTTGGTATGTTTGAATTTTTTTTTTTCCCCATTGGAAATATGGACAAAAAAAAGCTTAAAATTTATCGAAAAATATATATATAAACTTGCTTACCACGTCAATTCATTCTTCACTCACGCAAAACAGATGAAATTCAGAAAACAAAAACAGCAACTCTTGACAACTTTCAATTGGATTGGTTGACATAATAACCAATCACAGCTTTTAGTGCTATTGTCTCAGAGCTCACCCACCTCCGCCTTCTGAGTGGTTTAAAACCACTAGAACGCTAAGAATTTCACCCG
The DNA here is from genome assembly GCF_054136105.1 of Typopeltis vanoorti. NCBI lineage: Eukaryota > Metazoa > Arthropoda > Arachnida > Uropygi > Thelyphonidae > Typopeltis > Typopeltis vanoorti. The sequence goes on along the minus strand of NC_143549.1, from coordinate 67,814,255 downwards.
CTGCACCATCTGTACATCTTTTCAAAGGGCTCAAAGGTGTATGTATTTTGAACGCTCACTTGGACTATTATGTGACGCAATGTTTACGCGTCGAAAAGTGTCTTCTTCATGAAGCATTAGTATATTGTGTTTACTTTTAGGAATCACATGAAGTCTGGAAACAATTAGGGGATTCTTTAACGGGAATAAATGAAAAAATATAATATCGATGATATGGCTATTCGGTGGATGAGCACCGCACATCTAGCACCCTTGGTATTTTTGTCTGCTAATTGCATGTATTGCCGTTTAGCGGAAAGAATCATCCGAATTTTAGAAGAAAAATTTACACAATTTATAAGTGCTTAAGGTTAGAGATTTTTACATAACGAAAAAAAAAAATCTGTTTGATTTGAAATTTTACAGATCAGGTTATGATATTGTTTTTTCGATATTTTCATTCTCGAGAATAGTTTACAAGAGATTGTCTTTTGCATTATCACTGTTAAATTGATTTATTTCAATTGTGCACTGAGCGTCGATGAAACATACCTACCACTTTATGGTAATAGAATTGTATAGATTGAGAAGAATGCATCCCCCCCCCCCCCTGCAGCTCTGAAGTGTAGCCTACGTTTTCACACTGGTAGCGGAACCGCAGTTGTTACGCAGCTAGCAATAGGCCTTTTGCTGGGCCCCATGAGCACTGTCATCGAGCCAATGAAATACTTTTACCCCCCCCCCCTCCAACCTCTAACGACATAAAGGGGGGGGGTTCACGGTACAATAACTCCATCGCTATTCACAGTTTTGAAAGAAACTCCATCTCCTTTGTTAATGCATGAAATCTTCAAAGATCCCTTCCCTTCTTTTATTTATTTTTTTTTTTTTAATAAGTGGTTTAAGATTACAAGACTGGTAAATTCATTTAACGTCATCAATACTTACATCATTTTCCTTGAGATACATCAAATACAGTACTAATACAACAAATTTATACTTTTTTTTTTTGTTGTTGTAATTTAAAATCGCTGAAATTCATTACGATGTTTTAACAGACTTCTCCGAATAATATAATTATTGTCATTATTATAAAATGTGTTTGAGGTCGATGCAGATTAACTCAGTACAGTATTTGAAAGGAAAAATCGATTGTTAGGTCAGTCATATATGTATGATTCATCATGACTATGGTCTGAAATCGTACCTGGAATTTCATCCATTCTTGATACATTCATCAAATTTCATGATCTGTAATTTATTTATTCCGCATACGGTTTCCCCCTTTTTTCTCCCCCCTCCCTTAGGACGGGTTGAGCCCTTCTAATGAGAGATTAAATATGTATTGTTATGACTGTATATCCGTGTGTGTGTGTGTGTGTGTGTGTTCACGGGGCAGGTTTGCGTGTTCTGGGGGACGAAAAACCTCCGTATGAGACCGGCTAACTCACTTTTTGTCGAAAGAGACCAGATTCCTTACATCTTGGGCCGGAATCGAACCTGACCAAAGGGCTTCATCTATACTAAGTGAGCTACGGAGGCTCATGATCTGTAAAAACATTTATGTTTAATCAGACATCACAGTGTACCTTGGAGAAAACGCTTGAGATACCAATGTGAATTTCTCGTGATAAATCCACTATAGATCAGATATTTGCACTCCGACATATTTAAGAACAATGAGAGGAGTTCAACATAGGAACACGTCTGTTGTAGATTTCGAAACAACATATGTAATTATTAACAATAGTCAAGAGATTAATTGAGCATCGAAGGACTTTTAATAATCCCAGTGAAATTTATTAAATAGGATTCAATTATATTTTATGGAATTTTAATGTCGTATAAGATCCAGGATGATTCTTATACGATTCTTATATGAGCTGTTGGATCCATTAATCATTAAATGAAGGGCTTAGTCAGGATGATTCCCTAGAACTGTCTTGAACTGGCCGGCCGCATCCGGCCCCCGAAGCAATTTTACACGGTCCGCGAATACATTTCAGTTATGTATTTGTTGTAATTACGGTGTTTATAGTTTTAGAGACATAGAGATATGGGCTGAGCTTATGTGTGCATCAGCTCAGTCCATATCTACAATTTACAATCCGTAAATTTAGTTCGCCAGCCGACAGTTGGTGGCGCTTCAGTATTCTAGTGTTTTAGATGGAGACAAACTAACGTACGGCTTATAAAACCTGTTTATTTGTGCTTGTTGTTAGATCTACATTATATCAATACCTATCGTTTAGAATTGTGCATAACTTTTGAGTGTTGCTTTCATACGAAAATTCAATGTTGAATTAAAGTTGTAAATAAAATTATAATAGTGATTTTAATTAAGAGATTAAACTGCCAGATTAAACTTTTACAAAGAGTAAAAGAAAACTGGACGAAGAAGGACGTGTTTTTCAAGATAAATGGGAAATTATGTACTTTTGTGGTGTTGTGCGCAATAAAATTGTATGTTTTATTTGTAATAAGGGAACATCAGTTCCAAAAGAATACAATTTACGTCGCCATTACGAAACGAATCATGAAGAAAAATTTGAAATGTTGGAAGGCAAATTGAGGGAAGAAAAGTTACAGTTTCTGAAATCTGGCTTACAACGACAACAAATTTTTTTTACTGAAGCAAATAAATCCAGTGAAGCAACCAGGGGCGGACTTAGGCATGGGCTTTATGGACTTCATCCCAGGGCCCCGTTCAATCAAAGGGCCCCTTCGCAGTAAAATAAAAATAAAAACAATTTAAATTACAAATTTAAGAAAAAATAAATTATACAAAATTTTTTCGTACCTAGGTAACGTTAAAATCGTTAATATGCAACATTATTGGATTTGAATTAAATATCAAATATCAATGTTTTAAATGACAATAAATAGTAAATACGGCTCTATCTTCTATCGCCTCTGTCGGTAAAACCAAAAATATACTTTGTCATTGGTCAATTATGCAAATAATATAGCAACGTGGGAATGGGAGTGCAAGTCTAGCTCATCCAGCTCATCTAAAACTTGTTAGCTTAGCGTAGATCTCACATATATACTTTCTGCTCTCACCGTTTGATATTTGAGGTTATGTATAGTACAGTATAGTTGAATATTAAACAGTCATTTGTTCGGTGAAGTGTACTGTTCAGGTGTTTCGTTTCTTCACTGGTAAGTATCGGCAAAGTTTACTAAATCCTAAATAAATATACATTAAACGTTAAACAACCTAATATGGTGGTGGATTTTTTTTAGGGTTTTTTTTTATTTCTTTTCAGATTAAATAAATAACTAAAAAATGTTATTTATTAGCAAATAAATCCAGTGAAGCAACCAGGGGCGGACTTAGGCATGGGCTTTATGGACTTCATCCCAGGGCCCCGTTCAATCAAAGGGCCCCTTCGCAGTAAAATAAAAATAAAAACAATTTAAATTACAAATTTAAGAAAAAATAAATTATACAAAATTTTTTCGTACCTAGGTAACGTTAAAATCGTTAATATGCAACATTATTGGATTTGAATTAAATATCAAATATCAATGTTTTAAATGACAATAAATAGTAAATACGGCTCTATCTTCTATCGCCTCTGTCGGTAAAACCAAAAATATACTTTGTCATTGGTCAATTATGCAAATAATATAGCAACGTGGGAATGGGAGTGCAAGTCTAGCTCATCCAGCTCATCTAAAACTTGTTAGCTTAGCGTAGATCTCACATATATACTTTCTGCTCTCACCGTTTGATATTTGAGGTTATGTATAGTACAGTATAGTTGAATATTAAACAGTCATTTGTTCGGTGAAGTGTACTGTTCAGGTGTTTCGTTTCTTCACTGGTAAGTATCGGCAAAGTTTACTAAATCCTAAATAAATATACATTAAACGTTAAACAACCTAATATGGTGGTGGATTTTTTTTAGGGTTTTTTTTTATTTCTTTTCAGATTAAATAAATAACTAAAAAATGTCTGGTAGAAAATATAAAAGCGGAGCTGAAAAACGAAAAATACAATTAAATAGAGAAAAAGAAAGAAGTAAATGTACCAAATCTAAACGATATAGGTGCAGTAATAAGCGAAAGAGAGAATAACTTAACCGAAGAGAAACAGAAAAAACAACAAAATGTATATAACAATAACGAAGAATTACTAGGACTAAAATCACAAGCGAGAACCTCTAAAAACAATGCTGACGTTGACGGACATTCAGTATCAGATAAAAATATACAAGACCTAGACGATGACCAGCTCTCTGAAGTCTCTGTTGCTGTTTTGCAAGAAGATAGTGATAAAGAGGCTTTAAAAAATGCAGAGTTGCTTGCTAAATATGTTGACGTAGGTGTGTGGCCTACACAGCTAAATGATAATTTTATTAATCACTGTCTCTCACATGAAATGACTTATTTCCAAAATAAAGATCCAAAAAATATATATCCAGTTTCAACAAGGTATTACAAAGAACAAAACAGATAATTTTCAAATAAGTTCTTTGGGGAAAAAAATTAAAAATGGTCAATTACTGGAAAGGTCTTGGTTGTGGTATTCTACAGTATGGGAAGTGTTTTTTGTCTAGTGTGCAAATTTTTTCTGAAATCCCTTCTCAATACACCACCGGATTTTCTGACTGGAAACATATAGGACCATGTTTAGAAAGTCACGAAAATTCTAATGAACATAGGAAATCATTGTTGACACACAGTTGCAGGAGGAACTAAGAAAAGATACGGAATATTACCACAATGTCCTAAAACGTGTTATTGCAGTTGTGAAATATTTAAGTGTAAGAGGCTTAGCATTCAGAGGTCATGAGGAAATATTTGGCTTTCTGCGCAATGGTAATTTTATGGGGGCTCTGGAATTACTAGCAGACTTCGATCCATTGATGCGCAAACATATCCAACAACGAGAACTGCAACCAAAACCTTTCACTTCGTACTTATCAAAAACAGTTTATGAACAAATAATAGAGACTACTTTTGATGAAAGATGTGTATCTATCATCAAAATTTCTAGTCACATTGGCCTATCTTTATCCAATTCCTTACAAGAATTTCTAGAAAAAAATGGACTGCCATTGGATAATTGTAGAGGACAGTCTTTTGACAACGCGGCAAGTCCGGCCGATGCAATGGTGTGCAAGCACATCTCAAACAAAAACATAAATACGCTGATTATGTGCCGTGTGCTGCGCATTCCCTAAATCTAGTTGGAGGAGAAGCGATTAAAGTTGAAACTCAAATTGTGAACTTTTTTTGGAATAGTGCAACAAATATATGTTTTCTTTTCTGCATCTACCCAAAATTTGTTTCACGATTTGGGAGCTTCCAAATCGTGAAACAAAACTAAAATTTTCGATAAAAGGTTTAAGCCAGACTAGATGGTCTTCATTATGATGCTGCTAGAGCTTTAAAAAATAGTTACGGCGATATCATGAACATATTAAAAACGTTTAGTGACAATATAGATGAGAAACTTGATTTTCGAAGAGAGGCACGGAAATTATATAATGATTTGGCGAAACTTGAAACTGCGATTTTAACTGTTTTTTGGGGAAGAAATTTTAGAGAGATTCAATTTAGTTAGGTGAGAAATTGATTACGCCATTAGAAGTGTTCGTGAGCAACTTACGAGAACAATCAGATCAAAAACTAAACGAATACGAGGGGACAGCCAAAAAATTAAGTACCGGGTGTGGAAAAAGAATACAGTGATTTAAAAAAGAGACGTATTACTTCAAAATTTTCGGAAAAATCTACAGAGAAAGTTTCGCTAAATGAAGCAGAAAAATTTAAACGGGATACGCTATACGTTGCATTAGATAAGTTGATTATGGATTTAAACAGAAGAGGCCATGTCTACAGGGAATTTAGCCAAAGATTCAAATTTTTAATGGATTTGCAAGACATTAATATCGAAAATATTGACTTGAAAAGTGCATGTAATGTTATATTTCAAATGCATTCAGTTAAAATCCTACTTACAGACACTAAGCCAGACTCATGCGGTGATATATTCAAGCTAATTTATGAACAGAAACTTGTCGATGTTTTTTCGAATTGCTATACATTCTTAAAAAAAAAAAAAAAAAAAAAAAAAAAAAATATTGGCCTTGCCAATCACTAGCTGTGAGGCGGAGCGATCCTTCTCCAGGATGTCCTATATAGAAAACAAATATAGGACAACAATGACGAATGAAAGATTAACTTATTTATCAATTCTTTCCATAAACTGTGATTTAACCAAATAATTACAATGTCATGATCAAATAAAAGAATTTGCAGCGCAAAAATGCAGAAGAGTTACTCTTTAATATATTAAAAAAACTTACATTATATAACTCCTGGAATGTTTTATTTATTTTATTTTTAAGAATAAGTATTATTATTATTATTATTATTATTATTATTATTTTCTTAGTCTTTATTCTTGACGTGAGAATTTGTTGTTTCGCTTTTTTGTTTGTTACTAAAAGTAATACCTAATATATTTTATTTTTTATTTATGTTTGATGTTTGTTATGTATACAAAACCTTTTTTAATTATAACTGTATATAAAAGTTTGTGTATCCAAGTGTATCAAATAAAATAAAAAAGTTCTTCAATGTCTGTTGCCTATAATTTTTTCTATTAAAAAAGGATAAAAAAAAAAAACAGTTTTTCGACAAAATGGCAAATGAGTCGCCACAACTAACCCAAACTTGGGTTAATTTTGGTTAATTGGATAGGTCCCCAACAAAGAGTGTTAATCCAGGTCCCCCAAAGTTAACGGTCAGCCACTGGAAGCAACAGTTCACCCAAGTTTTGCTCTCGCGCACATCATTGCAAAACGATCAAAACCATTTACTGATGGCGAATTCCTTAAAGATTGTTTGATTAAGTCTGCTGAACTTCTTTGTCCTGACAAACAACAATTATTTAAAAATATTAGTTTGTCAGCCAACACGGTAGCGGAACGTATTAACGAAATCGCTAGTGATTTACGATGTCAGTTAAAAGAAAAAAGTATAGATTTTGCAGCATTCTCAATAGCAGTTGATGAGAGTACTGACATCACAGATATAGCACAACTTGCCGTTTTCGTATGAGGTGTTACTGGTGAATTTGAAGTAATTGAAGAATTATTGGAAATAGTTCCTACGAAAGGAAAAACTGGTGCACAGGATATTTTTTCTCAAATAAAAACTGTAATAGATAAATATAAATTAAGTTGGGATAAAATGGTTGGATTTGCAAGTGATGGTGCAGCCGCTTTGGTTGGTAAAAAAAAATGAAGTAGCGGTAAAATTAAGAAATATAGTGAAAGAAGAAAAATTTCAGAATAAATTTTGCACTATACATTGCATTATTCATCAACAAGCACTTTGTGCCAAACGTTTGCAGATGGATAATGTTATGGAAACAGTAACTAAAAGTAAACTTTATCCGTGGATGAGCTCCGAATCATCGAGAATTTGTTGCATTGCTTGAAGAAATTGAAAGTGAGTACAGAGAAATGATTTATTATAACGAGGTTAAGACGAGGAGCTGTATTAAAACGGTTTTTTGATTTAATAAATGAAATTAAAATTTTCATGACACAAAAAAAAATAAAAATAAAACCATCGACGAGCTACGTAATGATACATGGATAACAGATTTAGCATTTCTTGTTGACTTAACGGGCCATTTAAATATTCTCAATAAAGAATTGCAAAGAAAGAATAAACTTATCACTGACATGTATACTTGTATTAAAGCTTTTAAAGTTAAATTGCAATTATGGGAAACACAACTGGAATCAAAAAATTTCGTACATTTCCTACATCTTAAATCCTGCCCTATTATTTCAAATGAAAAATCTCAAGAATATGCAAGAAAAATAGCATTATTCCGACAAGAATTTGAAGAAAGATTTAAAGATTTTAATGATTTGGAGTCCGATTTCGCATTATTTTCATTACCATTAAAAACGAACGTGAATAACGCACCAGAAAACCCAAATGGAGCTAGTTAATTTACAGTGTGATATAAATCTTATTCAAAGATTTGAAGATACAGATTTGATTAACTTTTATTCGTATTTGTCAAAAGATAAATACCCTCAGTTACGAATTTTTGCAATAAGAATAATCGCTTTGTTTGGGAGTACATTTATATGTGAACAGTTTTTTTCGCAGTTGAAAATTAATAAGTCTAAGAAAAGAACCCGATTGACCGATGAGCATCTACAATCCGTGATGAAGATAGTTTCTAGTAATTTTTCTCCGAGGCTACAAACTTTATCAGAATCGAAACGCCATCAAGTGTCAACTTGCAGTAAGAAATAAAGAAGTTTATAATTATTTACATATAAACATGTATGTTTTCTGTATGTGTCGAAGAAAAATTTAATAAATAAAAGAAAGAGTCCTTATAAGGACTGGCTTAAAGGGGCGAAGCAAGAATGCTTTTCATCTTCCCCGTTATCTGTAGAGAATAAGGTGTTATTGAGCTATTAAAGCTCTGATCATGGCAGGAGGGTAACATCAATAGCCGAGCCTCAGTTAGAACTTCATTGGCTACAGCATTACCATCCAATACCCTCCAAGGGTATTAATCTACTGTTTCCAAGTAAATAAAAGAAAGAGAATAGGTTGTCATTATTTATTCTCAGGTTATAAAGGTTATAAAAGGGTTTCATAATTATAAAGGTTATAAATCCATACATTAGGGGTAAGTACGGTTCAATATATATATATATATATTCACTCTCATTTTGTTAAAAAAAAATTCCGGCCCGTCAGCTGCTTTCACATCGTGCATTCGGCCTGCATGCAATTTGAGTTTGAGATCACTGCCCTAGAATATGATATCTGCTCAAATTCAACATTGTTCTAGAAAAAGTTATTACAGATTATGGAATATAATGGAACGACGCTTTCTGCGAGGGAAGCTTTTAAATCCTTTGGAAATGTCTGGGAATTAATTATTGATGAAACTACGGTTAAATATACGTATGTCTGCAGGTCAAGTAAAGATATTATTTTGAACTATAAGAGAACTTTCCATACCGGTCACCACTAAATATTATTATGGAAATACAAACTTGAATGCCGTAAGCAAATGAAATTATTATAGACTATTTAAATATTTTAAATCCATGTGGATGCAACATAAATAGACCTTGCACAATATGGGTCAGAAACCTGAAATATGTCAAACTGATGAACAACGCTGAGCTATTTTTTGACAGAAATTTAAAAAAAAAAAAATCAGCTATCGCCTTTTTATTCCCGTATACGGGGAGTAGGCGAGGCCATTTAGCCCTATCTAACTTTTGGAGACTGAGTGAGCAGTTCAATCTCCACTGGTACCAATCAGAGATAGATGGCCCAAGGCTATCACTAATTAAGCGGTACACAGTGAAGAGAGACGGCTCAAATGTGCCGCCATCTCGTGGTCCCTAACCCTAACACAATATATTTAATGTCTGAAATAATGTGGGTTCTACGGTCGATTTTCTTGAGTTTACAGGACGAAAAACCCGAGTTTCCGGGAGGAAAAACCTGCTTGCCCGTGCCAGAGATCGACTAACTCGGGAACCGGTCGAAAAACGGCTTAGAAAAATTTCCCCTAGTCGCCGACTAGACTCGAAACCAAGTCTTCCTTCGTGTGGCCAAGCGCCGTGGTATGCAAACGCCACATCCGCTGAGCTACACAGGCTATATTTTTTGACAGAAAAAAAAGAAAATCGAGAAGGATATATAGATCATGTTTGGATGCAGAAAAATGGGACAAATACAATAAAGAACTGTATCTCTTTCAAGAACTAAATATAATTACGTAATTTAAAAGATTGAGGTTATTTAAAATAACCTTAATGGTTAAAATTTAAGAGACCAAGTCTATATTTATAGAAAGGTAGGAATGTCAAGGCTAAGATGGACTGACGACATTAACAATAATATGATTAAAGCAGATGTGTTAGAAACTGGAAAAAAGTAGCTATGGATGGGAAAGGCTGGCAAAAATTCTTGAAGATGTCAAGGCTCATTCATAGTTTTATTACATTGATGATGATCACGAAGATGAAGTTTATTTCTTATTTCTAAGTAATGTGGTGGAATTGGTTAAATCATGCGATGCTCATTTTGAATTTCCACAGACGAGTATTATTTGGAGGAAGGGGCGATTTTTTTTTTGAATCGATGATCGATTATATTTGAAAATTTGGATACTGGAGCCAGTTTACACTCGAAACAATGCAGTGCCACCTTTAAACTTGGTGGGGCTATAGTAGATCCCTCCCCCCACAAAAAAAATTGTGTAATAGTTAATTTTGTACTTTGCCCATTCGCGATGGCAAGTAATACAAGAATGAAATAGTCAAGAGTTTGTTAGGTATGTTATAGGTTCAGAGAATATCATCAAGAAGAAAGCGCTCATTTTGACTTCAACAGGAAAGGGGAGAGGAAGTCATGCTGATCTGACATCGCGGATGACCTCTCAAATGTAAACCTCTGTCAAGAGAAGATATCTGTAAGACTGTTATGTAATAAGAAATTGTCACAGACAATTTCCCATAAAAAAAAAGCAAGATTGATTGTATCCATTTAGAGTTAATCCAACTTATTCTTCTGCGCCTAGCAAAACAGGCGTAAGAGAGAGCCCATTATCAGGTCGAATCATTTTGCCAATAAGAATTCATTGCTGAACCGCATGTTCGAGGCTTATAACATATTTAGTAGATCGGACTAAGAGTTAGATGTTCACCAAAAAACTTGTCCTAAAGAAAATTCCAAAATTTCAATAAACAGGATGGTAGTGTTACGCTTGACGATTCCATTCATCTACTCACCTAAAGACATCACCAACTTCCATTAATTCAATACTATTCAAATCTCCAGTCAACTGATTGCAGTTAGATCTCTAATATACATTAGGGCTGAAATAGATTTAATACTCATAGTATGCAAATATAATGCAGTTCTTTCCTTTGACGAAAGAATCAGTTCTCTTCAGCTATAATATGTTATAAAGTTTTATACTGTACATCTTAAAAGTATTGTAAAATGAATAGCATTTATATTGCTGTGCAGACATTTAAAAATACTGAAGAAAATTTTTACAATCACTGTTGTTATTTGAGAAATATAAATAACAGATGTAATGTAAATTTAATAAAAGCTAGAATTAATTGTATCCAAATTTGGCTGTCTGCAGCGAGAAGAACCGCTTGTCTACCAACTCGGGAGCAATTTGTTTTCTTTTTCTTCCCCCTCATGACAATCCTATCCACGGGAGGTTGAAAACTTCCCATTAGTATGTAGGTGTGCTAAAAGTTTCAAAATCTGTAAACTTTTCTGTAGAAAACAAATATAGCCCTCTTCAACCCACTTCAGTTTTGTAATATACAAGATGATGGTTTCACCTAGAGTGATAATAATCATCTACTGTACGAGGGTTGTTTGAAATGTTTAATAAATTTCCAATAGACGGCGACACAATTCGTTCATTCATACCGCTGTCGGTACGTATCATCTTTTTCATGATCCCTGGCAAAATTTTAGCCACGTGCGACGCGTAGTTCTCGTTTGGCATTTTTCATAAAAATGGAGAAAAACGAGTTTCGTGCAGTGATAAAACACTTTTATTTGAAGAAGTGGACGGCCGCGCAGATCAAAGCTGAGTTACTTGCAGTTCATGGGGACTCTGCACCAGCATTAAAGACTATTTATTTTTTGGATAAATGAGTTTAAACGGGGTCGTAAGTCCATCGAAGATGAAGCGCGCTCCGGACGCCCGACTGAGGTCACTGCGAAGGAAATGATTGACAAAATCCATGGTATCGTTATGGAAGACCACCGAGTGAAAGTGCTTGAAATTGCTGAGATTGTAAGCATTCCAACTGAACGGGTGGATAATATCCTGCACGAAATAGCTGTGTGCGCGATGAGTGCAGTGATTGTTGACTGTCGATCAAAAACGCATGCGAAAAGACATTTCAACGCAGTGTTTGGCGATGTTTAATCGCAATTCGCAGGATTTTTTGCGTCGATTCGTGACTGTAGACGAAACATGGATCCACCACCACCACCACCACCACTACACACCTGAGTCCAAGCAGCAGTCAAAACAGCGGACAATGCCAGGTGAAAGAGCACCGAAAAAAAACAAAGACCGTTTTGTCAGCTAGGAAGGGTGATGGTTTTTTGTTCAGTTCTTCTTTTAAACTGTCCAACAATGACGCATAATAGACTCCTGTTATTGTTTTACCCTTTTTCAAATAGAACTGAAAAAAAAAAAACGGCCAAGATTGGCGCACAAAAAAAGTGCTCTTTTATCAAGACAATGCACCTCCCACACATCGGCCGTCGCAATGGCAAAATTGCACGAATTGAGGTTCGAATTGGTTCCACATCCACCGTATTCTCCAGACTTCACCCAGTGTGACTTCTTCTTCTTGTTCCCAAATTTAAAAATTTGGCTAGGTGGGAAAAAATTTTCTTCGAACGAGGATGCCACCAAAGCTGTCAATGAATATTTTGCACAATTTGACAAATCCTACTTTTTAGATGGGAGGAAAAATTGGAAACTCGCTGGACCAAATGTGTAGACCTCGATGGAGACTATGTTGAGAAATAAAGGTGATTTTTTCCAAAAGAATGTGTTTAACTTATTTTTTTACCAAACTTTTCAAACAACCCTCGTAATTCCCCATAACAGTTATATAATGTGTATCGGTAGAATTCTTCACGTTTATCAATTGTATTTTGTGGTGTAGCATCTTCATAAGATGCAGCAGCAGCATCTGATTAGGAAGGTATTACTCGAAATTTTTAGGGTTGTTGTAGTTATTTGAGAAAATGGCTGATTTCATTAAGACTGTGAAGCCAGCGTCTAATGTATGTTAATTATGTGGTATTCAGCTAACACCTTTTATTCCCTTATAGGGAGTAGGCAAGGCCTTTATACCCTATCTAGCTTTTGGAGACTGAGTAGACAGTTCAATCTCCATCGATAGCCAATCAGAAATAGCTGGCCCATGTCTATCACTAATTATAGCAGCCATGGATGAAGAGACTGGCAAACAAGTGCTGCCATCTCTTGGTACCTAACCCTAACAAGATATGTTACTGTCTGAAATAATATGGGTACTGCGGTCGATTTTCTTGAGTTTAGGATAAAAAAAACCGAGTTTCTGGGAGGAAAAACCTGCTTGCCCATGCCAGAGATCGACTAACTCGGGAATCGGTCGAAGAAAGACTTAGAAAAAGTTCCTCTAGTCAGTGACTAGACTTGAACTTAAGTCCGACTTCAAGCGACCAAGCACAGAGGACGCAAGCACCACTTCCATTGAGCTGCACAGTCCTCTGCCTGCTTTTTGGGAATTAAAAATAAAATTCCTGTAAGGAAAATCCTTCTATTCCCATATGAGATTAACGAACTCATCTTCGATTGAAATTTTAGATACGATTATGTATCCCAGTAACAAAAGAATCTGATAGTCAACACGCACCTGCACACACACTAATTTATGTTCAGCAGCTTTGTGCACGGCTTTATTTTTCTTTGTTGACTATTGAATTTGGAATTATCTGATACTATTTTTCTCCAAAATTATACGAGTGGGCACTTTAATCAAGAATATGCTGTGGTTGGGAGTTTTTCCGTAGCGCAGTCACGAGGATAATCTTCGGGTGTGATGAGCCGGGTTCAAATCTCTAATAGGATGCATAGAACTTTAATGAAAGCTTTTTATCTGAAGGTGAGTTATTAGTTCTTGTATACAGAGAATGGCAGATTAAACTAGTGTTTTCTGCCGGAAACTCTGTCAGGAAAACTCCTAAAACGGGCAAACTGCAGGAGAAGACACAAAATTAAGAACTTAGGGTGATTGTATTACAATCACTTAGTCTCACAAGGCAGATCACTAATATTCAGAAAACGGGTTTTGTTCATGCCATTGTGCATCGGGGAATTCTGTCAGCTAGGACCAGGGCATTCACGACTGTAGAAATTTGTGCCAGTTATTATGGTAACAAGGCTTGTGTCTTGGCTTTCATGGAAATGCTTCTCTACACAATTTTGGAGCCCAAAATCATCCAAAACAAAACTGGTTCGACTTGTGACTGGAAAGTAGACTTGGAAGGTTGTAGTAGGGAATAGGGAATCACTTCACATGCATTTTGCAAGTTATTGAACAATAAGATGCAAAATGCATGTGCCACTGTTTTTGTTTTCTCTGTTGATATTTCCATGTTAAAATTCTTGCACAATGTCATATGAAAATGAAGCTGATATAGAACCGAAGCTATCAAACTTTTTAAAAGTGACAGGCATTATAAATAAAATTTTTAAACCCAATTATGTACAAAAACACACATGACTAAGAATCTACAATACAGTAACTAAACCTGCCTTACTTTATGGTAGGGAGATATAGACAATAAAAAAAAAGCAGATGAAAGAAGAATTGAATCATCCGAAATGAAATTTCTGCACAGAACTGAAGGAGTCACAATAATGAGCAAAATGAAAGGCAGTGAAATCGGAAATAAACTTGGATTTACAAACTCCCTAAACGAAACAATTATTTGCTATAGAGAGAAATGGAAAGAACACATACTGAGAATGAATAGAAGCAGAATATTATTATTATTATTATTATTTTGGGCGACTCCAGGAGTCCTTAGACTCGTCGAGGGAGGCCCTAAACATCATGTCCACACAACTATGCGATTACATTCTCACAGTCTGGCAGCTTATTCCACTCATTTACCACTCTAAAAGTAAAGAACACCAGCTCTAACACCCCTGCTAACCACACGCTTGCCCAGCTTCCATAGGTGTCCCCTAGTTCTCCCACCACAAGTCCTGATCTCAAAAATATCCTCTGATTTAATCCTATAGAATCCCTTTAGCAATTTGAATGTCTCAATCATATCTCCCCTTTTCCGCCTATCAACTAGTTTCTGCAACCCACAAATCTTCAACCTGTTCTCATATGGTTCATTCCATAGACCTATTATCATCTTAGTCACTCGCCTCTGGATCCTCTCCACCTCCTCCCCATCAAGAAGGAACCGAGGTGACCAAATCTGGGCACAGTAGTCGAGATGAGGTCTTATCAGGGCTCGGTACAGAGGTACAATAACTTGCTTGTCTCTGCTCGTCAAGGTATTTTTCAACAACCAAGTGAGTTGATGAGCTGATTTAGCTACTTTTGCAATGTGCCCCCTAAACTTCATCTCCCTATCCACCAACACTCCCAAGTCCCTGGCCTCATCAATCTCTTTTAGTACAGTTCCACCAATGTGGTATACTGCTGCTAATCTTTTCACTCCAAAATGCATAAACTTACATTTTGTCACATTAAATTGACATCCATTCTCCTTAGCCCAGAACTACAATCTATCTAAGTCATCCTGCAAGACTTTGACATCTTCTGCATTCACTATTGCCCTACCCAACTTTGCATCATCAGCGAACAAATGAATTGTTCCACTTAGATCCTTCCCTATATCGTTAATGAACAGATTAAACAGCAGTGGTCCAAGAACAGAACCCTGCAGCACACCACTAGTCACAGGCCGTCTTTTGGATTCTACTCCTGAATAAACTACTCTTTGATATCTCTCCATCAACCAACCACCTATCCATCTCACCAACCCTATCCATTCCCATATGTTGTAGTTTACGGATTAGTATTCCATGTGGTATCCTGTCAAACGCCTTTGCCAGGTCCAGCAGTATCACTGTAAACCCATTTCCCTTATCCAGTTCAGCCGTCACCTTGTTATAAAACTTGAGCAAGTTACTGAAGCATGATCTACCCTTCACAAAGCCATGCTGTCCATTCCTGTATTTTTCCCCTGACTACTTTCTCCAAGACCTTGACAACGACTCCTGATATGCTGATCGGTCGGTAATTTGCAACCGTAGTCTTGGATCCTCCTTTATGCAGTGAAACTATTTTCCCCTCTTTCCACACCTTCGGGACTAAACCAGACCTGAGACTCAGATTAAACAACATGGTCAAGGTCACTGATAATTCCTTAGCCGCTTCACGCAAGACCCGTGCCGGTATACCATCCAATCCCACAGATGTGTTCACATTAAGGTTCTGTAATAGACTAGTCACCCCCACTTCATTCATCACTATTCCCGTATAAACTAATGGTTCCTTCATTTTTTCAATGTCACCACCTGGATGATATGCTTTTGCAAAGTGCACGCTCAGTAACTCCACTATATCGACTGATTCAGTGACCTCCTTACCATCGTCATTCCTTCAAATCATTTTGCCGTGTACAGTTTTTTCTTGCTTGCAGCATATTGAAAGAACTGTTTGGGATTCTCTTTTGCTTGCATAGCTAGTTTCCTTTCATAATCCGCTTTTGCTTTTTTTACTGAATACCTAAACAAATTCTAAATTACCACCCACAACGTACCTGATGCAGAGGAATACCCTTAAAAAGATGGAATTGAGTCTGGAACAGGCCACCTGGCCTATAAGCCAGGAAAGGAAGAAGAAAAAATTCTTGCATATCTGTTGGGATTTAAATAGTTGCTATGGGAGGTCATCGTTATTTCCTCTAAGTAATGCTATACCATCTACAATTTGAATCCCTCCCCTTTCTCTCTCTATTCGGTTATTTTACCGTAATTCTGTTAAATAAAGATGAACTTGAAGAGAAAAAAAAAAGAGCATTGTTTTGTTTATTAAGAATTTTTTGAGTATTTGTATTGTGATATTTTATTAATACAACTTATAATAAATTTAGTTTAATCCTTTATCCAAGTGTGAGCACCTGAAAGTAACTTCGGGACTGGGGTAAGGTAGTACAACACCGGGAAACTTGTTGCAAAGGTGGAGCAAGCTAACATCACTCCTATCTCAGTATCTCCCATAATGCAAAACACATCTCCTTGTATGTCTAATGTTATGCATTAAAGGAAGGGCCACTACCCAGACTAGTTTCGACCTTTATTGAGGTCTCTTCAGTGGGAGCCAGGCCCACTCAATAAAGGTTGAAACTAATCTGGGTAGTGGCCCTTCCCTTAATGCATAACATTATACATATCCGCAAGGAGATGTGTTTTGCATTATGGGAGATACTGAGATAGGAGTGATGTTAGCTTGGTCCACCTTTGCAACGAGTTGCCTGGTGTTGTACTACCTTACCCCAGTCCTGAAGTTACTTTCAGGTGCAAACTTTGTTTGCTCACACTTGGATAAAGGATTAAACTAAATTTATTATAGTCTAACCAAGTGAAAAATAAACTTAATACAACTTATGTCAATTTTTCTTATTTTTTGCAGATAAAAGTTTGACTTCAGCAAGAAAGGACTGAAGTTGAAAAAAAAAATCCTTATATCCCGTTTGGTTGAAAAAAAAAAGAGGGAAAAATTTAATTGGATTTTTATAAGATAGAAAAAACACAGTTTCATTGTCATATCTAGTAGTAATGTCTAAAGTACATGTAGAGCAATATTAACCTCAAATAACTACATTTACTAAGAATAGTTGTAAAGGTATTTTAATTTTTATTTTCCTGTTAAGTGCTTCTTTCAAGATGTGATACATGGTTAGGTTTTCTATATTTTATTACACAGATAATAAAAGCGGCTGTGTTAAAATTTCAAACAATATGACAGAAGTTCACGCCCGATCAATTGAAGATTTATCAGGCAATTATCCTGAAATTCTGGTTTACGATATTGATACTGACAGTGACGCTGGTTCCGAAGATGTCGAATTATTTTCACATCGCTATGAAAGTGGTCCATCAGCTAATAAGCATCTATATGTCAATAAACTCTCTTTAGCTGCTGAGCTGATTCGAACTAAAGAGGAACTACCTTATGACGATGACTTCAAAATGACTATCACCGAACAGCCAGAAGGAAATGGAGTTGTAGAAGAAATTCCATTACTAAAAATGGCTGCCATTTCTAACGAAAGTCATGATAATAACGATACCTCAATGAAAGAGGTTGTAGTGAAGAAAGATGGAAAAACAATGATAAAAAATCAAAATTTTCAAGAGTGTAATAAGGTATGTAAATGATATACGGTTTGCATTAGTTTTATTATAGAATTTGATTTTTTTAAAAATTAATGTCAAGACTTAGCAGTGAAGCAAGATTTTTTTTTTAGAAAAAATGTTGTTGCCACTGTTTCAGATGGGGGTGGTAAAGGCCAACAAAATGTTCATATCCATGACAGCACTTAATCAGCCAAAGGGCTGAAAGAGCAATTATTTTATTGCAGAAAAAAATGTTTTGGAGCTCGTATTTGATTCTGTGTGGCTTAGTGGAAGTGGCATCTGCATCCTCTGTATTAGGCTGCCCGAAGATAGATTTAAGTTCAAGTTTAGTTGCTGACTAGAGGAACTTTTTTTTAAGCCTTTCTTTGACCATTTCCCAAGTTAGTCGACCTTTGGCACAAGTAAGTGGGTTTTTTACTCGGGTTTTTCATCCTGTAAATTCAAGAAAATCGACCATAAAATCCACACTATATCAGACAATATTGGTAAGTTTAGGGACCACGAGATGGAAGTACTTGTTTGCCAATCTCTTCATCGGCTGCCACTTATAATTAGTGATAGTCCTTGGACCAGCTATTTCTGATTGGCTACAAGTGAACGTCTCCAAAAGTTAGGGATAAAACAGCCTTGCCTACTACCAATAAGGAAATAAAAGGCATTAACTGACAAGCTATTTCTTGACCAAGCTCGAATATACTATATTATATTATTTAAAAAATAAATCCTCTAACGTTTGTTAACAAGAGGAAATAAGCAGGGCTCTTTTACTCCCAACTAACTTTTGGAAAATCAGGAGATCTCTATCATCAGCTGTCACTGAAAATTTGAGCTCATAGCTGTTGATGATTTCAAAGATATCATGGAGAGTATATGGCACACAACTGCTGCCATCTCATGATTATAAGCCTTAACAATGGTCGTATTATTGTCTATAATAACAATACAGGAGATTAAAAACAAGTTTTCTGAAGGGAGGAAGGAAAAAGAAAAAAAAGGTACTTGTTTGCGTGTGCCAAAGATTTACTAAATTGGAAACCAGCCAAAAATTAGGCCTAAACAGGTTCCTATGATTGGACCGCATTATGCATCACTTGACCAAGTGCCAAATTATATTTTTTAACTGTGCAACTCATAACACTGTACAAATCCCAAATCCACTCTATCTTAGAATACAGTCAATCCTCGATTCATGATGTACACGACTTACAATCACTTGTACACACAACAGTACCCCAACTAACTTCTTCCCAAATACCATGTTACGCCTACAACCCATGGACCACAGTGTTGTTGTTGTTGTTGCTGTCTGTAAGGCATATTATTTAAGAAATAATTTTGTTCAAGCTGTTGCTATTACTGAGGTGAAAAAAATTCCAAGCACTGTTCTCATTCGACAAAGCCTTACAAGAGACTGGTGACAATATAGTGCTGTTAGATAAAGAGTTGGAACTGGAGGCTGACAATGAAGATATAGATTAGATGGTGAAGGCATGGAAGAAAAGTTCTTGAATGAAGACCTTACAACAAGTTTATAGTGAAAATTGGCAGAGGGCAGCATTTGCTTCTGTTAATATGACAATTTAGCTGTTTGAGGAAATGGATCCAACAAGGAGAGATTTAGCAAAATAGACAAAATTATGCAAGCTACAATTGCTTGCTACAGATAAATTTATACAGAAAGAAAAGGCAAACTATGCAGACCAAGTTGGATGTAATGTTCAAATTCTTAAAGAAGCTTACTCTTGCTGTCACATCATTCCCTGAAGATGAGCTTAGATATTTCCCAAGTTATGCATCTTGTGAACCATCCTCAGAATGCTTTTTGTATAATAAAAATTAGTAATGGAATGGCACTTACATAAGGAAAAAATATTTATTACTTACAGACTAAAGATTCGTAAAGAACATCAAGATTATATTCTAATTCATGAGTCAGATAAGTCTGATCCACTAGGCATAGAATTCACTGGAATAAAACTGAAGTCTTACACAGAAGTTATTTTTTACTTGAAAGATTATACAGTATAAAGAAAGTTGTGAAGCACCCACAACTGAACCTCAACAAGAATGACTGTCTTAAATGTTCACAATTTTAGACAGTCATCCTTATTCTTGTGTTTCTTGAATTAATAATTATTTATTCTTTGAACACTAATAGTGGTAGATGCAGCTATCCTCCTGCAATTCATAGCATGTATTGTGACATGTGCATTTTAGGTGTTGTTCTATTTTATTTCTCTGCTTATCTATTGACAATGGCTAGGAAACCTAGCCAAAAATTCTGCAAGTAATAAATATTATTTTTTCCTTACATAAGTGTCATTTTGTTACTGATTTTTATTATTATATTAAAATAACCTTCACAGCTTACACATGTAACAAAAATTATATAGAATTTAATCAAAAACTCCAATATATTTCATCCAACATTACGTGGACATCGTCAGGGGAGATAGACCATTAACTACATCCAAAAGATGTATCAAAATAGTCATAAATCATGCATATATTAGTTCGTGTCTGTTGCAGCAGAAGTATATGATATTATTATTAGAGTTCAAAGGAACGGTTGTATAAATTGTGGATATAAAAATTATGTAAAATAACTAGTAATTAAAAAACACAACTTTATCAACAATTAATAGCAATCAGTTCAGATTTCTTAGTGTTTTAAGGAAAAGGTGATTGAATTTGAACTTGCTGGAGAGAAGATTTGTCTGGTTCCAAAGAATTATGTGCATAGTGTCAATAGCATGATAAGCAAGGCCAGACTTGTCAGATTCCAAAAATGTAATATAGTCTTCATTTTCTTCAATTCTAAGTGAGTCAGAATGGCTAGTCTGATAAATAGGAAAGATGACATGAATAGAGTACTTGATAGACAACTGGTAAGGAAAGAGGTGGTAGTGTATCCTTTGTTGATAGTAGGAAGGAAGGAAGGAAGCATATAGATTGAATTTATGACGAATCCTTGCTATTTGTTCAGAGGTTCATTTAATGTAGGTTATTGAAATTCTTTTCACATCAGATTGTAGTCTGATAGAAGGATGATAATTATCAATAATTTTTTGAATGGTAGTTTTGTTGTATCCATTACATATCAGATTGCTTTTAATTTTATTCAGTTCATCTAACAGAAAGGATCAAAGAACAAATTGTACGAGCTCTATGTACAAGATTCTTGTTTATTATTATTTTTATGAATGTATCTGTCAGTAAAGATTGGCTTCTGATAAACTGAAAATTCAACATGACCTGTGGGATTACGAATTATGTATTCCAAAAAGGGTAGTTGGTTATTGGATTCATATTCAAGAGTGAACTTGATATGGGAGTACAAAGAGTTTATTTTTTTTAGGAACTGAAGTAATTCTGATTCAGACTGAAAATATATCATCAACAAAATGTGACCATGTACAAGTTTGATGAAATATAGTGTCAAAAGTTCTTTTTCTAGATGCACCATTATTAGACAACGTACAATCATAGGATACCACTACTGTGTTACAAATTCATTGTGCACATCTACCTCATCTCTGTGGTCTTCCTAAAATACATAAGAATGGCAACCCACTTTGCCCAACAGGACTGTACCATCTACCAAGGATACATTACCCTCCTTCCTTACCAGGTGTCTATCAAGTAATCCGTTCATGTCATCTTTGTTATTTTGGACAGACTGGCCTTTCTGCCTTGATTAGAATCCCTGAAAAATGTATTTCTGCAAAGCATTTGAATCACTGGGTGGCCCTCCACAAAGCCTTAAACAGGGATACTTCAATTTTGTTCACCTTGTATATTGTCAACAAAACATAATCCATATATGAGGCTGAGGGAATATAGTGTCAAAGCATTATTTTTCTAGATGTTGCATGAAATAATCAACTAAAGCTGGTGAGATAGGACTGCCCATTGCTGTTCCTTCTATTTGTTTAAACAATTTTTTATGCCATGTAAAATAGCCTGCACTGATGGTAAATTTAAAACAGGTTGACAATGTCTTCTGAGAAATCAGATTGTAAAAACTGAAGCGAGTCTTGTAATGGTATGTTGGTGAATAGGGAGACTACATCAAAAGAAACCATAATCTCATTATTAGAGAAATGTGTTTTTGATATAAGAGCTGGTATGTACAGTGAGATTCCAAAGATTACAAGAGAGAGAGAGAGAGAGAGAGAGATGTTTTGCAAGGTAGTAAGTTGGAGAGCCAATATGGTCTGATATTGGACATGGTGGGTTACCATCCTTAAGCATTTTAGGAAGACCATGCCCATTTCCTCCCCCTCCCTCATCCCTATGGTCTTCCTAAAATGCATAAGGATGACATCTGCTTTACCCAATAGTCGAATGTATTGTCTCTCCATTATACTTTGCCAACACTGTAAATCTATTTAAATTATCTTGCAGGATTTCTACATTATCCTTATAAACTATTGTCCTTCTGAGCTTTGCATCAAGAATAAACATCTAGCTATTCCACATATCATTAATGTACAGTAACAATCCCAATAGAGACCCACAGCAAATTATACTCTTGTTCAATCTTTTACCCATGTGTAAGCAAGCCAAATTTGCATGCGAATTTCTTCGTGAATAGGTTGACTTCACATCAGTTGCCACAGCATCTCATAATACACAACATATACCTTCCTTTCAGATGTGTATATTGCTATGCATTATGGGATGGGTCACTACCTGAGGACTGGTTTCAACCTTTATCGAGGTCTCATCATCAGACCTAGACCAACACTTAGGTACTGTATGTCCACAGATGCGAGACCCTTCGAGTTCTGTGCATGTCAGAAGAAGGAGAATCCATTCCGATAATTGGGTAATCAATCAGTGTTGTGGGATGTAGTTGTTTATTATTACATGTCGGAAAATTAACTTTTCTTCTATGAACATTGTAGTTTTTAAAGTGGTAACTATTTTACTTGTATAACAGTTGGAAAAGTTTATGCATAAAGCACATGATTTCGCATGTTGGTGACCATCGTACATCCTTTATTTCTTTCTCCCCTTCAGCATGAATTGACTATTCTTGACAATCTGCCAGACCCAGTTCTATGAACTGTGGCGTACAATAAAGGATTAAACAAGAATATAAATTCTTGTCAAGTATAATTTCTTTGTAACCATGTGAAAAAATTTTTGCAACTATCTCTACTCCAGCAAATTTTAACAATATGGTAATTACAGCATTTTTACTACTTGTATATGGAACATATATAACTTCTACACTGATTCATCTTCAATATTTTCCTGGGTCTAGTTCTAATTGATGAGATCTCAAAGGCTGAAACTTCTGAAAGGAAATGTGCTCTGTATCATGGAATACTAAGGCAAATGATGTGAAGCCAACAGTCCCTATAGTACAAGTAGCCTAGTCATGAAGGTACTTCACACGCAATCTACAACCATGCAGCACTTCAGTCACCTCATTCTATTGGGTTCTTCTTCTTTCTTCCAGTGGTATTAACAGGCACTTAAGTGCCCTTTACCTTCCAACCATTGAAAGTTTATTTTTCACTTGGTTAGACTATAATAAATTTAGTTTAATCCTTTATCCAAGTGTGCATATTACCTTACCCCAGTCCTGAAGATATTTTCAGGCACAAAGTTTGTGCCTGAAAATATCTTCAGGACTGGGGTAAGGTAATACAACACCGGGCAACTCGTAGCAAAGGTGGACCAAGCTAACATCACTCCTATCTCAGTATCTCCCATAATGCAAAACACATCTCCTTGCGGATATGTATAATGTTATGCATTAAGGGAAGAGCCACTACCCAGACTAGTTTCGACCTTTATTGAGGTGTCTTCAGGGGGAGCCAGGCCCAGACGTGGAGATACCAGGAAGAAGCAATAGCGAGGTCATCTTTACCTATAGGAGTTGCCAAAAGGTGTGCCACCTTTTTATTAAATTACTCTGGATTTAGAGAAAGATGTTGAAAGTTTATGCAAACTTTGTTTGCTCACACTTGGATAAAGGATTAAACTAAATTTATTACTACTTCCAACTCTTGTTGGACTGTAACGTAGGCTGCGCCATTGTAATGTGTATATATATAGTTGGTTACTTGCTACTTCTAATTTGTACATATGCTGTTAATATCTCTTTATTGTTTATATTTATTGATCTATCTTAAGTATTCCTTCTCATGCATAGGATCTCCAGATATTTATTTGTTTGATGACTGCACCCCAAAGTTCCCCTACAGGCAAAAGAAAGCTTTCATACCCTAGTAGATCAAGAATTATCTATATCTTATCCTCGCCAAGGTTTTTGCAGTCATGGCAAAATATTCGCTACCTATCTTAAATCACTTCTAGCGTTCGGGTTCCCGTTTGCAAGTCCAAATTGTGTTTTTTTTTGGGATCAGTGCGTTGCAAAAGATTGGAATCTGACAACGCTTTAAATAATCAAAACAAACAAGTTTAATTACTGGTCTAATAACTGTACACATTACATGAGAATACAAGTTTGGTTCACAGAACACTATTTTTTAGCCTTGAACGATCACTTAAATTTGATTCCTAGTATATTCTCTCACACTCACTTAATTAAATCTTCAATAAGCCTATTTTATATCACGACTATTAGGAAATTTCACATATATCAGAGATTTCCTAGATGCGCATAACAATCATAACTTAGCTTCATTCAGGCATCATACGCATCTATATATATATACATATACACACACATATATATATATATATACAGGCAGTCCTCGACTTCGACGACTCGACTTATGACGATTCACACTTACAACAGCCAAAAATTATTATTAAAATTTCTCTAATTTAACTTTGCCGCCAGTATATACATACATATATCACATTGCTTTTGTGTACGCATTGCCATTAGTCAAGAAGCAAAGCCTATCACCAATTTCTTAATTTTGTATTTATATGTACTAATAAATAATTTATAAATATTAATGTAAGTTTATACATTAACCGTTTTAAGTTAAATAGAAACCTCATCATCATCATCATCATCAAATTCCTGCCATGTACCCTCAAGGGGTGTACAGGATATGATAGTACTACATGAAAAAATTACATCATTACTAACTTCCTATCTACAATTTTCCTCCAAACCAGTCTATTACTTGTCAAGACTCCAACATTATCAGATCTTATATTTCTATCATCTAAGGCACTTTGTACTGTATCAAAGTAGAAAGAAAATAGAAACCTAATTTATGAAAATATTATAAACAGTAGTCAAACAAATAAAGAATTCAAAACAGTCCTCAATTTACATCAGAATCGACTTACGATGGAGACGTTGGAACAGAACCCTATCATAAGTTGAGGACTACCTATATATATATATATATATATATATATATATATATCTCAGAATCTTATTTTTCTCTTAAACACTTAGTTAAAACTCTGGTAATTACATTGGTACAATTTATGTCATCAAGTTCTAAAATTCCTATAATATGATAACAGGTAAATACTTCAATAAGAATTATCACAAGCACACATTTAGTTATCAAAAGAAATTCAATAGCCCAACTTCTTCCATGGGAAGTTAACTGCGCTCATGTTTCATTCGACAGTAATTACAGACATTTACAAGTAATGCTCACACATTAAAACTACCTGCTTAAGTTAGATAAATAACTTAACAGTTCGATAGGGAATTTTCACTTAATTCACAGACATTTAATGAAAAGATGGACTCATGTGGGCTTCCTCCTATCTTGCATGTATCTTCCATTCCTTATTCCTTTTCTGGTGCTTGAGGGTGCTCTCCTCCATTCCGTGTTTTTGGAATCTTTCTCTTGGAGTCACAGTGCACCGATGAGTAGTCTCGACAGCCAGTGGGATATAGGGTAGGCTTTCCGGCATCTTGAACTGCTCAGCAAAGAATTGTGTAGGTCAGGACGTGCACTTACTCGACAGAGCTTCAGGACCAATACGGCAAGATTTCTCCTTGGCTTATCGCCTCCGGATATCTATGGCTGCAACTTGAGTGGCTCGGTGGACGGATCTCTGTCTTCCCCTCCAGAACTAATGGCACCTCTCGAGGATGGATCACACCAGATAAAAAAAACAGAAGCCCCTTTTCATCTCAGATCCTAATCTTGTAATCCCCAGTGCCCCTGCACTTTGGATTAAGTTTTTAGGACCCCTAATGTCCCCATGCAAGTCCTGCGCGTAGTTATGAGAACCCTGGATAATAACACGACTTAATGGTTCTAGAATTTTCGCCGACAAAATCTTACTTTCCCTCTTTACCTCCTTAATCCTACCTACGGGGCTTTCCTTTTGACTCCCGCCACGCCCTTTCAATATTGACCTTAAAGGTCACCTGCGACAGAATTTGTAAACAATTTTTAAAAGGCATACCGAAACTTTGGCATTTCTCTTGGGTTTCATTACCTCCACATCTCTTCTTGAATAATGAGCGAGTTAATTCTCTTTGGGCTTATTTTGTTCTTTACACAGATAATTTTACATAAAAAAAATAGATTTGTACAAGGAAATTTGGGTGTATTTCCACTGTAAAAGGTCGATGTTTTAGATCATTTATATTTTGGGAACATTGAAATTTACAGGACCTCACAACCGCAACTCAAGGATAAGGTGGTTAGCTCCTATGCCTCCCAAAGTGAACTATGTCTGTAGATGCGTGTGTTCACAGGGCTGGTTTGTCTGTTCTGGGAGACGAAAAACCCAAGTTTCTGGGTGACCTCCCCATATTTTAGTAGTAGGAAGTTTTTTTTTTTTGCTTGTTCAGAAAGTAAATTATACTTCACAAGAAATGATGATTTAACCATTCAGTTGTGTCTAACTCTTGGTGACTTTGTAGGCAAGTGTTCTCCATGCTGTTCTGTTAAGCACCACTTCTGTCAGTTGTTTGATGCTCATATTGGTATCCATTCAAATGGTGTTGAGCTAGTGTGTTCTTTGTCAGCCCCTTCTTATGGTTCCACTGACCATTCCAGCATCAACTTCTCTAGTGAGTTGTCATGCAGACATAGCCAAAGTAAGTTAGTCGTAGTCTAGTGATCTTAGCTTCCAGTGATGTCGCTGTTTTTATGAGCTCCAGCACTTCTCTATTTGTCACCCTGGCTGTCCATTGGTATTGTAACAGTTTCTGCCAGCACCACATTTCAAATGCATCAATTTTTCTTCTGTCATCCCTTTTTATTGTCCAGCTCTCGCAACCACACGTCATTATGGGAAAGACTATAGCTCTGACTAGTCTATTTTTGGTACTTAGAGCAATGTCCTTGCTTTTCCAGAACTTATTCATGGTCAATTTTTGAACCAAGGAAGATGAAATCCTGAACTGATACAATTTCTTCTCAATGATTTTAAACTCCACTTCTCCATTAGCTGCTGCTGTCATGATCTTTCTTTTCTTTATGTTAAACTGCAGCCCCATTTTTTCACTTTCTTTCTTGATTTTTAAAATTAGATTTAGCTGGTCCTTTTCTCTTTCTGCTAATAAGGTTGTGTCATCTAAATACCTCAAGTATTTTATAGTTCTTCCTCCTATCTTCACTTCGATATTGGATGATTCCATGTCTAATTTCCTCAAGATCACTTCAGAGATCAAAAAGAAATGGGGACAAAATACATCCCTATCTCACATCCTTGCTGATCCTGAACCAATCTGTCACCATAAAGTGTTCGTACTGTTGCTTCTTGATCAATATACAGTGATCTGATAAGCTAGATCAGGTGAGATGGGGGCACCATGGTCACACAGAGCCACCCATAGCTTATCGTGCACACAGTAAAAAGCTTTGTTGTAATCAATGAAACACTTGTACAGGTCTTTTCAACGATCCATCTGATGTTGCCGATGTGATCTCTAGTGCCTCTTCCTTTCCTGAAAACCAACTTGAATATCAGGTAGCTCCTGATTGATGATCTGCTATAGCCACTGTTGAATAATCTTCAGTAGGATCTTGCTCGCATGGGAAATCGGTGCTATTGTGCAATAATTGGAGCAATCTCTGGCATCACCTTTCTTTGGTAATAGGATGAATATTGATCTTGTCCAGTCCTTAGGCCATTTGCAAGTGGACATAACTCTTGGTACAAAGCTGTGATAATGTTGACTGGAGCTCTGCAGGTATCCTATCAATACCCAAGGCTTTTTTTGTTTGGCATTTTTCTCATGGCCCAAAGCTACTTCTCCAAGATGTTTGGTTCTTTGTCCATAAGGCCAGTTTCATTGTGTTCTTGATGCTCAGTCAGGTTGGCATATAGCTCTTCCGTGTATTCTTTTCACCTGTTCTTAATTATTTGCTGGTTGCTCAGTTCATTTCCATTGCAGTCCTGACTATTCCTTGTCGTGCAGAGAAACTGGATCGCATCATCTTCACTTCAGCAAACAGGGCTCTGGTATGTCCCATTCTGTTAGCTTCTTCTAGATGTTGACATTGTTCATTTATCTGTCTTTCCTTGTCTTTTCTAGCTTCATGTTGGAAAGCTGAGTTCAGCTTTTTTGACTTCACACTTATCTCCTCTGGCTTTGGCCACTCTTTGCTGATCAGCTATTTTGATGGTGTTGTCAGATAGCCATTTGTTTGTTTTCTTTGGCTTTTGGTATGGCATATATTTCTGAGCAATTTCGATTATAGTATCTCTAATCTCACACATTGTTCCTCTGTTTCTTTTCCATCAAGGAGATGGAAAAGCTGAACTTTTTCTGGATGATGTCTTTCTTTTTCTTGCACAGTTTGAGTTTCATTCCGGCCACTAATAATTGATGGTCTGTGCTGCAATCAACACACCAGATAGTGTCTTTGTGAGATGATGGAGCTTTTCCAATGCTGTTGGCATAAAATGAAGTCAATCTGGTTCCGATATTGTCCATTTGGTGAGATCCATGTGTACAAACGTCGTTTAGGTTGGATAAACCACAACGCTGAAATGATTTTCCTGATTCATTCCTTTCACCTAACCCAAACCTGCCTACTATCCTTGGATCTTCTCCTTTACCTACTTTTGCACTGGAATCTTCCATAACATACAATAGGTCCTTCTTTTGTATTTGGTTTAGAGCATTTTGAAGTTCATCATAGAATTGTTCTATTTCAACTTTACTTGCATCTGAAGTTGGTGCATAAACTTGTAGTGTGATGATGTTGAATGGTTTGCCACAAATTTTGTTAGATATTATATGATCACTCTGTGATTTACAACATATCTAGCCACCTGCTTGTTTGCAATGAAGGCAACTCTCTTCTTCTAACACCATTGTTTCCGGAAAAGTAGACTGTAAATTTGTTAGGCTGAAACTGACTATTTCAGCCTGATGAATTTACAGTCTACTACCTGGTATTAGTGAATTACACTGGATACTAGGGCACAAGCCCCTGCTCTTCTCGTCGTTTGTAGGCTACCATCCATCCTGAAGGTTCATTGTTGGTATCCATATTTCAAGCATGTTGAGTTCTTGCTATAAAGTGTTCTGGTGATATTCTTTTTATAGGGTAGTTTACCATTGCTTTCACCAACCCTCCCCATTTATCTGGGGTTTGGAACCGCATATAGATAATGAATCAGGCATATGGCTGGATTCAAAAATTATAATCTGGCTTTAATGAATGACAAGTAGCAAAACTAATGTTTTGCTACTTGCAACTCAGTAACTCTTCAATGGTTTATTCAAATCCTCGTAGAGAGCCACAAGAGGCTTTGAATTGACACTGTTCTGTTTGGGAGATCAGTGATCTACCAATTGAGTGTTGTAAAGTATAAGGTTCTGAAATATGGAAGACAGAGATAGGATACTCTGTAATCAGTTGGTAGGGATTATTAAAGGAGTTAATGGTAGATGACATGAAATTCAATGAACAACACTGCAAATGAAGACAGCACACCACAACAGATTATGGTAATAATGAAGAGGATGAGTTATAGTTCTACTGTACAATGGTTTTTGATCAGGCTATGTATGGACAATACATGTGTTTTGAGCAGATAGAGATTTTGGAAAAGGTCCTGAGAAGAGTAGGTAGTGTCAGGCCTCCAGAATGTGGACATGAGGACAAATCGATAGAAATGCAGTCTGCAGAGGCTGGTAGAAAGAAGAGGTGTGGTATGATTGAGACTTATAAGTTAGATAAAGACTTACATAAAGAGTTTATATTAGATTAATGTAGAAGAGATTTTTCATAGAGTGGAGGAGAGGGGGAAAGAGAGAGGGGCAGGAACACACCAAAAGACCATTCTTGTGAGTTGTATAAGGACAGCAAGATTGTTGTAACGGCCAATGTTTTGCTTGGACAATAGTAGTAGTAGATGAGTGGAATGTTTTTTCCTGAGTATGTGGTGATGGGGGGGGTGTATAAACAGTAAATGAATTTAAAGTGATTTGAGGATGAACTGTGTGACTTTTTGGAGGTCTGATGATAATAATAATAATAGTGATGGCAAATACTACATGAGCAACAAATCAGTTTAAGGTGTGACATTTAGAGAAGATCACAAGCATGTTGAAAGTTTTTCCACTTGGTTATACTATAAATTAAAGATGCCAAGAAATTATATTCTTGATTTTACTTTATTCAAGTGTAAGCAAATAAAGTTTGTACGTGAAGTGACTTCACAACTGGGCAATTTGTATATAGAAGTTAAAGACTTCACATCACTTGCCTGTAGTATCCCATAATGCAAAGTGCATATCCTTATGGACACGTATAATGCATAGCATTATACGTGTCCATATTATTATTTTTATTTTTTTTGTGAATCACACTCATAAACTGCTGTTAGTTTACAGCACATTTGTATTAGTACAATGACTGGAATAAAGATTAGAAAATCCAAAAATCCTGTGCTAGAGACAAAACATGGAACTTTTCAATTCCTACAATAACCAGAGTGGTGATCTCACATAGGGATGATATTTATTTCTCACCTCAAGACATTCACAAACCATCTCGGCTCACAGGGGGATTTGAACTCGCAACCTGTTAGAGGATATGCTAACTACTCAGCCAAACAAAGTTGGCACTGTGAATAATGGTTAGTGCATATCTCCTGCAATAAAACATGGTTCCTAGAGATTCCCATCATCATCAATTTCCTGATATGTACCTCAAGGTGGGTGTGCAGCCTACTATGACAGCACCACAAGATTTTAAGTTTACATTATTATTAATCTCCTGTCAACAATTTTCCTCCAAATTAGTCTATTACTTGTCAGCACTCCAATAAAATGTTAATTTTGTGTTTCTAAGGCACTTCTGACACCAAATCAATCCACCTAGATCATCTTCCTACCTAGTTTGGTGTTTCGGCTAATATTTCTATTAATCCATATAAATTTATTCAACTGGCTCCCCACCATACCAGCCAACTACTCAGTCAACCTTGTTGGCTGAGTAGTTAATCCAGCTTTGCTTTGCTTATTCTATTGTCTATTTCCATATTTCATATGCCATCCTCACTAAAAACTGTGCCTTAAATAGAGGTGGTCAAAATTAGATTTTCACTTTTATGACAAATAGTTGAGAAATTATGGGAATATGACAAGGATATACATTTAAGTTTTGTAGATCTGGAAAAGGCATAAGACAAGGTGCCCATATGAAAGTTTTTCAAAACACTACAATTATATGTAGTAAATGGAACATTATACAGAGCAATACATGGTCTATATTTAAATTGTAAGTCAGAATAAGCGGAATTGAAGGAAATACAGGAAGTTGGTATTTAATACTGAAATATTTTATTCGTTCAATAGGTTCTCCATTGAGAATGCAGCTGAAGTTTTTTATGTTCCTGCTATTTTCATAGTTTTGGTCTTTTTTATTGCTGATTTTCATGAAAAATTTGTTACAGTTATTTAATTTAGAAAATTCTGAAGACTTGCACTGGATATGATTAGGAGCACATCTGCATAAAGCAAAGAGCAAAGTTGGATATCTCCGATTTTAATATTGGGTTTAATGTCACTTTCTTCCATAATATGATTCATATAGATTATGAGTAAGAGTGGAGATAATGTGCATCCTTGATTTTAAATCAATCAAACCAACTTCCTATTTTTCCTTCAATTCTGCTTATTCTGACTTACAATTTAAATATAGACCATGTATTGCTCTGTATAATGTTCCATTTACTCCATATAATTGTAGTGTTTTGTAAAACTTTCATATGGGCACCTTGTCTTATGCCTTTTCCAGATCTACAAAACTTAAGTGCATATCCTTGTCATATTCCCATAATTTCTCAACTATTTGTCATAAAAGTGAAAATCTAATTTTGACCACCTCTATTTGGCCTGAATCCAGCTTGTTCGTCTCCAATTTTCTCTTCCACAATTTCCCATGATTTCCATGTAATAATAATAAAACATCAATGAAATTGTTGACATAATTGTTTTTTATTTTCAGAAAGAAACAGATCAGAATATGCAGTCAGCTGGCAATGATCATGGGAGAATTACAAGACCTTTAAAAAATTCACCTTTGCTTAGGATGTATAATGATGCAGGTCTGCAGTGCCCTTCTTGTGCAATATGCTGATGCTGATGTACGGTTTTAAATTATGTGAAATATTGTGAGAAAAAGACATTCATGCGTGGTCGATAAGTGTTTCACTACCTCTAATTTTTTTTCTTTTTTGTTTTATAAAGTTCTTAATGTGTTTCAATTAATGGTTCATATGCAAAAAAAAAAAAAAAAAAAAAAACAGTTTTAAAAACCACATTTATATTCATGTTTTTTATTTAAATCTTTGATTACCTTTTTGGATATTTTTGTTTCAGATAAAAACCATTGTAATAACCTTTTGGAACACAATTTCTGTTGGAAACTACTTTGGATGAGTAGTTTTCATTTACTTTGGATGAGTAAATGACAACTCATCCTTAGAAAAGGATGAGTTGTCATTGTAAGTAATCTGCCTTTGAAAGCTGCCAAATGAAGGATACAGTCATACTTACTTCCTCCCTCTGGTTAGGAAGGCTTATTTCATATTAGGGAGCCTTTTGTATCAATTTAAGGTTATATTTTCCCAGTGCTCTGCATACAAGAAGCACTTTCTTAATTTTCTGCATGAATAGAAAGTATTTTTTTAAAAGTAAATCACCAATAAAATCAACTTTCCATGCAAATAGATGCTACAAACTAAATGATATTCATACTTGCAGTGTTTATATTATTACAGCTGATTATAGTTTATTTTCCAGAGTAAAGTGAACACTGTTCAGAGTTTTTTTTTATAAAGCACAATGACATCACTGAGGATCTGCAGCCAAGAGTGATTTTCCAATTTTGGACTTTTGCTGCATTGAAATGCAATGTCTCTCTCCAGTTTTGGGAGAAATATTTGCTAGCTGACCAAAGAGATGGCCACTGTGTAACATCATGCTCATCTTTCATTTTATATGAATTTCATCCATTAAAAGTTGCAAACTTATCATATATTAATAAGTGCCACTGGTTATATAAAGGTAAAGGGTTATATAATCTAGAAACACCAAACATGAAATTTTTTATGCTATTTCAGGCCTTCAGTGAGAATCGTAGTCTCACATCAAATAGTGAAATTCATCTACCACCTAAAGACATTCACAAAACATCCATACCTGCAACCTGCATGCAGTGGGATTCAAACCTATGACCTAGGGTGGAAAAAGGAAGTGCTATCAACTCAGTCAACCAACTAGCAAGTAGATGAGTACTACATCTGATGCAATACTCATTAGCTCTTCTTGGAGATAAAGTGTATACCTTGCTCACTATATTTTGCAACTAACTAAACAAATCAATTGGCCATGCTGTTGCTACATCTTAGCAAAAACCACAGACTTTTACTGTATGTAATTAGAACACTATAAACTGTTACTATAGCTGGTATCACATCGTCTTCTTCAAATGAAGAACAGATTGAAATAAACAAAATAATATATCAAGAATAAAACTTGAACTTGCTTTCATGTTTGGAGTCAGCATTCTATTATAAAAATAGAATTCTCAACAAGCTAACCACCAACTACAAAGTGCCATCCTTAGTTGTGCATATTTTTTATGA
This sequence comes from Typopeltis vanoorti, assembly GCF_054136105.1. NCBI lineage: Eukaryota > Metazoa > Arthropoda > Arachnida > Uropygi > Thelyphonidae > Typopeltis > Typopeltis vanoorti. The sequence goes on along the minus strand of NC_143549.1, from coordinate 67,780,243 downwards.
CTATTTAAATAATACTAGAGCTCATAAAATCAAGGAAAGTCATTATCATCCAAAATGAAATTACAGTATATATAGAAAGATCTTGTGTAGAGTATATAAAATTAATATCCAGTTTTAAAACTTAATGTGTAAAACAAACTAGCAGATTGTTCCAGCCAACTAATTTTTTTTTTTTTTGACATTTTCAGTGTTGCAGGCAATTGCTAACCAAGAGTAGTCTATACTTTATACAATTTTTTTAAAAATTATTTATTCTAGTGCAGTATTTTATAATGGTTGGAAATATATCTAAGCACTGGAAATATTCAGTTCTGCACCATGAATCTTGTGACACTCTAGAGACCTAAAAATAATACTAAATTGTAATGCAAACTGGAAAACATTATGTGTATTTAGAATCAGCATTAAAACTATGCCAGAATAAATATTGAAAATTAGACAAATCTAATTCTTGCTTTTCAAAATTTTTTTTGTACAAATAATAAATACATGTATTTTTAAATAATGGATATGTAAATATATGTAGAATTTGGAGGTTATTAAAAAAAAAGAAGAACAGTTTCACTTATGTCAACTGTGTTCTAGATGAAAATTTCCTTATTGCTTACTATATTAGGTAATCAATTATTGCCAAAAATAAATGTGCCCATTTTTTTCCCTCTACACATAATACCACAGCTTTTTATTATTATTTTTATTTCTTAACAGTAAATTTTTGCAAGCCTATGATGGGACACATTCATTAACACATGCATGTAATAAAATAGTGTCAAGATGAACTGGGAAACATTTTTATATTAGAGCATATATATAAAATAAATTCAGAGGAAAAATTATAAAATCAGCTGGCCACACTTTTATGTCTTGATTTTCTCACCTGACATAAATGGTTTATACAACTTATAAAAAACATGACTCCAATAACAATATATCTCTAATGTGTTGATAGACTATTTTTTAAGAACAAAATAATTTTTAGCAGTAATTTGTACAAAGTATGTATTTACAAAATATAAAATATTTCTGTGCCATATGTTGTTGTAAAGTAGGAATATCTTAATTCTAAGCATAAGGTGAGAGTACTCCCCCCCCCCCTCTGCTGGTTTACATTTATCTAGATCTAACAAAAAAGTTATAAAGTACATTAGAAAACTAGGCATGTCCTGTATGCAGACTAATCACATGATTCACTGGTTAATAAATGCAGCACAATGAAGTATATATATAAAGCAAAGATTATTTTATTTTGTAAACAAAGATTAAAAACTGCTTCAGACTCCATAATTCAGTAGATCTTGACAACACCCTTTGGATGGAATGACCTGGATTTGAATTTCATCTAAGATGCAAGGAGTCTCTTTATAAGGATTTTTTTTCATCTGAAGGCAAGTTAGATGGTCTCATACAATATTTTTTCTCCTAGAAACTTATATCTTTCATCTCTCAAAGAAGGCAAGCTGGCCTGAATAACATATGCGACTAGTTTCATAACCTAGATTGCTTTGGCTGTAATTCCAACCATGTTCCATTACTTATTCACCCACTCCTAATGACACAGCTCTCTTCCTCTTTCAGAAATACTGTCTTCAATACTGTGAAACACTTTTGCAAAGTAATTGTTCTTATAATGTTCTGTATATTCCTATACACCTGAGACCATATGTTTTCTCAACTTCCAAGTAAGGACTATGCAATTGTTCTTAGTGGAAAGAAAACGAATGCCTCATTTTGAGAATGCAATTAATTTCAGAGTCATCCTTTTCTCTGCTTTCATCCCAGTGATCTGTAACATCATCAGTTTGACACACTGCTTCTGAATTTGTTCCAATGAAGGATGAAAATTAGTCCGATTGCCTTTTTTTAGATGAAACTCTTCTCCCGATTTCCACAAGGGGGGGGGGAGGAGAAAGAACACTGCTATCTCTGTATGAGACTAGTTAATTTACCTTCAAGTGAAAAGACCCTTATAAGAGTTTGTCAAGATGAGATGAAACAAAATTATCATCAGTAAATTATACTAGAGAAGAAATTTATTTTTGTTTTAATCCTTTACTCAAAAGCTTTAGACAAACAAGTATCATGAAGTATCTTCATGACTAAGTTATTTAGAGACATCAATTGCTAAGTGTCCCACGGCACACTTCCATTTTGATGTGTGTGTGTGTGTGTGTGTGTGTGTGTACTGCAATGCATTATGGGAAGGATCACTACTCATTGCTTCAACCTTTATCAAGGTCTTATTGGTGGGAGCTAGATCTGTGAAGATAATAAAAGCTAAATCAATATAGAAGTCACATTTTTTATATACAAGCAGCAAAATGGTGTATGAAGATATGATGATGATGATAAAATCTTATTTCCAGCTTTCTGAGAAAGTGACTTCATTTCTGTAAAAACATAATTTTCATATCTAAGTTAATTTCAAGTCAAGTTGAACAATGTCCTGTAAATATATTGATAGAAATTGACATTGCATAAATGTACTCTTTCATTGCAGTTATGTATTTTACAGTGTGAAGACAGATATTGCATTTTTATTTAATACAGTATTAATACATTTTTATTTAATTCACACATTCTACCAGTCTTTAGATTACTTTTAAATATCCCATAAATAATGAAAAACTGGCTGAAAAATGGAATGTCCCATTAAATATGGGACATGTTAGTTTTCTCCAACTCTGGATTATTTAGAATTAACAGAACTATTTGGGACTTTATGAAGCAAGCGTGTCATATATATATGCGTGTGTTTGCTAACTAATTTGTTTCTTTTATGGAAGAAGCTTGCCACCTTTGTTTGAACTCTTTTTAATAAAGATAATAAAGAGATTCTTTCATCCTTAATGGGATATGAACCTAGTTTTCAATTGGAAGATGTGTGTCATTCATTTTTCTGAATCATTGCAATGGTATCTCTTAATACTGGCAAACTTAAAGGATTAAAACAGGAATATACTTTCTTGTTTGTTATAAACTTATCAGCATAGGTTTTCAAAAGCTATTATGTGATGTACATATACTTTTTTGGAAATTTTTAAATATTCAGTAATTTCTGTGAAAAATGCTTTCTTTCTTTTGACTTTATCACGGCTCATTTTTTAATGAGCTGTGATAGATAACGAGATGTGATAGATTGAAAGATAGCTATCACCGGGAATCATGAATCATTTAAATGAAATAAGTGAAGTGGGTGACAAACTAAAATATACAAATGATAAAAACTTTCAAGTCCATTCTACCTGCAAGAAAATGTAAAAGCATTGCTTCACTGTTTGTTCTTATTTAGTAGAATATGCAATATTCATATATGGCATGCTATTTTTACTATAAAAATATATTTGTATAAATGGATATTAAAGAATTTTTTTCATTTTTAAAAAATGTTTGGTGTCTTTTATTGATACTCTTCTGAGATGTCATTTGCATGCTAATTTATAAGTTTTTAAAAATCAGATAAGTAAATTGTTTTGTGATTCTGGCAATAATAATTATTATTATTATTATTATTATTCGTGACATCTCCAAGGAGTCCAAAGACTCATTGCAGGAGGACACCCACTGTACAACTCTCCGTTTCCACCATTACAGTGAACCTCTATTACCAATCATCTACATCAACACCATCTACTGCCCTCTATTGCATATGTTCTGAAAGGCCGATTTGTTTATATGCGGAATGAAAAACTCGAGTTTCCGGGAGAAAAAACTCTGCTACCTCCATATGAGATCGGCTAACTCACCTTCAATTGAAAAAAGCCTATATTTCCTCCCGTCATGACAAGAATCGAACTTAGGCCTTTTCCAATTGAAGAGCGCAATGTACCGTTGTTCTTCCAATTGCGATACGGAGGCAAACAATTCTAACAGATTACTGTTAGAATTACTAATATGAACAAATCTATTACAAAGCAAACTGGTAATGTTCAGACAAAACTACACAGTAATAATGTAATATTATGTGTTTTCTTTATTTAACCTCTTTATCTGTTGTATAATATTGCTTCCTTTACTCTTGGCTTCTATATTTTTATTCGTTAAGCTTTAACCTTATCTTTTTTCTTTCATGTACTCAGTTAATCCTTTTTTCCTTTCTCTACTTTCAGTATTCTTTCCTTATGCCGGAGATCTCTAGAAATTTATTTAATTATTACTAGCTGCACCACTAAAGTTCTCCAAATGGCATAAGAAATTATTTGTACTTCCAGTAAAGTTCCTCCTCTATAATTATGTACAATCGTCCTTTTAAATATAACAAACATGTTTATTTATACTAAAACATTAATACAAGGTATGCACTAAAAGGATGCTACTTTCCCTTCCTCTCTAAGCTAAGCACACAAAAAAAACATCATATAGGACAAATTCTTAGGCATGCAACAAAGCATGCCTAAGAATTTGCAAGCAACATGCAACAAATACCAATGATGTAAATTACTAAACAATCAAATTAGATAACTATTAACTATCAGCCCATTTACAGTTTAGGAATTTCCATGCTTTGATTAATTATAATCTCCAATACCAACCTTCACATAAAATATAACACTCTTTAAGCAAACTATTTCTTATAACATTATATTTCTTAATTCTCTAATCTTGTCAGTTCTTCTGAACCATTTCTTTACAATACAATGTAAGTTAAAATTTTCATTAATGTCTTACAATTACTTTAAAACAGATTTTCTCTATGCAAACAAGTATTCAATCTAATGTATATAGCAGTTCCATGAATTCAGTCTTTCTTAACAGTCCTTCACACCATAAATAAAAAAGAGTTTTGCAACAAAATTCAACTCGCATGACTCCTCCATAGGTACAATGCACTTAGTTGTATTTCCTTTACAGACTTATTCTGGATCCCCCCCTCTATGCTAGGGCTTGATCTATAATTTTAGACGTTTCATGGACACCGTGTTCTCCTCTGGAATTTCTCGCGGGGCTGGAGCGCGATCTTCCAGCATTGTAGACACTCGGAGGTAAGGTCTGACCGTCAAGGCTTTGTCATCGTGGTCCTGGGCCGCTATTTGCTCTGTAAGGTTTCGCCTCTGGTTACCCTCCACGACTTCATCCGGGATCTGACGTAGTCCATGGATCGACTCCCTCCTTTTCTCCTGGCATCAAATCTGTCGATGCTCGATAGTCGCTCTATTATCCTTTTATTTGGCTTCTCGCGGGCCCCTGCATGAAGGTTTTAGACCCCAGATATTCCCGTGCAAACTTTGAATTAAGGTCTGAGACCCTCCGTACCTCTCAGGTGCAAACTCTTATCCTTCTAGAAAGTGCTGACTTCTAGATCTCCCTGAAGATTATGTTTAATCCCTTTTACAGCATAGCGTAACAGCTTCTGATGTATACCGCCCTCTTTTGTTATTGACCGTGAAGGTGGTATCGGACTGCTTTGGTTACAGTAGATTTCTTTTTCACCCAATACTAAGTGATAATATCAAATACAGTTCCAAATTCTAAAGTATTGCCCCTGCACTTCTATTTTAAGATATCTGTTTACTCTATTCTAGCATGTTTAATTCCTCTGGGTCTCTTATAGATGGGCTTTGGTATTGTTTACATATAAAATTTACAAGTTTACGTTTTGTGAATTTTTGATGCGACTCCTGTAAAAGTCAATGCAATAAAATTTTGGAAAAATTATGACGCTGCATCGAATTTTACAATAACTTAAAATCATGAATTGTATGATTGTATAAAACTTTTGAAGCAAAAAATTTGCTTCAAATTATTATATGGAAACCTTCATAGTCTGAAAAAACTCATCGTGGGAGACCCACAATAACTGTTATTCACACAATACTCCTTGCACTCTTCTTAATCTCTAAATCACTGACTCTAGGCAAAAAAAATCTAATCCTTACACACTTGTTACACTTACACAACTTCTAGCAGTGAATTTTTGTTCTCTCTCTCTCTCCTGTCATGTATCAAAAAACTTCTTCAGCATCTACTTATCAATTAAGCTTTTATAACCAATGAGAGAAATAATAACCACCTTAATCTATTTATCAGTATGTACTTCGAGATTCAAATGATCCTTTAAACTTATTTTGCCCAGTTTTGCAGTTTATATTTCTTGAATGTCAAATGCCTGTCCATTATTGCTCTTGAATCTCCAGTCTTCATTCTGCAATCCATCCTCCATCAACGTAATACACAGTTTGTAATCTTTTCAATCCAAAGTGTATAAACCTACACTTTTCCATGTCAAACTAGAAACCATTACCCACTGCTCACACTGAGTCTGCTTAAATTATCCTGAAAGATCTCTATATCACTATTATTAACTACTGCAAAATTCATGAAGAAATAATTTTTGAACAGTTGTTTATTTGAAATAAATTTATTTATTGTAATAAAAATATAACACTGGGGCTATAGGTCATAATAATTATTGAATAAACCTACTAGTTTTGCCACTTAAGCTAGTGGCTTCATCTGGGTTAGAATCATTACATAACTAAAAACACTGAATGTGTGTACGAACCGTTACACAAAAATACAACAGTAAAACAAAAACATGTTGGAGCGTGGAAGCTGGCACATAGTCATTGTTCAGCAGGTGCACCTGATAGTTTGCAGAAAAATTAAAGTCCAATGTGTTTAAAGATTTAATGAGTGACTTCCAAATGTCATACAAAATCATCCCTCGGTTTCTGTTCAGAGAATGCCTTAAGAATGGATTATCATTGTAGCCTCTTTGATGTTGCAGGCACTGAAATTGTCTTCTATGTATAGCATGGAGTTCTTGTCCCAGTCAATGTTGTAGTGAGTGTGGGAGAAATGGAATGCCATGCCTGAGCTGACTTCTCTGTTGTTATTGACATCTCCAATATTCTTCTTTTGTCTTATTTCTAAACTTCTCTATGCTTGCCCTATGTAATTAAGCCACAAGAACATGGAATATTATAAACTCCAGAATGTTTGTTGGAAGGATTATGGTCCTTGGGTAAGTGTAACAGATTTTGTACCATCATAACGGGTTTGAAGGCCACTCTAATGTCATGAGTCAGAAGATTTGCAATTTTTAGCGAAAGTTCGCCAATAAAAAGGATGGAAACAGAGGTTCTGTAATGAATGTCATTACAGAACCTCTGTAATGATATTCATTACAGAACAGAAGCAAACTGAAGTATGAATGAGTGTAACAGATTTCAAGTATGAAATCTGTTACACTCATCCAAGGACCACAACCCTTTCAACAAACATCCTGAAGTTTACAATATTCCATGTTCTTGTGGCCTTAATTACATATGACAAACATCAAGAAGTTTAGAAATAAGACAAAAGGAGCATATTGGAGACATCAATAACAACAGAGAAGACAGCTCAGGCCTGGCATTCCATTTCTCCCACACTCACCACAACACTGAATGGGACAAGAGCTCCATGCCATACATAGAAGACAACTTCAGCATCAACAAAATCAAAGAGGCTACGATGGTAATCCACTCACAAGCCACTCTCAACAGAAACCAAAGGATGATTTTGTGTGACATTTGTAAGTCACTCATTAGATCTTTAAATATATCACTTTACTTTTTATACTAACTATCAGACACACCTGCTGAACAATAACAACATGCCAGCTTCCATGCTCGTGTTTTTGTTTTACTTGTATTTTTGTGTAACAGTTCCTACACATTCGGTATTTTTTAGTTATGTAAAGATTCATATTTAATGCTTGTTGTGTATTTATCTATGTTAATTCTAACCCAGACAAAGCCACTAGCTTAAGTGGTAAACTAGTAGGTTTATTAAATAATTTTTATGACTTATAAACCCAGTGTTAGTTATATTTTTATTACATTAGTTTTTTAGTCGAAAAAAAAAAGTAAGTGCTAAAAAAAAAGTGCTAAACTAGTAGGTTTATTAAATAATTTTTATGACCTATAAACCCAGTGTTAGTTATATTTTTATTACATTATTAGTTTTTTGGTCGAAAAAAAGTAATGCGGGTCCTTACATGGTCTGTAATGAGTGATCAACATGCATATGAGGGAGTGGGGGGGGGGGGGGGGTGCTATTGATGATAGAAAAAGAGTTCTGTCCATACAAAGTAGAGATGCAAGAGGGAAATAGCCAGTGGTTCTGAGGCAGTATGGTGTGAGATAGAGGTGAACAGAATGAAATACTTAGTCGGATGTTGTTATAGACATGGTAATGTGGACTGTAGTGACTATGAAATATATAATCAAATTAGCCAAGCAAATAAGAAAAGGATGATCATTGTGGACAATTTTAATTATGGCAATATAGACTGGGATGATAAGATAGCAATTGGAAGTAAAGAAAATAAGTTTTTTGAGGGACAACTACTTCAGACAGTATGTAACTGAGGGCACACAAGGATTGCGAGTCTTGGATTTGATCATATCTCATCAGAGGAATTATAAATGAGGTGTCAAATTACCCTCCAGTGTTGGTGAGAGTGACCATGAAGTGATTACCTAGGTGGTTGTCAGCAGAGTGAGGACCTTTGTGAGAAAAGGGTATATGTGGAACTACAAGGCTGGTTCTTTCTTTTAAGGTTACACAGTGATCAGCACTCATATTTGTAAATTTAGGGACACACAAACACACGTGTTGAACAGATAATTTTATTAATTACTAATAAAATAAAACTTGATGTTTCGACCCCTGTATCAAGTTCATCATCGGAAGAATACAAGTGTATACGGAACCAAGCTACATGCTCATGTCCTGTACACCGGTAAACAACTAAATCTACGTAGTTAGTTAATCCTTTTCCCTAGCCTGACCTCTAGTAATAAAAAAATAAAATAAAAAAATAAATACAACTACAATAAACTGCTAAAGTCCTCATGTATTAATATTCTTCTGGATAGTTCTGATTGTTATAATATGATTTCTTTCAGTTGCTGTTGAATGTTACAAACACTTCACCAGGTTGTCTTCTTGTAGTGGGATTTTTCTATGGCTAGTTTAGGTTGTTATACAGGTTGTAGATGGGTCCTCCCCATTCTTGAAATGGTTAGGCCATCATTTTTGTTGAGATTTGGGTTGTGTTTGAGCATTTCACATGACTCTTTAAATTTTCTCTCACACCAGGTTTTGGTGCGGTGCAGGGACTTGGTATTTTTCCAATCAATTCTGTGGTATGTTTGGAGTGTGTGGTCAGAAAGGCCGGCTTTACCAAAATGGAGGTGTTTAATGTGTCGTTTGTGTTCGTCTTGTCTGAATGGGATAGTTCGTACTGTTTCCCCTATGTACAGTATGTTGCATGTGCATTGTATTTTGTATACCCCCTGGGTGGGCTAGGTGTGGAAGAGGATCTTTAGAACTGAGGAGATGTCTTAACTTATTTGGGGGTTTAAAGGTGGGTTTAATGTTGCATTTGCAAAGTGTTCTATTTTTTCAGAAATGCCTCTAACATAAGGAATGGCAATAGCATTCTTGAAATCTTTTTTGTTCTTACTAGTATCTTTATGGAGGATCTTATGAACAGTTTTTTTACTGTATCCATTTTTGATAAATGTTTGGTTGATGATCTTGTATTCCTGGTTTAGAGCCTGTTCGTTAGAACAAATAGTTAGGTCTGTGTTTAAGGGTGCTTATGACACCTAGTTTTTGTGTTGGGTGGTGGCAAGAATTTTTGTGTATGAATTGGCCTGTGTGTGTGTGTAGGTTTGCGGTAAACTGAGAAGGAGAGACAGCCAGAGGGAAGACGTGTGACAAGTCTGTCTAGGAAAGGAAGAGAGTGTTTTTTTCCATTTCAATGGTGAATTGGATACGTTTGTGTTGTTTGTTTAGGTGGCTAAGGAAAGTATTTAGAGCTTCGCGGCCATGGGGCCAAATGGCGAAAATATCGTCGACATATCTGAGTGAGCCAAATTTTGGGCTTTAGACATGCTGTCTCTAGAGCACGTTGCTCAAAGTCTTCCATATAAAAGTTAGCTATGGGGGGGGGGGGAAGTGATGAGCCCATGGCTGTACCTTCTTTTTGAAGGTAAAAATTGTTTTGCCACCCAAAATATTCGGAGCAGAGTACGTGGGCAAAGAGGGCCATGATGTCATGTGGAAATATGTTATGTAGGAGCAAGATCGTGTCATTGATTGGGACATTGGTGAAAAGGGAAGTTATGTCAAAGCTGACTCATAAATCTTGGTCGTTAAGTGTAATGTTTTTAATTTTATTAATGAAATGTGTATTTTTTTATGTAGGAAGGGGACTGACCTACCAATTTCTTGAGTGTGGCAGCTAATTTTTTGGCTAAGTAATAATTTGGGCTGTCAATTCCTTCAACAATCAGATGAAGCAGTGTGCCTGGTTTGTGTATTTTTGGCAGGCCATAAATTCTGGGTGCACGGGCATACTGAGGTATTAATTTTTTTGTTGTTTCTTCAGGCCATGTGTGGATGGATTTGATTAATTCAGTTGTTTTCTTTTTGTTATGTTTTGTGGGGTTGTAGTTTACCATTTGGTAGGTGTTGTGGTCCGATATTAAATGGTTCATTTTTTTCAATGTATGTTGTATGGTCTAAAAGGACAGTGGCATTGCCTTTATCTGCTTTCGTGATTATAATGTCTTGGTTATTTTTTTAAGGATTTAAAGGGCTAGATTTTTGGTTTTGTTTAAGTTGGTGCTTAGTTTTTTGTTTGAATTTAGTAAACACGATGTTTCCATTCGTATTTTATCAGCCAAAATGGTGGGGAGGGATCTTAAACCTCTCTCGATATGATATACAAGGTTGGTGATTATAAGGAGCTCAGGAGACAGCTTGCAGGTGTGTAATGGGGGAGTGAGGAATGAGGAGTTATCTGGAAAAGAGATCAATGTAGCTTGGGGGATATTCAAAAACTATCTAGTAGAAGCAATGTCTAAATGTATTCCAAGGGTCAGAAGGTTAAGTAAGGTAGGTGTGAAATGGATGAATGAAGAGATTAAGCATGCGATATAGAGAAAAAAAAGGCATTATGGAGGTAGCATAAGAGAAGTGGTAATAACCAATTCCATGAGAATTACAAAGACAAGATAAGGATGATGACTTGGTTGGTAAGAGTAGCAAAAGTAAAGTATGAGTAGCAGTTAGCTAATGAAGCCAAAAAGAATCCCAGAGAGAGTTCTTTTGATATATAGCCACAAAACAAAAATAAACAAAAAAGAATGATTATGGAAGGATAACATTGATTGGAGAAAATGATATTAGAACAATTGCTGCAGAAGAATAGACCAGTTCATAAAGGTCTTTCATTCTTGTGAATGTGACATCAGGAGAGTTTGAGAGCAGTTGATGAGGAGGAGAGACTGACTGTAAGTGACAAGAGGTATATGGGGAATTGAGCAAACTTGATGTTAATAAGGCAGTGGGACTTGATAATATACCACCACGTATTTTGAAGGAATGTGCCAGAGAGCTGGCATCTTCCTTGACATATTTGTTTAATAAGAGTCTTGCAGTGGGTCGAGTTCCAAAGGAGTAGAAGGAGGGCAAGATTGTGTGCTTCATATGGGAGGTGACGGAACTCAAGCATGAAATTATAGGCCTATATGTGTGTAAGATTTGTGGTTAAAGTGTTAGAGAGGCTGGCAAGAACCAGGATCCAGAATTGGGTTGCCAACAATGGTATGATCTTTGACAGACAGCATGGACTTGCTAAAGAGAGATCATGCTTTAGATTTTGCAAAGGCTTTTGATAAATTACCGCATGATAAGTTGATAGTCAAACTAGAGAGGATGGGGGTTGGATATTAGATTAGTGCAGTGGATTGGAGACTGGCTATGTGTTAAGTATCAGCAAGTTGTGTATGGGGGGAGCAATATCCTGGAAGTCACTAGTGTTGTGCCTCAGGGATCTGTTTAACCTGTATATTAATGACACTGGCAAAGATTTGGATGGGGATATTGTTTGCAGATGATGCAAAGTTGGGACAAACTATGAAGAGTAGAGATGTTGTAGGCTTGAATAGATTGAATCGGCACTGGAATGGGGATGCAAGTTCAATGTTGCAAATCTTAAGGCTTTACAATTTGGGAAACAAAGATGGAATGTAGAATTTAAGCTTGGTGGGGATATATTGCTGGAGATGGAGGAAATAAGAGATCTTAGGATGATAGTGGATAAGGATCTGAAATTTAGGAGACACATTGCCAACTAAGATAGTTTCTGATCTCTGGAATGTCGGATATGAGAAAAGGTTGAGAAGATGCAATTTACAGAGTCTGTTGAATAGGAGGAAGAATGGTGATATGATAGAGACCTACAAGTTAGTAAGGAATTGTTATTAGATCAATGTTGGAGAGGTTTTATAGAAAATGGTGGAAGATCAGGGGGAGAACCAGAGGTCATCCCTGGAAGCTGTATAAGAAGAGTGTGAGCACGAGAGTGAGAAGCAGGTTTTTTGTATGCATAGTTGTGAATGATTGGAATGCCTTGTCTGAGAGGGTGGTGTCTGCAGAGAATTTGAGTGTGTTTAAAGTGCAGTATGATGAGCTGTGTGTGTATGACAAAAGTACCTCCTAGATGAGTCTTTAACTCCATGGAGTCTTGGGATAATAATAATAATATTTAATGGCTTTGGTGAGTGGAGATTACAGCATACTTGCACTGACTGAAATCTGCATGGGAATTAAACGAATGCAGGATCTTAAAACAGCATAGCAGCTTAGATCTACTCAGTAGATTACCTGCAGTTGAGAGGCGCAGTGCAGTTAGTTAGTCCTTGTGGTTTTGAAGGTGTTTTATGTACACCTTTTTCGCATGAGAATAAAAGGTCAACTTAAAAGCTATCAAAGAAGGTATACCACATCCACCTCTTCCAACTTTACATAGCATTTATATCTCAGAAATGAAGGACTGAACTGATATATTTTAGTAATATCTTAAAGCACTTCCAGTTCACCTACTGCTTTTCTCATATCAGTCCTGTCATTTGAAATTGTATTTGCAAAATGAAACTCACTCTAGATGCATAATATGAGTTCAGGCAATTCATGAGATATATTCAGACAATATCCAAAATGTTATTTAAAATAGAACTGAGATTGTATTTTAAATAGATTAAAAAAGAACTGCGACAAAAATTAAATTCAAGAAAAACATAGCAAAAACAAAGAGAATAATGAATAAGTACGGACTATATAATAGTTTCATAACTTCTGCAAAGTGACTATGAAGGCCATAACAAAAACTTGTAAAATATTCAATTGCATCATCAGTGGCTCTGACAGGCACTTAAGCACTCATGACCTTGTTAAGTTCTGAGTGAAACTGAAACTGTATCAATTTATATTTTCTTCAGAACTTAACATGCATCTTACATTTTGGCATATACTGATATATCAGGTGGATAAAATTGCATGTAAATTACCAGAAACGTTAATAATTTAAGAATCCTTTTATTTGTCCATAGTGTTGTAATGTATTTACTGTGAATAGTCCATTGTTTAAACTTTGCTAAATTTGTATAAATACTTGTATATTACTGAAAAAAGGCTAATCGGATTAAGTACCGATAGCAAAACACGTATGCCAAAGTACACGTGCACTGTGGAAGGAGAGCACGCGATCCCCCCACCACCGAAAGAGTATGCTAGGAGGAGATTATGGTGCTAGGTGCTGGGAGATGTAAGGTGACGTGAGCAAAGAGGGAAAAATTTAAAGATAGTAACAAGTGTTGTGCGCAGAATTTAAAAAGCGAAGCAGCGCCAGCTCAGGGCTTTTTCTTTAGTTGTCCTCTTCGCTTGTCGATGTTCGTCCCCATTCCTTGGAGGGATCGTCGGAGCAGAGATCATAGGAGAATGCTGAGAAGTCCTTGGGAGATAGCCAGTTAAGGATTTGCCCAGCAGAGCTGAGTTCCTGATTGCAGCAGAGAAAGCTAAGCCTTGCCAAGCCTGATGACCAGTGAATGGCGAGCACGTGTCTTCGTCACCAGAGATATGTCCAGTCCAGTCCATTCAGTGGGGTAGTGCAGACCAAGCAGAAGGGAAAGTGGACCTGGAGGTGATGTTATATCGTGATATGTTTGAAGTTCTAATGATTCCCCAGCAATTGGTAAAGTAGAAACTTTAATCTGTTTAGAGAATGTATAAAGGAAGAAAGACTGTAAATTTTAGTTGGAAATTAAGTTTAGAAGGTTGTGAATTTTATGCAAAGACTGTAGGGATATAGTTTAAAAGGGCAGTGTAACTCTGAGACATGAATGAAGAAATTAGGGTTAAATTAATGTCTATGAATGAATAACCTTTAGTATTGTGGAGTTTAAGCTCATGATTTACCTTTAATAGAATGTTTTAACTGTACTGATATTTATACATGCTAAGAGAGAGTAAGAAGGGTTAGATAATTATGTTTTCTCATTGAAATTGATATTGAAGCTAGCATGTGCAAAAGTTTATTCATGATATATAATCTGACTAGAGTGTAAATATATGTGTTCTTTAGATTCAATAGTTGACTTGCCTGATTTCATTTTCTATTGCAAGACTCATAAATAATCAGACCACGGTGGGAGGTGATTTATAAGGGAGGCTACGACTGCAAACTAAGTTAGAGATAGATGGGATTTGAACTACTTTATATAGTGTAAGAAATTAGGGATAGTGCACTATGCTAAGTTCTGGTTCTTTGATTTTCATTGTTCAAAAAAATCTAGGATTCAGGGTGGCGCAGTATAATATAAATTTTCCCTGAATCCGAAGAGAGAACCAGCACTGAAACAAAAGAATTGCCATTGTCTATTGGGAATCTCTTTGTCTTTTACCCACGTGCAACATCCTTAAAGTTGTTAATGGCCCAAAGTAAATATTGAGACTGCATAAATTAAAGAGTTAGTGAGGTATAATTAAGGTTATAACAGAAAGTGTTGAATTAAGGAATTATTAATGGTATAGACACGAAGTAAACATTATAAGCAAAGTAAGAAGAAATATAAGGAAGGTAACGACGTAACAACCTTCCAAGTATCCTTAGATTTTGTAAACATAACTCCAGGATGAGGTGGTTAGCCCTATGTCTATAAGTATTCTTTGTAAACTGTGTTTGTTCTACTAGCTGATTTGCCTGATTGCAGGACAAAAATCCAATTTTTGTGAATTACCTCTCACCAGAGGTAATTCACAAAAATCACCACACTTGGCAACATTAAAGTGACATCCATTCTCCTCTGCCATTATTAACCTGTTCAAGTCTCTTTTAAGTGATACTATTTGGAATGAAATGAAACATGATACTGTCAGAATAATTTCTTGTCACTTTTCAAGCTTTATATCAGCTAGGAACCGTATGCTGTATCCTCTCCCCCCTCGAACCATTCCATAATATTATTCATATATAAATTAAACAGCAGTGCTGTGGCATCCTGCTTTTCACCTTCATTTTTTTTTTCTGCTCTTTGATATCCCAAACAGCCACACTTTTTTTTATCTTGACAATTCAGAAGTCTTGGTTGTTGTTGTTGTCTTGTCCTTTGAAGAGTCTTAGATGTTTCCATGTGCTCCTTGTACTGCTTTGGCTATGTCTGTGATTTTGTTTGTATAGAGCTGTTATTCAGGATTAGGATCTATTTCTTGCAAGGCTGCTGTAATTGCCGGACAGGTAAAGATGTGAGTCGGTGTTAGTTCAGTATTGGGGCAGTTGTTGCAGTTTCTATATGTTCTCGTATCATCTGTATTGATCTTCATTCCTCTATAATGTCCTGTTCGTAGTCTTGCTATCGTGGTGGAGGTCCTTCTGTCAGCATTGATCACGGGAATTTGATGTTGTATCACTGATTTCAATGGAATTAGTTTAGCTTTTGCTAGTGCATTGGCATCAGCAAGAGTTATCATATGAGTTTCTTGGTTGAGTTCTCTGGCCTCTTTTGCTAATTTATCAGCTGCTTCGTTGTGATCAATGCCTACATGAGCAGGAATCCATTGTAAAATGCAACTTTTACCTAAACACTTTAGTTGATTTAAGAGTTTATGGATGTCTTGTGTGAGCTTGGTATTGCCATTTTTGATTGCCTCCATAGCTGATCTTGAGTCACTGTAAATTATAATTCCTTCAGATTGTTGAGATGATGATAGATTTAAGTAGGCTTCTAGTGCTTTATTTATTGCGTAGAGTTTGCTGGTAAAATTGGAAGCGATTCTCCCAGATCCAACTTTTTTTGAAAGTTTTTCACCTTTCGGGAGTAGAAGGAGAACACCGGTGCCTCCATTAATCATATTGGTGTCTGATGATCCATCGGTATAACAAATAACCTGTTTGGAGGATGAAAGAAGGTTGATGGTATTTAGGCCTTTTTCTTTAAGCATTTCTTTTGGTTCTTTTTTTGTACAGAGTTTGGTAAGGTTTAGATTTATGGAGGTATTTGAAGGTAAAGGACTGGAAAATAGAGGTTCTTTGTTTATGTGGACATTTAGCTGATCAAGGCCTATTTCTTTCCTGATAGTGTCATCATGTTGTAAAGTTGATGATCTGTGAAGTCTGCAATTTTGGTTCCAATGTTCATAAGTTTTTAGGGAGATATGATCACTTTGGTAGCTTCTGATATTATGAATTTTATGGTGGCAAATTTTCATCTGTCCTCCAGCAGGTCAAGCCCACATTCCTGTTGGGCTCTGATGTTGTTAGTGGATGAGACTGCACCAATGATAATCTTGGATGCTTTTGCTTGTATTTTGTCTAGTTTTTTCTTTACCGATGAGGCCGAAGGTGACCAGATAGGTGCTGCATATTCCATTATTGGCCTTATTAGTGTAGTGTAAGTAGTTTTGAGGATTTTTGGCTTTGCGCCCCAATTTGTTCCACAAAGTCTTGGTTAAAATGATGAATTGCATACAAATGAAGGAAAGTACTTATTGTATGAATGTAAGATTTATAGGGTGTGCTAGGAAAAATTTATACAGACATACTTGAGAAAAATCAAAGAACATTTGTCAAACTTAACACTAATGATGAACCAGCGTTTTGACTGGGTAGTTGTCAAGACCAGATTTTACACTATAAATGGCAAAGAAATCATGTGATTATTTTTTATGTGAATTACATAAAAATTGTGAATATCATACTAACCTATGTGAATTACATAGGTTAGTATGATATAACATGGGAGACTAAGGGTTATGTACACTGAGTGGCCAGTTTTTTAGAAATAGGATTTAATAATGAGTGGGACCCTCCCCTCTCTCTCTCTTGCATTAAGAATGGTCTGTATTCTCTGTGCTATTGATTCAACTAAGTGTGCAAAACTTCCTCTAGGATGTTTGTCCATGGCATCACTCAATTGTTGCAGAATGGATGGTGGCACTGCTGATGTGAACTGCTTGTTCCACCTCACCCCAGAGATGCTCCATTGGGTTGAGGTCTGGGAATTGAGCTGGCCATTAAAAATAAAGGGAACTTGCTGTCATTTTCCTTGAGCCACTTCAACAGCTCTGTGGCATGGCACATTATCTTGCTGGAAGTACCCACTTGATAATGTGTAAACTGCAGCCATGAACAGGTGAGTGCCAAGAAAACATTCCCCACACCATTACATCTCCTGCCACCAGCCTGAGCTGTTTCTCCTTGGCAGTAAGGGTGCATGGTCTCATGTTGTTGTTGTCACCTATGGTTTCTGCCTAGGAAATTTTCTAATCTTTCTTGACTCAAGTCCCAGGGAAAACAACTTGAGATTAAAGCCCTTTTTATAAATTTAAAATTGCAAATATGAAACAGAAAAGCATCTAATTTATAATTTTAGTAAAATGAATATTGTATCATATAGATTATAGACAATGCTTAAACTTTTATTACAATTTTTTTTTTCTTTTTATGATGATCTCCACACATGAAAGGTCACAAGATCTTGCCGTGTATGGATAAGTGATTAAGGAGAAAGATGTAGCCTATTGTATGTTTCTTAAAGAGTTTGCATTGTCATATTCATTGAAAAATTCATTAGGAAATTTTTCATTGGGGGAAAAACAGTATGGGGAAGATTGTTCCAAAGAATAGAGGTAGATGGAATGAAGGAAGATGATGAGGAGATTGTTTGGTAGGTTTGTGGTTGGACAGCATATGAGTGTTGGTCAGAGGCTGCTCTAGCCACTGGCCAACACTCTCTTTCTTCTTACATGGTTAGAAGAAAGTTGAGGAATGGCAGTAGCAATTTCAGAGGAGCAGTGCCTATGAAAGTATCTATAGAAAAGGTATAGTGCAAAACAGAAGCACCAATTGGAAAGTGATTGAAGGAGAACCATGAAAGAAGGGTTATCTATTAAGCGAATTGCTCTCTTCTGAATATCATCAAGACTGGGTGCACTACCCCAAATGAGGGAACAATATTCCGAGGCTGGCTGCATCTGAGACTTATAAAGTGTTAGGAGTTGAGGGGAAGAAAAGTAATGTTTTGAAGAGAAAAGAACAAACTTTTTAGAGGCAAATTAATAAAAGTATTCAATGAATGGAATAAATATGTTATTATATTATGCATCGATTTGTTTCCTTTAAATATATATATATATATAATTAAATAATATCATTATATGATTAACATGACTATAAATCCAGTGGAATGAAACAGCCACACGTAATATGCATTTTTGTTATAATTAACAGCTTTGAGTAAGCGCTTTTGCAGCATTACCTCTCCTCTTATGGGGGGAGTCTGTTAGTTAAACAAAAGAAAAAAATAAATGGCTATAGTAGCCAACAGTTTTATGCTGTAATGCATGGTGAAGGTATTATTTTTGATTTTTAAATCACATTTGATAACATGTTTGTAAAATAAAAATTATTCAGAATTTTAACTTGTAAAAATGGAGGATATTATGGATCTATCCATAATTTATAGCCAAATATGGAAGCAACTTTAAAACGTTTTGAAATTTATCAGAAAGCGTATGAAAATATATCCTTTGGCATCGAGATGCCTTGATTTGCACTACTTAAAAGACACAAACTTGACCACGAGTCCATGTGCCTTTTATGAATAAATGGATAAACACTTATGTCCATACATAAGTGTTTATCCATTATTGAATTTTATCATTCTGTCATCTGCTTAAGTCTCTATTTTTTGTTCAGTGGTGTAAGGCTAATGTTCTCAAAAGGCAATAGGCAGTCAATCTCATTCTTGATGGCCTTAACCCTTCTGCAACAAAAACTGCTATAACATTGTATTTCTATACACTAACTAGTATCTTATTGTCTGAAATAGTACAAGTTCTACAGTTGACCCAAGTGTCCAGGAGAAAACATCTTATTTACCTGTGCCAATCAATTGGCTGAAAAACAGGAATGGGATAAAACTTGACTATTCAGACTTATGTGCTGCTTTCAAACTCACTATGGGGTTTAATTGAATAAATACAGCACATATAATTAAACAGCACGTTTAATCACTCCTATATTTTGCTCAGTCACTGAGACATCATCAGGGAAACAATAAACGTGCTTTAATTATTTTATGCTGTATTCATTCCATAAAACCCCACAATGAGGGGAAAAACTCCTCTAATTAGCCGCTAGAACTGAACTTTATTGGTCTTACTTCTAGCGATCTAACGTTATGATGCAAGGTCACATTGGCACTATGCAGAAAGTCAGCAAGTTATTTATGCAAGTCTTCAAAGTAATTTACACACACATGTGGCTCCAGAAATAAAACTTAAAATTACTAGCCACAAAAAATTTTACTTGTCCAATGTATTAGGCGAGTAAAATTTCACCTATATTGTTATAAATAATGTTTTAATAAGCTAAATGTTATGATTGATGACAAAATGAAGCAGTACATTCTTTATTTCTTACTACACATTACATGTAATTATACAGAAATATCCTTCCTTTTAATGTGTGTTTAAAATGTATACCACAACACAACTCATTTACACAAGAGCTTCATATGGCCTCCAGTGTGTCTTTTTCTTGGTTGTAAAATATCACTTTCTTGAATTAACATGAAAAAACACAAGGGATAAGTAATACTATTTATTTAAGGCCATATACTATACTTATAAGAGTTTGAATATTGCAGGCCATTTTCAGTGGTGACAACAGTTAATTATGAGATAGAACGTGAAGAATAGATGATTTGAGAAAGTAAGAGCTGCGTGTGTTATACATAAAACAATGCAATGCTATAACTGAGGAAATATTGCAATATTGATAATTCATTAGCTTCCCTCTCTCTATATATAAAATTATTGATGTGTGATTAGAATAATACTTTCCCATATCTTAGACAGAGAGACAGTCATTCTAATTTAAGTTCAGACAGTGAAGTAAGCCTCAGCATTTTGAAAAAATATTCAAATTTATACCAACATCGATGAAGTGTGTTTCGGACCATAGGATGTTATAGTCTATATCTTTTCTGTGCTGTGCCAAGTAAGATTTTTCAGATTTACTGTTGCTAATGTAAGAATGTTCTTGTATTTTCTTTTCCACAGAGCATCCAGGTAGAGTTAGAGGAGACCATGGCGATAATTTGTTGATAAGAAGAAAAGTAGCCACTAAATTGTATTTCTTAAGAATTCTGGAAATGGGCTCTGAGATGCCAGAAATGTAAGGAATTGGAACTCGAGTACTGTTTTTTTTTTTATTACTTAAGAAGCTGTTGGATGGTCCTTTCTGAGAAGCCACTGAGTTTCACATCATTTCATGTTTAAGAGTTCTGCTGTAATAGTTGAGTAGGTGAGGTGTAGAACAAATAGTATGAGCATGTCGCAATAAAGTTTTTATAATTCCAGTCTTCTGTGGTGGATGGCAACAAGCTGATGAGCTAGTGCCGTGTTTCTCAAAGTGTGGTATGTGTAACCTTGGGGGGGGGGGGGTATGTGGCAATTTTGGCTATTCATCATTAACGCATGAAATCGTTATTAAGAAGAAAAAAAAGAATTATTTTAAATGTATACATTTCTCAATATATTATATATTATGTATGAATTCTCCCACTCAAATTGTGATAACTGCTTCATTTGAATAGTTTGCAAATTCGCAGATGAACACAGCTTCATATACGAATGTACATTGTGAGCCTGCAACAACACGAAGAGTGCATGATAGTGACTGATAAAGTAATTATATGAATCATTAGCAGATATAATTAAGACAGTTAAGCAGATATTAATCAATGTGCTTCATTATTTGATCATATTATAAATTTGTTGTTAGTTAAAATAATGATTAATAGGTTTGTACTACTTTTACAGTGATATAATTGCTTTAATAATGTATGAAAGTTATAATACCTATAATAAATATAATTTTTTTTAGCTTTCAAATTCTTAAGTATGGATCATTGGTTAAAGACTGGATTTATAAAACGCACAAAAAAAAGAGAGCAATATAGCAGATATAAGTAGCTGCTATATTGAAAACAAGAAAACGTTGATATTGTATCTGGACGAAATGATTGATAAGGATGTGTCATCTGACATCTCTAAAGAACCAACTACGAAGAAGATGAAAAAACTTCATGGAAGGGAAATGAAGAGGAACCTATTCCATTGTGTGTCATTTGTGGTGAAACTTTAAAAAATGAAAGCATGAAACCATCTAATTTAAATTGCCATTTTGAATCAAAATATAATGAATACAAGGACAAACCTTGTATTCATTATATCAGAATTCAGAATCTCAAAAAATGATGTCATTCGTGTCAGGAGGTGAAAATATGAAGGATTTAGAAGCTTCATATCGTGTGTCACTATTAATAGCAAAAAGTGGTGCAGCGGAAACAATTGGTGAAACTTTTGTCAAGCCTGCAGCAAAAATAATAGCAGAAATTATGATCAGAGATAATGCAAAAAGGTCTTTTGATCGGATTTGCCTTTCAAATAGTACTGCTCATCGAAGAATCACTAAAATGGCTGAAAATATAAAACAAACATTGTTATCCAATATACACAAGAGTTGTTATTATGCGTTGTAGGTCGATGAATGCACCGACATTACAAATTTTGCAAATCTTCTAGTGTTCGTTAGGTATGAAAAAAATCAAATCTTTCAAAAAAAATCAAAAAATCAAAAACTTCATGATGACCTTTTATTTTGCCAATCCTTGCCAGAACACACAACAGGAGAAGAAATATTCAGCAATATAAATACATTTATGCATCAAAACAAGCTTGATTGGAAAAGTTATGTTGGAATAAGCTCAGATGAAGCGAAATCCATGGTCGGATCTAAAAAAAGAGGCTTGTTTAAGGATTCAAGTTGTTGCACCAGATGCAAAGTTGACACACTGCTGCATACACAGGAGGCTTTGGCTACACGTATGATGTCTACAGATCTAAGAAAAGTTCTGGATGAAGCTGTAAAAATCAAATTATATTAAAGGCTGTCCTCTAAATGCCAGACTTTTCTCTCAACTTTGTGAAGAAATGGGAAATAATCATACACAACTTCTTTTCCATATTGATGTTCGTTGGCATTCTTGTTTCTTTGAACTACAAGTTTTTCTTGATGAAAATTTCGAATTCGAAAACACATTTACATAATTGGAAATGGCCTAGTCAATTAGCATACCTGGCAGATATATTTACTGTATTAAATAATCTTAATTTGTCTTTACAAGACAATAAAATATCTATATTTCATATAGATATTTTATTTCCCACCAGGGCTTCTGACCTAATGTCCAATTCTCACCTTCTCGTGGTGCACCCTGTTGGGTATCTACTTGGATACTGAATGAACGTGAATGGGCTGGCAATTTAGGATTTAGCAGACCAAATTGTATTCTTATTGGTTAAACCAAAATAAAAAATGATGGTACAACATGACAAAATTTCATGCCGGCTGAGGCGTCACCCGGTTAAACAAGGCCCCCATTGTTTTTGCCAGGGAACCAGGGTGAACAGCGAAAAGTCAGCTACTGGAACAAATCTGAAAACACACCCCAACTCAACATCACCAGAGTTAAAGATAGGTACTATCAACATAAGAAGACTGAATGGCAAAGAAATGGAGCTGAGGAATTAGATAAGTACCAGATCGACATAATAGGGGTTAATGAAACAAAAAAGACAAAAACTGTTGAGATCTTTCTGAGCAATAAATACAAAATGTTATATTCAGGCAATGACAATCAAGGAAAAGAAGGAGTAGCCATAGTATTCAACACAAAATATGAGGCTAATCTTCTTGAATGGCAGGAAGTTTAAAGTAGAGTAATGTGGAAAAATACGAGAATGGGGAACTGGACAATGAGACTTATTTGTGCCTATGCTCCCACAGAAGGTACTACTAAGGTAGAAGTGGAGGAATTTTTTGATGCTTTAGAAAAAGCAACTGACAAAATGAAAAAGGAAAAGTTGGTCCTTGCTATTTAGATCCTTGTTGGGGATCTAAATAGCAGAGTAGGAAATGATTGTGAGACATAGAAAAATATTTTGGGAAAATTTGAAGAAAAGAGCAAAGCTCATAATAATGGCAAATATCTGTAGGATTTCTGCTCAGGACATGGACTGGTTATTACTAACACCATGTTCTAACATAAAAATGTCCACAAATTCACATGGAGAAAAGAAGCAAGGAATAAGAAAAGTCTCATTGACTATTATTGTTGATAGTGGTGTTTTCTCCCTGGTGCAGGACACCAGAGTGTACAGAGGATTTGAAATTGGAAGTGATCACTATTTAGTCTTGAGCAGGATAAAATTGAATTTCATATTGAAAAGAATAACATGTAAGAAAGTTTTAAAGCGAATAAAAGTTGAACAGCTCTCAGATGTGAACTGTAGACTAAAATACACAAAGATTATTGAAGAAAAAATGAAAGAGTTTGAGAACAGGAATCAAACCTTGGAGAAAGCCCCTGATTGATTTAGCTAGAGAGGCATGTGGTGAAGTTGTCTGCAAGGATAGAAAAATTAGAACTCCATGGTGGACACAGGAAGTTAAAGAGGCAGTGAAGGAAAAAAAGAAAGCATATGAAAAGTTCCTGGCAAATAAGTCAGATTGTGCTCTTAGAGAATACAGAGACAAATGCAAGAATGCTAAACACTGTGTAAAACTAGCTAAACAAAAGTCATAGGAGGACTTTGGCAAGAATATAGAAAATAAATATCAAGAAGGTGGCAAAATATTCTGGAGGTTGTTGAAGAAGCTTAGAAATGGAGGAAAGAGTGCTGTAAAAGGAGTTAGAGAATGATAGAGGTGACATGAAAATGGAAGAGAAAGATCCTTGAAGTACGGAGTAATTACTTTGAAAAACTGCTAAATGAAACAAGCAGTGATGACAGCACAGTGGTAAAAAACACTGACCCAGGCATGCAGTCAGGAATACATATCCATACTTGAAGTAGAAAAAGCCATCAAAAGTCTGAAATGTGAAAAGGCAGCTGGAGTAGATGATATTCGACCAGAAATGCTCAAGTATGGAGGTATAAAAGTCTTACTGTGGCTGCACTGCACTGCATAGTTCAGAAGGCCTGGACAGAGGGACGAATTCCAGATGATTGGAGTAGAGTTCTCATAGCACCCATATATAAAAAGGTAAACAAAATTGAATGCGAGAATTACAGAGGTATTTCCCTATGGAGTGTTCCTGGCAAGATCTATGCAAGTATACTTGAGAAACGATTGAGAAGAATTGTGGAAGAAACGCTGGATTCAGGCAAAATAGAGGCTGTCAGGATCAGATCTTCACTTTATGACAAAAATAGTCGAGAAAGCATGGGAATATAACAAAGATACGTATTTAAGTTTTGTCGATTTGGAAAAGGCATATGACAAGGTGCCAAAAGAGAAGCTATTCAATACACTACAGTTATATGGTGTCAATGGGGGGAATTATATCAAGCAATACTTAGTCTTTATTTGAGTTGTAAGTCAGCAGTTAGAATTGAAGGAAGTACAGGAAGATGGTTTAATGTTAAATCTGGTGTGAAACAAGGATGTACATTATCCCCTCTGTTATTCATTATCTATATGGATCACATTATGAAGGAAAGTGGTATTAAACATGATATCAAAATTGGAGATGTTAATGTCAGCTCTTTGCTTTATGCGGATGAAATGAATACGCTACAAGTCTGCAAGATTCTCTGACTAAATTGAATAACTGTTGTAATAGATATGGTATGAAGGTCAGCAATAAAAAGACAAAGACAATGAAAATAGGCAGAATCATTGAAAATGTCAACTGTGTTGTGAATGGAGAACCTGTGGAACAAGTACAACATTTCAGCTACTTAGGCACAATTTTTACTGAAGATGGTAAACTAAATATAGAAACAGACAACAGAATCAGCAAAGCTGGTTTCGTGGGAAGTCAATTGAATAAATTCATATGGAATAAGAAAGAAATTAGTCGGAACACTAAATTAGCTGTATACAAGACTGTGTTCAAACCACTTTTAACTTATGGATCTGAGAGCTGGGTCAGAAGTAAAACACTTGACCAAAGACTAGAGACCGCAGATATGAGAGTCCTGAGAAAGATTAGAGGTGTGAACAGATGGCATCAATGGCAATATCATATTAAAAATGAGGATATTAGGAAAGAACTTGACATTGTCAGCATCCAGAAATGCGTTAGCAGAGCTAATCTCAGGTGGTATGGTCACTTAAATAGAATGGGAGAGGAAAGATTAGCAAAACAAGTGTTCTCTGCCAGGTTGGCAGGAAAATGACCCAGAGGAAGACCAAGATATAGGTGGATTGATACGGTACAAAGTGCCTTAGACGATAGAAATATAGATCTGATAATGTTGGATTCTTGACAAGTAACAGACTGATTTGGAGGAAAATTGTAGATAGGAAATTAGTAATGATGTAATTTTTTCATGTAGTACTATCCTATCCTGTACATGCCTTGAGGGTACATGGCAGGAATTTGATGATGATGAAATTCACTTTTATAGATTGGACTGTTTGGACTAGAAGGGCCATTCATATATATCATCAATAAGTCATTCAGAGTGGAGGAATTGATTGATAATTTCAACTTCCCTTTTATGAGATTCATCTGACTAAAACTTCGTTCACATGATGAACGAAACTGCTAATTTAATGGCTACAATTTCAAGCAGTTTTGAGAGAAATGAAAACCTTTCTTTATTATTCAATGTTTTTTCAAAAAGGTCTTGCATGGTTAAATGTCTTGGTGTAAATCACTAAGACAAAGTTGCATTTCATAAACCTATAAAAATATCATGGGACTACTGACAGTAACTCTAGATTGCTACGGGGTTTGAGTACCTTTCATGAATTCCTTGAGCCATTTGTCTTGGAAAGCATATCTCACTTGATTGCTTTTACTTAATGATACATCAGAACTCTTTCCTCAAGTGATTTTAAGCAGTATCAGGAGTCTGTAATTCACCTTTTTTTTTGCATCGTTTCACAAAATTTACAACTGTAAAACAAGATTGTGTTTTCTATCATTTATTGTTAATAATGAAGGTTGAATTTATATAAATTATCCATAAACAATAATTTAATAAGAAACACAATAAAATTCATGAAAACAAGTAGGTAGGTAGCACTGGCTGTGAAGCCAGACTAGCTTTTCACGATGTACTTTTCACATGATCTGATCATTGACTTGTCTTTGCAAAATAATTGTATTCTTTAAATAATGGTGTTAAAAAGCCTTGTCATTAGATAAAATATTCAAGTATTTAATTACTAAGTTAATTCATGTTGTGAACCATGAAAATAAGTTTAGGATAATACTATATTAGAATTCCTAGGTACACTACAGTATTTAATTAAATTATACTAGTTTTAACTTGTTTATAATTACCAGTTTATTTTATTAGTCAATAAAATTATACAGTGAGAAAGGCACATTTTTTTATTTTTATTTTTTATAATTATCTATTACATGTCATTCATACTGGATACACATGTAAGGTTAATAATGAACTAACTTAATGCGTTAATTAGATTACAAAATTTATATACTGAAAATGATAACTATCATTTAATATAAATGAATTCATGATATGAAAAACATACTTGTTTTGTTTGAAGTGTGCAAGATTTACTGTTTTCAAGTAAGATGACTCACGACACTTACCAAATGTGACACGAAGGATAATATGTAAAAGGAACCATTCATCTGTTGACACTTTGAATACAGTTTCAGGCATCGACTGGAATATGAATCTTCATAAAACATTCAGAACTGACGGCTCACAACATTGGTATTCCATGGTAAGACCACATTATGCAAGCCCCACATTGCCCAAGTGAACATGCAGTCACGATAATGCACCATCTCATTGTTAGAACATTGTGAGACAGTTTGAGCAAAAACAAGTTTATGTGTTGGATCACTCACTGTATTCACCTGATTTAGCACCCTGTGACTTCTTTCTCTTCCCCTGACTTCATTTGCCGATGAAAGGAAAGTGATGCGATACCATTGAAAACATTCAAGCGGCAGTAACCAAGACCCTCAACAGTATCCCAAAAACTGATATAAAAAACTCATTTAACGAATTAATTGACCGTGCCGAATGCTGTATCGCAGCTGAGGGAGAGTATATTGATTGAAATAAATTATTTGAATAATTATAATTGGCCTGCATTTTATTTTCTATCAAAAGTACGATTTCTTTTTGTACATGTTGAATTTCTGCTCAGGACATGGACTGGTTATTACTAACACAATGTTCCAACATAAAAATGTGCAAAAAATCACATGGAGAGAAGAGGCAAGGAATAAGAAAAGTCTCATTGTTGATAGTAATGTTTTCTCACAGGTGCAGAACACTAGAGTGTACAGAGGATTTGAAATTGGAAGTGATCGTCATTTAGTCTTGAGCAAGATAAAATTGAATTTCATATTGAAAATAAGAACACGTAAGAAAGTAGTAAAGTGAATAAAAGTTGAGCAGCTCTCAGATGAACTGTAGACTAAAATACACAAATATTATTCAAGAAAAAATGAAAGAGTTTGAGAACAGGAGATTCAGTGGCAAATCCTGAAGAAAAGATTGATTGATTCAGCCAGAGAGGCATGTGGTGAAGTTAACAAGGAAAAATGATGGACACAGTAAGTTAAAGAAGGAAGCATATCAAAAGTTCCTGTTAAATAAGTCAGCTTGTGCTCTTAGAGAATACAGAGACAAATGTAAGAAAGCTAAACAAAAATCATGGGAAGACTATGCTAAGAACATAGAATAATCAAGCAGGTGGCAAAATATTCTGGAGGCTGTTGAAAAAGCTCAAAAAGAGAGGTAAGAGTGCTGTAAAAGGAATTAGAGATGATAAAGGTGACATGGAAACTGGTGAAAAAAGATATCCTTGATGTATTGAGTAACTACTTTAAAAATTGCTAAATGAAACAATCTGTGACAGCACAGTAGTAAAAAAAACATTCAACAGGCAGCCATCAAAAGCCTGAAATGTGCAAAGGCGGTGGGAGTAGATGATATTCGACCAAAAATGCTGCAGTATGGAGTTATAAAAGTCATACAGTGCACTGCATAGTTCAGAAGGTCTGGACAGAGGTACAAATTTCAGATGATTGGAGTAGTGCTCTCATAGTACTCATATATAAAAAGGGAAATAAAACTGAATGTGAGAATTACAGAGGTATTTCCCTACTAAGTGTTCTGGATAAAATTTATGCAAGTATACTTGAGAAATGGTTGAGAAGGATTATGGAAGGGAAGCTTGGTGAAGAACAAGATGGATTCAGGCCAAATAGAGGTGCCAGGATCAGATTTTCACTTTACAACAAATAGCTGAGAATATAACAAAGGGAATAACATGGGAATATAAGAAAGATCTGTATTTAAGTTTTGTAGATCTGGAAAAGATATATGACAAGGTGCCAAGAGAAAAGCTATTCAAAACGCCACAGTTGTATGGTGTCAATTATGAAGTAAAGTTATTAAACCTGATATCAAAATTGGAGATGTTAATTTGAACTTTAGTTTATGCAGATGATGTTATACTTCTAAATAAATCCAGTACAAGTCTGCAAGATAACCTGATTAAATTGAATAACTGTTGTAATAGATATGGTGTGAAAATCAGCAATAGCAAGATGAAGACAATGAAAATAGGCTGAAACATTGAAAATATGAACTGCATTGTGAATGGAGAACCTATATAACAAGAAAAACATTTCTGCTACTTAGGCTCAATTTTTAGTGAAAATGGTAAATTAAATATGGGAATAGACAATAGAATCAATTAAGCTGGTATGGTAGGAAGTCAAATGAATAAATTTATATGGAATAAGTGAGAAATTAGTCAAAACACTAAATTACCTGTATAAAAGACAGTGTTCAAACCAATTTTAACTTATGGATCTGAGAGCTTTGTTAGAAATAAAACACTCAACCAAAGACTAGAGACTACAGATATAAGTCCTCAGAAAGATTAGAGGTGTGAACAGATAGCATCAGTGGCAATATCATATTAAAAACTAGGATATTAGGAAAGAACTTAACATTGTGAGCAGAGCTAATCTCAGGTGGTATGGTCACTTAAACAGAATGGGAGAGGAAAGATTAACAAAACAAGTGTTCTCTGCTTGGTTGGCAGGAAAAAGACCCAGAGGAAGACCAAGATATAGGTGGATTGATACAGTGAAAAGTGCCTTAGAAGAAAGAAACATAAGATCTGATAATGTTGGAGTCTTGACAGGTAACAGATTGATTTGGAGAAAAATTGTAAATAGGAAGTTAGTAAGGATGTAAGTTTTTCATGTAGTACTATCATATTCTGTACATCCCTTGAGGGTACATATCAGGAATTTGATGACGATGAGGTTCTAAGCTATATGATAAATGGTAATGGAATATGAATGTACAAAAGGCAAGAAAGAATAATATTGAGGATGGGATTTTAAGAACAGATATGTAAAATAAAATAAAATAAATGAATGAATAAGTAAATAAAAATCATACAGCGTATTTAAAACAATATTTGTAATAAAATTTTTATTTTGTACAAAATTTTACATATATATTAGCTTACATAATGACAACTGATAACTGGAATCAGGAGGATTTATGTAATTTACATATATCTTCATACTGGACCCCACTGACAATTCTTCCTTTCAGCAGACCCTATAAGATATCGCACAAATTAAAATAGATATATATACATTTCTCTAACAACACCTAACATTCTGCATTTCAAATAATGATAGAGAAATAGTCTCAGTCTAGAGACTATTTCTCTAGACACTAGAAACCATACAAACAGCACAAGAGGAGGATCGGAAGCATATAAGAAAATGATTTCAGATAATAAAAAAGGCATATTTTGAAATATGCATTCGTGCATGATGTGATTTATTATCACAACAATCAAATCCAGAGATTATCTAGTTATGCTGGCTGAGTGAATAACTATGGTAATACCCTGCTTTACAATGCTTCGCTTTATGATGATCTGCTCATATGGCACTTTTCAATTATGACCAATGCCCAGTTATAAGACACTCCCGTGAATCAACCAATATGCAGTTTTTGTGAACTGTTTGTTTACGACATCACTACTCGCTACACCTCTTTTATGTTTTGGTGTTTCACTGTGAAATATGAGGTGCTTATAACTATTATTTTATTTTATTGTTGTTATGGCAGATAACATTCAATACTAATATTAAAATTGTTAACTTTAGTGATGTTGGTGTATTGAACACTGAGGGCTACAGTCTACACTTCTTCGCATTACTGTCATTACAATTGTTTTAAACAAAGATAAAAGTTGTGAAGTGAAAAGTGCTACATTGATTAATACTATAGTTATCTGTAAACATGATAATCTCATTGCCAAAATGAAAAAACTTTTAATGGTGTGGATCAGTGTTTCCAAAGTGTAGTACACATATCCCCAGGGATACATGACAGTCTTTAGGGGGGGGGGGGTACATACACTTTTTTTCTTCTTCTTCTTCATTTTGATTACTTCTTTTATTTTTATATTTTTGTTGCCACACTGTTGCAAATAAGTACAGGTCTATTCTATACTTTTTTTTTTCAACAACTAAAAAGATCTAAAGGAAGCTTTACACAAAATGTCTTCTCACATATTGACTGACCTCCATTGACCACTAGTTGACAGCACAATCCCATTCTAACTGGGATTGTGCTGTTTGTGTGTGTGTGTGTGTGTGTGGTTCAAACTGTAAAATTCAAATAGTTTGGAACAAGCAGTCAGAACTCTCTGCTAAATTTCCAAATTATTCGTACCTTAAATTAAAAGGTCTTCAGCAATTGTTTTGTGCACACATCTATACATGTTTAATGTATAAATGACACAAGTTGTCTTCTCAATGTCTTTCCCAACCTAGGAATAAAAATAATAAATATAGAACTGGATTTTGTAAACTAACTTCTTCCCATCACAAACAATTTCATTCATCTCACTAAATTTCTTTTATGATGGAAAATTTAAATTTCATAAATTTTCTTTATACTATATGTGTATTGGATTTGTATAACTAAAATGTTTTTTTAATAATTTATGACATATTTATAACAAGGATCCCAGTGTGCTAGAAAAAAAAAACACGTTCCATTTTTAAATTCTACACACTAAAATACAAAAGAACTCACCTTATTTGAGTCATCATCATCATCATCAAATTCCTGCCATGTACCCTCAAGGGGTGTACAGGATATGACAGTACTACATGAGAAAATTACATCATTACTAACTTCCTATCTACAATTTTCCTCCAAATCAGTCTGTTACTTGTCAAGACTCCAACATTATCAGATCTTATATTTCTATCGTTTAAGACACTTTGTACCGTATCAATCCACCTATATCTTGGTCTTCCTCTGGGTCGTTTTCCTGCCAACCGGGCAGAGAACACTTGTTTTGCTAATCTTTCCTCTCCCATTCTATTTAAGTGACCATACCACCTGAGATTAGCTCTGCTAACGCATTCCTGGATGCTGACAATGTCAAGTTCTTTCCTAATATCTTCATTTTTAATATGATATTGCCATTGATGCCATCTGTTCATGCCTCTAATCTTTCTCAGGACTCTCA
This sequence comes from Typopeltis vanoorti, assembly GCF_054136105.1. Taxonomy (NCBI): domain Eukaryota; kingdom Metazoa; phylum Arthropoda; class Arachnida; order Uropygi; family Thelyphonidae; genus Typopeltis; species Typopeltis vanoorti. The sequence continues at coordinate 67,748,313 of NC_143549.1, read as the reverse complement.
TATCTGTGGTCTCTAGTCTTTGGTCAAGCGTTTTACTTCTGACCCAGCTCTCAGATCCATAAGTTAAAAGTGGTTTGAACACAGTCTTGTATACAGCTAATTTAGTGTTCCGACTAATTTCTTTCTTATTCCATATGAATTTATTCAATTGACTTCCCACCATACCAGTTTTGCTGATTCTATTGTCTATTTCTATATTTAGTTTACCATCTTCAGTAAAAATCATGCCTAAGTAACTGAAATGTTTTACTTGTTCCACAGGTTCTCCATTTACAACACACTTGACATTTTCAATGATTTTGCCTATTTTCATTGTCTTTGTCTTTTTATTGCTGACCTTCATACCATACCTATTACAACAGCTATTCAATTTAGTCAGAGAATCTTGCAGACTTGTAGCGGATTTATTTAGAAGTATAACATCATCTGCATAAAGTAAAGAGCTGATATTAACATCTCCAATTTTGATATCAGGTTTAATACCACATTCCTTCATAATGTGATCCATATAGAAAATGAATAACAGAGGGGATAATGTACATCCTTGTCTGACACCAGATTTAACATTAAACCATCTTCCTGTACTTCCTTCAATTCTAACTGCTGACCTACAACTCAAATAAAGACTAAGTATTGCTTGATATAATGCCCCATTGACACCATATAACTGCAGCATATTGAATAGCTTCTCTCTTGGCACCTTGTCATATGCCTTTTCCAAATCGACAAAACTTAAATACAGATCTTTGTTATATTCCCATGCTTTCTCGACTATTTGTCGTAAAGTGAAGATCTGATCCTGACAGCCTCAAGTTGGCCTGAACTCAGCTTGTTCTTCACCAAGCTTTTCTTCCACAATTCTTCTCAACCGTTTCTCAAGTATACTTGCATAAATCTTGCCAGGAACACTCAGTAGGGAAATACCTCTGTAATTCTTACATTAAGTTTTATTTCCCTTTTTATATATGGGTACTATGAGAGCTCTACTCCAATCATCGGGAATTCGTCCCTCTGTCCAGGCTTTCTGAACTATGCAGTGCAGCCACTGTAAGACTTTTATACCACCATACTTCAGCATTTCTGGTCGAATATCATCTACTCCTGCTGCCTTTTCACATTTCAAGCCTTTGATGGCTTTTTCTACTTCAAGTATGGATATGTATTCCTGCCTGCATGCCTGGTCAGTGTTTTTTATCACTGTGCTGTCATCACTGCTTGTTTCATTTAGCAGTTTTTCAAAGTAATTACTCCATACTTCAAGGATATCTTTTTCTCCTGTTTTCATGTCACCTTTATCATCTCTAACTCCTTTTATAGCACTCTTTCCTCCATTCCTAAGCTTCTTCAACAACCTCCAGAATATTTTGCCACCTTCTTGATATTTATTTTCTATATTCTTGCCAAAGTCCTCCCATGACTTTTGTTTAGCTAGTTTTACACACTGTTTAGCTTTCTTACATTTGTCTCTGTATTCTGTAAGAGTAAAAGCTGACTTATTTGCCAGGAACTTTTGATATGCTTTTTTCTTTTCCTTCACTGCCTCTTTAACTTCCTGTGTCCACCAGGGAGTTCTGATTTTTTTATCCTTGCACACAACCTCACCACATGCCTCTCTGGCAGAATCAATCAATGATGTTTTCTTCAGTGTTTGTTACTGAATCTCCAAGGTTTGATTCCTGTTCTCAAACTCTTTCATTTTCTTTTCAATAATCTTTCTGTATTTTAGTCTACAGTTCATATCTGAGAGCTGCTCAACTTTTATTCACTTTAAAACTTTCTTACATGCTCTTCTTTTCAATATGAAATTCAGTTTTATCCTGCTCAAGACTAAATAGTGATCACTTCCAATTTCAAATCCTCTGTGTACACTCTGGTGTCCTGCACCAGGGAGAAAACATCACTATCAACAATAACATAGTGAATGAGACTTTTCTTATTCCTAGCCTCTTCTCTCCATGTAAATTTGTGCAAATTCATATTGCCCATTGTAATAGACAAATAAGAAAAAGTAAACTGGTGCTTGAAAACTAGTAATGAAATATTAATTGTGTTAAATGTATCATATTATCATCCCATAAGGATATACTGCAGAAAATGATGACAGAAAGAAATTTGCACAAACACAAAACTTGCCACAAAGGTGTATATAAATATAGGAATTCCAATCTGTTATGGTTTCTAGTTACAAAAATAAACAAAATGCTTTTAATTTCCAATTCTACAGCATGTGTCAATATTAAGTATACAAACAGGTAAATTTGATATAATAAAATGTTTGAGGTGGAAAAATGTTTCTGCCTCAGATATTTATACTTACAGATGCAATTTTTATTGTTGCGCAGAATTGTTCAGGATTAATATCAACTAAAGTGGCAGTTGATCCTCTATAAGCTCCGTTAACAACACATACAGCTTTTCCTAGTGCTGGAATCACAGTTTCCAGATGAGCTTGATCTAATTTTAAGGTATCACCAGAATCAAGCATCTTTACAATGCCAACATATAAGTCAGTGACTTCCTAAAAAAAAAAAAAAAAAAAAAAAAACTCAGAAAAAAGGACAGAATCCTAACACTAAATAAATACACAAAATTATTTTCAACTAAGTCCAAAATATTATAGTATTAAATTTTAGTGAATTCTTATATTTCAGCAAATACCCATTAAATGCACATAAATGAAATTAGAATACACCATAAGATAATAAATTTAGTCAAAATTTACAACACTGACTGCTGAAGATGGTATACTGACTAATGGAATTATATCTGAACTTCTTGCTATTAAAATAAAATTGAAGAAAGGCAAAGATGCCCTTTCACTCATCCTATTTTTTTTTTTTTTTTGTGTGGTCAGTAAACTTATAGTACATTTGTACTGTGGATGGGCTAGGGATTTTTTTCCCCCCATTTTTATCAACTTTATATATTTTTTTGTAGTTATTTATTTTTATACAGTGCTCTAGATACCAAATATGGAACTTTTTCAAGCCACTTCAGGCCTCCAATTGGATTCATAAAAATCAGAAGTTCTGCTCAAAAAGGATAAAACTGAATATTTGAAGTATATAGAATCAAGGAGTGCGCTTGGAACACTGATTACCAGAGATAACAAATTATAAAATGATGTTTAACTTGATTTGAAACAAACATCTTCAGAGCAAGACATGTTTAGACAAATCCAGTGTCCTAACCAAACTAAACCACCAAAAAACAATATACCACAGAGAGAAATAGCTGCCTTAAAAATAGTTATATACAAATATATATAATTTTGTAATTGTTCTTTTGTAATTCTCTTGTTATAAATCAAGAGAATTGCAAAAGCAGGATTCTCCTAAATGACAATTCTACTTACCAAATCATAGATCATGATCCCACTCATGTATCAAAAGAAAAGTTTGTAAATTATTGAAAGAAGTTACTTTTGACTCAAAGAAATCATTATCAAATTAAAACTTGTCCCCCCCCCCCAGCATATTTATGGGATACCTAAAAGCAATAAATCCAACACTCCCCTATGCCCTATAGTTCAAAGTATAAACATAAAGATGACAATAAAATATATTCTTGGTCCTTTATCTGAGTGTAGGCAAACAAATTTTGTGCATAAAATATCTTCATGGCTGGGCTACTTGTATATAGAGGCTAATGACTTCACATCAACTGCCTTAGTATTCCAATAATTCAAACACAAACTTTATTTACTTACACTTGGATAAAGGATTAAACCAAGAATATAATTTCTTGGCATCTTTAATTTATAGTATAACCAAGTGAAAAAACTTTCGACATAGTATAGAAAGTCCAATTTATAAACAGTTGCACCTACAGCTTGCTCAACAGTTAGCTAAGTCACTTCCCCTCTCACTTTTAACTCCTCTGCTTTTATAAAAAAAAAAAAAGAAAAAAAGTTCTGTCTATTTAAAATCACTAGTACGTTATCACATTCTTTAAAATTCAAACATTATGGTTAGTTTTGATATCAGTTTCTGATATCAAAACACTGTTTACATTATTGACATTATTTACTAATGTACCATTAACAGATGATACTCTTGATTTAATAAAGCCAACTTTCCTCCTGATATCTCTGAATTATTCAAATTTACTATGTATGCAGGTTATTTTACTTAGCGAGAAAAATCTACAAACAGATTAATGGTATTGCAAAACAGATTTCCCCTCTTCCTTGCCCCTTTAACATTCTTTTACATGAAATACTTTAAGAACAAAGAATGCAGTTATCACAGTTACTTTCAAACCCCTAGTGTGATTATGCTTTGTTGATGATGCATTTGCCATATGGCCCATGGGAAAACACTTTGGATGCTTTTGGAAGTTACCTCAACAGCCAACACTCCAAAATTTACTTCACATTAAAAAAAATCAAATAACTGTTTGCCTTTTCTTGACACATTAGCCACTCACCTTTTGAATGGTCAAATTAGCAACTTTGATCTCCTAAGGACAAACTCCATCCTCTAGCACAGTGCTTCCCAAACTTCTGGATGTCAGGGCCCCCTTTGCAAAAATTAAAATATTTCACGACCCACCTCAAAAAAAAAAAATCGTAATAGGGAGATATATTATTATAATATTTATTGTATTTATATTCAATACAAAACATACACAGCGAATATTGCAAAAATCAAATGCATATATTACATTTTTTACCTCTTAGCATTGGTTCTGAAGACGATGCAGGCTGTTCTGGTAAAATATGAAATACTGTCTTTTTTTGAGTCTGTTTCTGCTTCTTCTGATTGTTTGAGGGAATTTTTTTATATTTTTTTATCAGCCACTTATCCATCTCAGGGTTAAAATTTTTAACATAGAATAGATCAAATAATATTACCACTTACCGATACTGGCACACCACAGACTGATAACATGAAATTAGTGAATATTACCTGAATAAGGGAATCCCCAGACCAGGAACATTTTTCTCTTTTGTGACTTTTCTCCCTTTAAGGTAATTAAGCCTAACACGAAACAGACAGCAAAGGCAGGTTATTAAAACATGCATATGATTGGTGCGGTATTAACAAAAGATCGCACAACCGAAAGATAAAAGCATAGCTGACAATTGAGTTGAAATGCTAACTCTCTTCAACCAAATTCCATATGTGAAACTGCCATAGCATTCATTATATATATATATATATATATATATATATATATATATATATATTATTTAGTTTTAACACTTTTACGAATTTTAACACGTTCGGTTGAATTTTATTGCTGCCTTGGGAAATCGAACTCACACAATCTAATTAATAACAATAGTTTTTAGTTAGATACTGTGTTTGCCCTTGCAACATATGGTTTTGTTTCAGTCTATACAGCATAGTTTCTGTATGAGGGGACATGTGATTCATTAATTAGTGTGTTTTTATCCCAGTTGTCTCTAATTGCACTATTTGTTGAGAAATATATTACACAGACTCCTCATACCTTATTCACTGGCATAATAAAAGTACTTGTTTTTATTGCCTCTGCAGTATAGTGGCTGTTAGGGAGGGCATGTTGTTTACCACTGCAAGCGAGTTACTATCTCCTCACATGAACTTGTTTAAGCTTTTTTTCATGTGTGAAGTATGTGAAACTTTTATTGGTAAAAGAGCTAAACACTTGCAACAAAGAATTTTAGAGTTCAATAAGCTAGAAGGAGACTTATATTGTAATGAACAAGTGGATTCAAATTTCACAAAAAAATAAAATAAAAATAAATAAATCATATTCTACAACTGTCTATTCATTCAAGTGCCATCTCCAATCTGGTGCCATGGCCCTCCACTTATTCCTATCTTGTGCATCTGTAATTATTTGTATGGTACATTTGCCTGTCCTTTTAAATGACCTTCATATAGTGATATCTTGGTTGGTCTCTTTCTACTTGTAGTTTTCCTTTAATGATCATGTTGGTTAGTCATCCTCTTAACATGTCTTAAAAATATCATTTACCTCTTCCCAATTTCATTCAGTAATTGTCTTTTTTTGTTTGGTTGGTTGGTTGGTTTGCTCTCCTTTATCTCCACTTGTTGGTGTGTTCTTCCATAACCAAGTAATCCTATGAACTATCCTGACTACTTTAGCAATATGGCCTCTAAACTTCAACTCTCTATCTACTACTATGCCTAAATCCCTGGCTTCATCAACTTCATGGAGTGCAGTTTCCTCAATGTTGTACATGGCTTGTAATCTCTGTGTCACAAAATGCATAACTTTACACTTTTCTGCATTAAATTGACATCCATTATGGTTTCCCATTCCTATGCCTATTTAAATCAGCCTGCAAACTCACTACATCACTTTGATTAACTAACAGCAAACAAATGAATATCTCCCTTCAAATTATTTCCTATATCATTTATGTAGAAAATGAACAGCAATGGTCCAAGCATAGGTCCATGCTTCCTGCAGCAAACCACTAGTCACTTGCCTTCTTCTGGATTCTTCTCCTCCATATACTATTTTTTGTTATTTGTCCATTAGTCACCTTTTCATCCATATCACCAGTTTCATATCCATCCCCATTTGTTGCAGTTTGTGTAATAGAGTTCTATGTGGTATCCTGTCAAAACACCTTTGCAAAATCCAGCAGTATCATTGTGTAGCCATTCCCTTTATCCAACTCAGCTGTCACTCTATTACAAAAAGTAAGTAGATTACTAAAGCATGCTGCCCCCTCATACAGTATCATAGTCTTATCCACCCATTCCTGAATTCTCTTTTTTGACCAACTTTTTCTAGTATACTTTTACCGCCTGAGATATTGATTGGTCTATAATTTGCTGCCACAGATTTAGATCTTCCCTCATGCAAATGAATTTTTTTGCCCTACTTCCAATCTCTTGGAACTCTACCAGAGGAGTTGACACTTAAATTAAAGAGCTTAGTCAGAGGCACTTCCAGTTCCCATGCATTCTCTTTAAATAAAAAGGATCAGCAACTGACGATCTTTTTCATATCATTCTGAGGTTTAGTATTGCACCACATGTGCTTTTTCCACTTCTAAATCCATTCTGTCCTGATTTTGACATATATCCATTATTATTCTAAGAAAAAATTTTAAGACATATATAAATAATCTACTTGTTCTGGGGTGGCCTTTTAAGGTTATGTTGAGGTTTTTATCCATCACTTTGCTGTGTTTATCACTGTTTTTTTGTTTTCTGTGTACTTATTTTCAGTCCAAATTTATCACAGCTCTCTATTATTTTATTAACTATTTTTTGAAGATATTCTTCATTCTCAGCGATTAGTACTGTGTTGTCTAGGATGTCTGACTCTTCAAATCTTTTTTTTTTTTTTTAATAATTTGAGTTGTTTGTTCTTTTTTTTTTTTTCCCCTGTAAATTCTTTTATCTTATTGTATTGGTAATATCATCACAACCATCTAGGTCTTCAGTTTCTTGACACTTGCATTCAATCATATTTCCTTTGCCTCCTTACATTTTGAGTTATTTCATTATTTAATTTCCTATATTTACTTAGATTTTTACTTTTCTCTTTTATTTTTTATTTGTAAAGTATACAGCCCAAAGACTTCAATTTGGAAAAGTATTATTAAAATGGAAGATATTATGGATCCATTCATATTTTATAGCCAAATATAAAAAGAACCTTAAAAAAAGTTGCAAAATTTACCAGAGCTTATGAGAATATAACCTCTGTTATCATAGTTGCCTTGGTTTGCACTACTTAAAAGACTATAAAATATGGATAGATCCATAATATTCTCCATTTTAATATCTTATGTATGCCAAACTGAAGCCTTTTGATTCTACTTTAGTAACTGATTAGGTACCTACTGAGAGCTTACTTATGAATTTAACTTTTTGGTATTAAACAGAATTTTTGTTCTCTTTAATGTTCTGCTCAGTCTCTGATGAGAAACTAACAGTCAGAAACAGCTGTCAAGCCAATGAAACTAAATTTAAACACTAATAAAAAGTGATCACATGAAAGCAGAGCTTGTGTCTTCTAAGTAGTGAAAACCAAGGCAACTCCAGTGTCAAAGGTTACATTCTCATAAGTTCTCTGGTAAATGTTGAAACTTTTTAAAGTTTTTTCTATTATCTGGCTATAAAATATGGATGGATCCATAATATTCTCACTTTAATTTTTTTTTTAAATTAAATCCATAATTTCATCAGTCATACATTCTTTTCTTTTTTACCTTGTTCTCTAGAGGAATTAAGTCTTCCGATGTTTTGAGCATTATTTTCTTGAAATCATTTCAAGTTTTCATTATTACACCTTGCTTTGCTGCCGTTATTTTTCAATTCCTCGTATTCACTATGAAATAATTCTTTAAATTCATTATCTGTTTCGTATGCATATTTAGCCTGTTTATCATACCAGTTTATTTTTAAGTTTTTATTACTATTTTTTTTTTTTTTTGTTAACTTTAATTTTATTCCTGTCAAGGCTACTAATAGGCTGTGATCTGAATTACAATCAAAAGTCAACAGTTAAAACAATCAAAAGGCCTGTAGTCTACATCCTTTTATCCGCAACTCATCATGGAGCATGTTTTCAGTGGTGTTGTATCCATAAAAATTGGATGAGACACCAATGGGCTAATGTACTATTTGCAGATGAATCATTTTAGTCTTTCCTCTGATTCTAGATGACACTTGATCAGGTGTGAAAGTGGTGCTGCTTACCATTGCAAGAATGTTCTTGAAAGGGATGATGATGTGTGAGAGAGAGCTCAATGCAGTTCAGGGTGGACATATTCCATATGGAAATGTCTCTCTGCATAGTTTTCTGTAAGCACTGCACATTAATTCATTAACTATGCCCTTAGGAAATCTGTAACTTTTGCCAAAAATGTATTGTAATTTAATTTGTATGAAATTCATAACACATTTTTTGCATAATATACTATAAATATTTGCTGGCAATATATTTATGTCCACATTTGGCTGTAGTTATGAAAATTTTTTCATATATAGATAAAAATGTAGTTCATCCTTAGCTTTTGGACATCAGTGTATATGGTGGGTTTCCAGGTAGTTTCAAGGAAGAAATACATATATAACAAACAAAATCTGTCTCATATAGCCCTGAAGGAATCTCTATTCTTTGTTCTTCTGAGGAACCACCACTTCCACCGATGCAGTCTTTGCCAGTCCAAATTTAGCTGTTTCGGGATTCCTTATGGGCCTTCATGGTTACCATACGGTCCAAGAAGTCCCTATTATATTTCACGCCATAAGGCAATCCCATACTTGCATTGCAACTATACTCAGTTATTGATTCAAATTGACACAACACCTTGCATCAGTGCAAAACATCATGGCATCTGACCATGCTTAAATAAAGTAAAGAAAAAATGTTGGATGCCATCTAACAGGCAACTAAATATTTCTGTCAAGATATGTCTAATATTTTCACTGTCTGTAGCTGTTGCAATTACTACTTTCATAAAAACTCAATGCTTTTATTTTCTGACAACTAGTCTTATACACACCCACGTACTGCAGATCTGCATCACTGCTAACTTTGTAAATGTCAATAAACTACTCCAATTTTTTCCCTTACACTAATACTAATCCTGCCAAAGTTACTTTCAGCAGTGTTTGGAGGATACTGTCAGAGAACATGTGCAGATAAATGGTGTGAGGATAAACATGGAATACCTGCTGGCAGTCTAGGATGTAAACTGGGATTCAAAGTATTATTGTTTCCAATATTTTGGGAAGTTTAATGCAGCCATGTTTATTTAAATTAGGTTGATTTAAGAGAGTAGCTGCAAATTCCCCAAAATAGTCTTTCTCTTGTAAATTTACTGCAATGGAGCATGGTAGTCTTTTTCCAACTGATTCTATGAGCCATATCTAGAGCACGGTCTGCAATGCCTGATTGACCAGTCATGATTGCAGATGTATTTTTTTCTTGTGTTCTTCCATCAGATGTTGGCTGATCTTCCTGTCTGCCCATAATAGGCCAACTTGCAAGAACAGGGCACTTTATACTCCAGGCACAGAGATTGTATTTCTTTATGATTCTGGCTATTTTTTCTGAAGTGCTTCAGACATAAGGGATGACAATAGCATTACTAAAATCTTTCTGAAGAGAAGATCAAGGATTGATTTTTTTTTTTTTTTTTTTTTTTTTTTTTTTAAAACATTGTGAGAACTGTAGCCATTAGATAAGAAGGTGTAGTGTATGTGGTTAAGTTCTGATGTAAGTGAGGATTCAGAAGGGATGAGAAAGTTTGTGAATGTATCTGTCTTTGTGGGTAGGCTTCCTGTATACTGAAAACAACAAGTTACCATTGGGTAAGCATGTTAGCAAGGTGTCTAGAAAGGCTAAAATATTATTATTCATCTAAAAATTGAGAAGCAAGCAAGCAGAAGAATTCATCATAAAATATTAATACCAGGATCACTTATGTTTAATATTTTTATTTGTAAAATTTTCAGCTGAGTTTCATAGCCATCGTCAATACAGTTGTAGGAAAACTCTAAAAAAGAACAATTTAATTGAAAACACATGATATTATGTGCACTATAGGCTGCAGGAGAATAGCTCCATCTGCATTAATAGATATTCAAAATAAATTACAAATTAATTTAGTTAATTATTTTTAAATATAATCAAAATTTAATTACAATTAAGGAACACAATGAATGGTGAATATTAGTTAATATAACTTCCCCAAACTGAGAAAGTTTAAGGCAATCGCTTTGGTTCAGGTTCGGGTTGTGAATGTGTGCTTCACAGCTTTCTTTGTAGAGTCTTTCCAGAAGAAAGTAACTTTTGTGTAACATTTTGGTTTTGTTCCAAAATGTTACTTTTTAAATTTTGCTTATAGCATGCCATACGTGACGAATTCTCGCTATCAATCACTTCAAAACTTCGAGATAAAACTCACCACTGACCGTTTTGCCAGGTGGAACAAATTCTTTGTGGATAACGCCCTTGGAATCATAGAAACAAATCAGCATTGTCTTTACTTTTGACTTCTCCAAGCAACTTTTTTTCAAATGCCCCTCTTCTGGTGGTCTCCACTCAGCACTCTGGTGCTTTGTTTCGGGTTCATATACTCAAAACACCATGTTTCATCACCAGTAACGATCGTTTCAAGAAAGTTTGAGTCCTTATGAGCAGTTTTAATGAGGTCCTTGCATTGTTCAATTAGATACATTTTTTGGTTGTCAGTCAACTCATGGGGAACAAATCGTGAATTCAATTTACGAAGGCCCAAACTCTCGGTCAAAATCTTGTGCACAGATGATTTTGGAATCCCCAATTCATCTTCAATCAATCAATCTCACGGACGATTTCGGGTTTTCTTTGATGAAATCGCACACTTTTTGGATGTTTACTTCACTCAGTTCAGTTTTTGGATGGCCTGGCTTTTCATCGTCCTCAAACGTCTCAAGACAACTTTGAAATTGCTTAAACCACTCGTAAACTTGAGTACGGGATAAGCATTCATCCCTGTTTTGAGCAAATTGGGTTATTTCTCATGGAGAGAGAATTTGTGCTGATAAGGTGGTTAATATACTGCCAGAATTGTTTAGTTGGTCTTCTTCTTCTCTGTCTTTGTCCATTTTAGGGAGGGGAGTATAAAAATAAGATGTCAAATTATGGAGAAGAGGGATGTCTCAGTTGATGTTCAAGTCAATCAAGTTGATGTCTGCATTGGGTTTCAATTAAGGATTTTTTGTTTGCCTCTTCAATAGTTCAATAGTGGAATTACGAATATGATCCTTCTAAGAGTAACTCAAGTAACAGTCTTAAGCAGGTTGCATTAAAGCTATTAATGGTTTTTATTGCTTTTTTTGGGGGGGGGGGGAACCATCCCATGTTTCTCCACGATACAAGATAGCCTGACAGGTTGCTTTGTCAAGCCTAATTTTTGCTTCCAAGGTAATGAGAGGCGATTTCGATATATTTTTTAGATTCCTGTGTTGATTGAGAGTTTATATTTTCTTAATAATATGTCATTTACACTATTATTTATATTAAGCCTGAGTATTGGAGGTCTTCTACTTTTTCTAAAGGCTGGTTGTGTTCTGTAATGCAATCCAAATATTTATGCAGCCTGGCATAGTTTGTCAAAGTGTTTTTATGCCTTGGCTAAAGATGAGTCTATTAATACTGTATCATCTGCATAGCTGAGGTTGTTAACAAGTTTTGTTGGTTGTTAACGACATGATATTTCTGATTACAGTTTACTTTTGAACGGTTCACAAGAGAAGTAATTAATTATGTATTTCCCTTTGGGCAAAGAAGAAACTTTTTTGAGCAAACTTTTCAATTTTTGGATCTGAGATTCAGTGAGATTGTAATCTAATGGTCTGTAGTTGGAGCAGTCTCTGAGAATTTTCTATTGTAAAGTATTAAGAATAACAGTAGCACTCCTCTTATCAGCTTTAGTGATGATACACTGCTATCTTTGCATAGATTCTGGAGGTCACTGAGGTGCCCTCACACAGGTGCTCCACCTAGCTAGGACTAGTCTTTCGTCCATTTCACTTAGTTTTGTGTTGCCTTTGTGTGTGTTACAAATACTCCCCTCATGATATGTTAGTGAGAAGAAAGATTGGAAGAATTAAATTTTTCGATAGATAATGCGCACGTTATCTATACAAAAAAAGTCTAAATTCGTTAAAAATGAACATGCATGGTATACATTAGAAAGGTATGAGAGGTAAATCAAATATAATAACAAAACTAAGGTAGAAGTATTACTTAATATTTATTGAACATTACCCCATTCAAATCCAAAAAATTCTTCATCAGACTCAATATTGAAAGAATCAATTGCATTAAAAATTTCGTTTGGTATTTCTTCAGCTTCATAATCATTGTCACCAGACATCACTGCATTCTCTTGTGCTTTAATGAAACCATTTCTAGTTATGCAAAGAACCACAGCAAAATTAGACCTTTCGTGCCCTGTTGTAGCAACTGAAACCTCTTTTGCTCCCTTCAGATTCACAGTCCTAGAACTAGGCATGTCAAAACTTACGGGAACCTCATCCATATTCCCAAAGTGACAAGCATCAACCCCACACAAGTTTCTCTCAGAAACAAATGAAATTTAGCTACTTACGCTTCCCAGTCGCACAGCAAATTTTATCCAACACTAGTGGAGGAGCACACACTTAAATTATTTCTCTTCATAAATCTAAAAACCCAAGATGGCATTGAAATCCTTTATATTATCGTTTTGCACGATTCTTTTTGATTCCTGCAACACACAGACAGTAGATATTCTCATACCTTTAGCTCTTTCACCAACAACCCAATCAAACAGTTTTTTTTCCTATGATTGGCCACAAGCACTTTCGAAACCTCATAGCACATTTCCTCGTATGTAAACATTTCAGGACTGTTTACATACATTTCAGCCTTTCGCCAATCACGAACACTACTTTCTCCAACACTGAACAATCTACCAGCTTCACGATTCCCTTTTTCCTTTGCTACTTCTACCACTCCAAGCTTGAACTGCGCTGTGTAGGATTTTCTCCGAGAAGTACTTCTATCTTCCATGGGTAATTCAGATCTAATAACAAAATATAAACAAATAATGATGATTTACTTTATGAAGTATTTTAAAACAGGATGTATGGAATAATTGACCACTGCTACTAGCAACACACGTGCTTTTAAAGAATTCCTCTGTGTGTACTTCCTAACTCTACCGGTAGTTGGCGCATGCATGCTATCTATACATCAAAAGGAGAGATGAAAATGTTGGGGGTGTGCATTATCTATTGAAAAATATGGTAATATTTTGAATCCTTCTCAGTGCTATTTCGCTCCATTAAGCCCCTAACATGAGTTTCTCCCTGCACTTAAGCCTTAACACAGGTTGGTTAAGACTTTTCTGTAGTTTTTATCGCAGTACTGAATTTGTTATAATGGTGTTTTTGCTATGGTGACAGATGACTTATTATTATTACAGAGGATTGCCACATGGAATGCAACTCTCACCTACAGTTTCAAGCACATGCTGTAATTATTCTCAAGGTTATTTCATTTGGTCTTTGCTGAGCATGCCTTTCAAGTGTCTAAATAGTGCTAGTTTAAGTTGGCAAAATGTTAGCATGTAAATAATTAATTCAGTTAGTAAATTATTTTCATTCCTATTGTGAGTGGTTATTTTACCAGAAAACTGACATGAGCAAATGCAACATCTGTGGAAATCTTAATATGGAAATAGTATTCTTCTTTTAATGTAACATCTTTAACATACCTTACAGAGCAAGATATCACTCAAGACATGAGATGTCTTTATAGGAATAGTTCCCCTAAGAAGTTATTCAATCATACTGGTGCTACTCGAGATTTCAGTTATTTCTTATTAGTAGAAATTCAGTTTATACTGTTTAAATTTATATATATTTACTCCAGGCACAAAAGGTTGCAAAACATATAGCGCACCCAGAGGAGTTGGTAGTGCTTGTGGCAATACAGCGCAAGGAAGGTTTCAGAGAAGACACTAAGAAGTTGCTTTGGTAAGTTTGAAGTCAGATAAAATGGATTGACCTGGAGCTGCTCATGTGTTTTTTACACTTACAGGTAAGTGAAGGAATGATGTCAGTTCAGCAGAATAGCACTCATGAAAATACATACAGAAAAGGCATAAAGCAAAAAGAGAATATCTAAGAGAGTGATTGAATAGATCCTGCCAGAGAGTTGAAGACATCAGAATTTGATGTAATACATTCTTGTTTCTCTTGAGAAAAATATCAAAGGAAAAAAAAATTATAATATTTGAAAGATGAAAAACTTACCTCAATCACTCCTTTCTTTTTATAATACTTGTCACCAAGTTTTTTGGCAATAACTTTTACAATTATTCCCTGAAACAATTAGAGAACATTATCAATATCTTGCACTTGCAATGATATGAAGTTAATCTGGCATTGATAGTAAGTGATTATTTTGATAATAAAAAGTTTATACTTGGCATGCTTAATATTTTTAATATTATTAAGAATTCTTAATTCTCAGTATTCTTTGAATGTTTCAACTTATTTGTAATTAGGAAAAGTGAACTGAAGTTTTAATTTAGGTATGATCAAATTTAATTATTTATTACAGATCCATCAGATGTGTGAAAGCAGTAAGCAGTGAAGTGTCATAAGAAAGAAGACAAAGTAGCATATTTGCAAAAGGAAATTACGTGTAATTTCCAGCAAATTCTAGAGCAAATTCTACAACTACAGGTTAATTTGTGTATTTAGGTAATAATAGTTGAGAGAGAGAAGCAGTACACTGACGTATTTGGAAAAATATGTAAGCACTCATTTCCCCAGGATTTTTTTTGGAGGAGGGGAGGGAGGAGATACCTGGAGAACCATTAATTGTCCCTTTATTGAAGCAGCAGGTTTTTCTCCTTTTGCAAAACAGATACAACATGCCACCTCATCTGTGATTGGCTGATCCATGACTAGTTTCATCTACTCTTTTCCTCCTGTACATAAATGACCTTCTCTAACTGACTTGTTTATTTAAAAACTCTGCATTGCTTGATTATTAGCAAGATCTACCATAATCGATGCTGTAAAGTTTGATCTTGGTATATTTCAATGGAATGAGGACAACTTTGTAAACTTCAATGCTACTAAAGCACAATTCTAATTTCTCATAAAACAGATCTCATATTGTCCCTAACTCTTACAATGTCCAGATATTTAAATCTGATAATGTTTCTGTTCTTGAGGGTGACCTACACTTTCAGCACCTTTCCTGGCACAAACATATCTCAGCCACAGTTACTGAAGCAGTCAAAAAATTCTGTGTACTTTTCAATTCAAGGCACTACCTCTCACTTGTACAACTGTACAAATTTCGAATTTGTGCAATCATGGAATAATGCTTACACGTTTGGGAGTATTGCAGCAAAATCCTTTCTAAAATTGCTTGATGCTATTCAGAAGAAACCAGATCACCTTCTTCTGAATAGCATCAAGCAATTTTAGAGAGGATTTTGCTGCACTACTCCCAAACGTGTAAGCATTATTCCATGATTGCACAAATTCGAAATTTGTACAGTTGTACAAGTGAGAGGTAGTGCCTTGAATTGAAAAGTACACAGAATTTTTTGACAGCTTCAGTAACTGTAGCTGAGATATGTTTGTGCCAGATGAACACTCCAATCCCTCTCTCACTGATATTGTTTCTGCTTTATGTATCTCATACATGTACTTCTTCATACAGTTCTCTGATAAACAGGTCACTATCATTCTTCTCACTTTCTTTCAAAATTGAAACAACATCCATTAGCAATCCAGCTCCAAATTTACTGAACCAACCTCTCTTCCTCCTCTTTTCATTCTATCTCCCCCCCCTTCTGTTCTTTGGAACAGCCTAAAACACTCTGTCTTCCCCAAAATACTATAACTGATCTCATACAGAGGTTAAAAAGGTTCTCCTCTTCTCCAACAAAACATAATGGCTGGAGTATATGCACAATTTAGAGATAAAATTAGCCCACATCTGCCTCACTAAATCAATAAATAATAACTGAAGATAATTTTCATCTTATTTCTGATCCAGGTTTTTGGTGTCACTTTTATGCAATAATGCTTCCCACTTTGGTTAAACAAAAATGCTCTGCAGTTATACTCTAAAAATGTAATCCCCCTCCCCACCTATCAATTTGATTATAGCAAATGACATAAATAAGAACTTTTTACAGAAACACCATATGCAGAGTGCATTCACATTTTAGCTATCAAATTTTTTAATGAATTTATTCTGTGTTGCTGTTCTGAATAATAATATTAACTTTATTTTTCTTGTAGTTTTTCTGTTTGGATGCCTTTATTATTATTTTTTAAATACCATGAAAAGAACACAAGTATTTGGTTGAGTCCACCTGACCTTAGGCTAACAATGAAATGACTATACATTTTATCCAAACAATAAGTCCAGCCACAAAACTTGATATACAGTTTCCTCTTTTAAATAATTTAAAACAATCTAAGAGTTCAATTAAACCTCTAGCACCTAGGATGGTAATATGAGAGTATGGATATAAAGTTTGGTGTAGGTTTTCTTTCTGAAGACAGAAAACTGAAGGTTCTCATCTGAGGACAAACACTATTAATCTTTGTGAGGTCTCGAAGTTCAGATACAGAAACCTGCCATATTGAAAAGATATCATCCAAATATCTATCGTACTGAAGGTCTAAGATAGATATTGAAGTAGGTTGTTCAAATAATTTCATAAAGTAATTTGCAAGTTGGAAGAAAGAGGACTACCCAAACTGCAAAAATTTCTGACAAAGTTCTGAGATTTTTTCTTTGAAATGGAGACCATTTTTGATAAAGGTCTTGGATAACAGGGGCTTTTGACCCAAGCCCAATCCTCGGATTTTTGTGGTGCACCCTATTAATAGGTATCCACTGGATATGCAACAAAGGAGAGACGGGCTGGGAATTTGAGATTTAGCCAACCAAACTGTATTCTATGTTTGCCTGAACTAAAACAAAGAATTTCATGCTAGTTGTGCCATTGCCCAGTTGTATAAAGCACGTGCTATTTTCATCAGGGAACCAAGGTGAATAGTGAAAAAGTCAGCTGCTAGAACAAACTCCAACTCAGCATCAACAGAATTCAAAATAGGGCAATCAATGTAAGAAGTATTAAAAAAAAAGTAGTGGAACTGGCATATGATTTATAGACGTACCACAGTGCCATACAGTGGTGCACTCAAGATTTAATCTTGGGGGGGGAGTTGAGTAGACGATTTGAGAATACACACTACGCATTGCATACAAGCTATGACTGAGCATCTGCAGTGACTGCAAACAATACACGATACCTGTGACCTCCCCTGGCCCGGTTCGGGCAAACGAAGTAGCACCTGAGCACTACTTCATTCGCTTTGCGTTCACAGCAGCCAGAATTCCCGAGCGCTATAGGGTATTCTCACCTTATGTGACCACTAATTCATAAGTAGCATAGAAATAGAAGACACGACACAACATAAATTAAAAAAAAAAAAAAAAGAATTTTAATCAAGAAAAGATTTTTGGAAATTTTTCTAGTGTTTTTTCTTTTTTCTTTTTTTTTGGGGGGGGGGGGGAGCAAATACGTCGTCGACATATCTTAACCAAATTTTTGGTTTGGGTTCAAAAGTGAATATTTTTTTTCTCAAGGTGTTCTAGAAACAAGTTTGCTACGTTTGGTGATAAAGGAGATCCCATTGCTGTTCCTTCTTCTTGCTTGTAAATTTGACCTTTCCAGGTGAAGTAACCTGATGCAAAAACAAACTTGAACAATTCAACTATATCAGACGGAAATTTTTGAGTTAGTAATTCTATTGTTTCTTTATGGGGAATGTTTGTGAAGAGGGAGACAATGTCGAAGCTGATTAACAAGTCAGTTTTTGATAGTTGAATGTCTTTAATTTTTGTGTGAAACTCAGTAGAATTTTTGATTGAAGAACCTGAGTGGCCTATGTGAGGGCGGGGAAAAACCAAAAATTTGGTTAAGATATATAGACGACGTATTTGCGGTCTGGGATCATCCTGAACATGAATTACAACTGTTTCTAGATAAAATTAACCTTCTTCATCATCGCATCAACTTTACGTTAGAAAAAGAATCTCCACAGGGTATCTCCTTTTTGGATTTACACATCCAAGGAAAAGAAGACGGTTCCATCGCCACGTCTGTCTTTCGCAAGCCTACATTCTCAGGTCGCTACATTCACAATTCTTCTGCTCATCATCCATCTCAGAAATCTGGCATTATTAAATCACTAGTTTCCAGAGCACACAAATTCTGCTCCTCTGAAGAATCTTTAAACCAGGAATTAGAAGTAATCAAAAATACAGCCATCCTAAATGGATATAATCCTAAAACAACTCAAAAAATCATCAGTAGTCACTTCTCCACGCATCAAACCAGACAGGAAGAAGTCCATAGGATTCCCATACCTTACGTTAAAGGCATCTCGGAACGTCTTTCTAAAATTATGAAGAAATACAATTTTGCCACTACTTACAAACCTATCAACCAAATTTATAACTTGTTACCTTCTCCTAAGGACAAATTCTCACCTTTGATGTTGCCTGGCATTTATGAGATTCCATGCTCATGCAAGTTATCTTACTTTGGACAGATAGGTAGGTCTGTTCAGAAATGCATCTCGGAACATCAAGACCACATTCGTCTTTTTAAACCGCAGAAATTTGGCCTCTCTCAACATGGAATTGAAAATCCAAACCATAGGATCCATTGGGAAAAGTCTAAACTTTTACATAGATCTTTATATAAACATGAACGTTTATACAAAGAAAGTTCTGAAGCCCTACTACACAGACCAAACTTAAACCGCAACGACGTTCTTACTATTCCTGAAGTATGGGAAATTGTCATGCAAAATTGTGTTAAATAATTAATTTTTTTTTTTTTTTTTTACTGCTGTAGCACGTTATGAATGTTTAATGAGATTCTATTGTAATCATGTACCCTAACTGTATGTTATTCCTATTATTGTTTAAAACTACTGTACTGATGATGTCCTAAGATACTTAAGATGAAATATTTACAATTAAATAATTTTCACTGTGGTTAATACGTGTGTTTCTTTTAATTAAGTAAATCAGTACATGATGAGAGAATACAGAGAAGGGAAAAATTAGAATATGGTAGAATGGGTAGAATTTCATAGATATCAGGAAGGTGGCAAAATGTTCTGGAGGCTATTGAAAAAGCTTAGAAATGGAGGAAAGAGTACTATAAAGGGAGAGATCATTAAGACAACCTGGATATTCTATATGTCTAGAGTAGATACTTTGAAAAATTGTTAAATGAAACAAGAAATATTCAAGAGGAATGCGATCAGGAGTACATATCAATACTTGAGATAAAATTCCAAAATGTGGAACTTTGGCAGTAGGAATGGATGACATTCAACCAGAAATATTTTAAAAGTTTTATTATAGTGATTGCACCGTATAATTCAGAAGGCCTAATCAAAAGGTCAAATTCCAAACGATTGCAGTAGAGCTTGTAACCATTCATAAAAAAGATAATAAAACTAAAAGTGAGAGTTACAAAGTAATATCCCTGTTTAGTATTTCAAACAAGATTTACACAAGCATACTTGAGAAGCAGCTAAGAAAAATTGCAGAAGGGAAATTTGGTGAAGAACAAGCTGGGTTCAGGCCAAATAGAAAAGTTGTTCAGATTAATACAATTAAATGAAATAAATGGGATGCCATTTTGAGTAATACACAGTATAAGTTATAATTCAGCAGTTGGAATTGAAGAAGGCAGGTAAATATGGTCTGATGTAAAATCAGATGTGAGACAAGGGATATCTGCCGTAATTCATTAGTCTATATGGATCATATTTTATAAAAGAAAGATTGGCATTATGCCAATGATATTATATTCCTAAATAAATACAGTCAAGTCTCTCAAAGACTACAAAAGTAAACAGGAACAAAAACATTAGTTGCATCTGGAATATATGCAGCTAGTCAATACACTAAACTAGCTGTATTCAAAACCATGTTCAAACCAATTTTAACTTATGCATCCAAGAAGTGGATTGGAAATAAAACAGTTAATGAAAGACTGGAGACCATAGATATACAAAAGAGGGCAATCCAGTTAATGATCTCTTTCTCAAGGATTCACTTTAATTCCTCCTGTAAACATTCAGCCTTACCTGTTATACAGATATTCTATGGACAATGCTCTGACTGAATTGGCTGTATCATTCATCCGTTTTCATACAAACAATACCTGCTGTTAACTGACACCCATTTATAGCCGGTTTGAAACTTGCCCAACCAGCTTCTTTGTCTTCCCCAACGAATACACCCTTCAGCTGTTCAAAAAAAAAGTGAACCGATTCCTCCTTTCTTCTCATCCTCTAGCCCACACACGACACTGATATGCTATAGGCCTTGCAACTTTTTGTGTGTGGGTCAGATATAAAAAATATATATAATATTCTGAGAAAAATTACGGGAAATGAACAGATGGCATCAATACTCGAAACATATTAAAATATTTCCTTTAGTGTTATGGTGATCATCATTCATTTCAGTAAATTATGGAGACTACAACCATGTTAGGAATAATTAATTTCATGGCATTTCAATTTAAAGTATACACTTGGAGTATGCACATATACTGCACACACACACACAGACAAGCTGTATTACATACTGGCCTGACCTCTAGTGAAAAAAACAATACATGAATCTTCTATTTATAATATCATACAGGGGTGTGCCGGCCATATGTGCAATGTGTGCGACGCACACAGGTGCCAGGATAGTAAAGGTGCCAAAGTGGAGGAAATACTTTAAAAAAACGTTTTTTTTTAAAGTGATTTTTTTATTGAGGGGAATAGGGTGCCAACTAAAGTTTTGCACACAGGCGCCGGACACTACTGGCGCGCCCCTGATATCATAAAAGAACAAATTTATATAAATACTTATAATACAGTAAAAAATTGGTGGCCTAATCAATAATTTAACATAAGTGTTTGTTGTATTAAAGCTAAGATCCTAGATAACTGCAATCCTAATTATAATCAACTCTTAGAATACCATTGTTGTTAAGATTAGGGTGGCTGATAAGAATTTCACAGGACTCTTTAAATTTACGCTCATACCATGTTTTTAATGTGATGTAAACAGGTATCTTTCCAGTCAATTCTATGTAGAGTATTCAGGACATGATCAGAAATGCCAGATTTACCATAGTTATTAAATTTAATGTGAAGTTTATGTTCCTTCTTTTGGACAGGATTTGTGCATCTTGTATCACCTATATAGGACAAATTACAGATGCAATGAATATGGCATACTCTAGGGTGGGCAAGTGGAGGAAGTGGATCCTTGGATGAGTTGAATAAGTTCTTTAATTTTGCAGGAGGTTTAAAGGTGGCATTAAGGTTGTATTTCTGTAATATTCTGTTGATTTTATCTATATCTCTTTAATGCGTGGAATGGCTACACTTTTATTTTAACCTAGTTTATTTATTTTTTTAAGTGAAGTGTTGTGAAGAATTTTGTGGTCTGCGCGGTTAGCCTAGTGGCTTTGCGCTTCGCAACCATATGCCTGGGGAAGGAGTGTCCCAGGTTCGATTCCCGTCGTAGATGTAAGGAATTTAAGGATCTTCCTCAGGCATAGCCAAGTTAGCCGGTCTTGGGCACGGGCAGTAGGGTTTTTTCCTGCCAGTTTATCTGGCGTTTTTCATCCAGCAAGCAGGCAAACCGGCCCCATGAACATATGCCTCTACAGTCAAAAATATATACCCCCCCCCCCCAGCGGCAGACCAGGCGACAGGTCGGTTGGGAGTAGTACTAACAAGAAGTCACATCTAAGTAACACACGGACCCTGCATAGTGGGAATAACGTGTAGTGAAAGAAGAAGTTGTGAAAAATTTTGTTTATAGTATTTTTGCTGTAGCCATTTTTCAGGAATGTAATGCTTAAAATTTTTAATTCATTTTTAAGTGCTTGCTCACTGGAGCAAATCTTTAAAGCCCTGTTTTTTAGTGTATTAATGACACACTAAAAAGCACCTAGTTTTTGTGTTGGGTGGTAGTAAGAGTTCATATGTATGTGTAGGCTTACTGTAAACGGTGAAGGAAAGACTGCTGGAAGGAATACATGTGACGAGTGTATCAAGAAAAGGGAAGTGTGTTCTGACTTTCAATTTCAATTGTGAATTATATGCATTTGTGTTGTTTGTTTAGAAACTTTCCTCAGCCGCCTAATGTCTGCCCACCATGGGAACAGATAACAAAAACGTCGTCAATGTATCTAAGCTAGACTTTGGGCTCTAGTAAAGGAATCAGAGCATGTTGCTCAACAGCTATCATATAAAAGTCAATAATTGGGGGGGGGGGATTATGGTGAAACCATGGCTGTGCCTTCTTTTTGCAGGTAAAAAGTATTTTGCCACACAAAATAGTCAGAATGTAGTACATGGACAAAGAGTGCCATGATATTCAGACAGAATTTGCCCTATAAAAGAAGAATTATGTCATTGATTGGGACATTTGTGAAGAGGGCAGAAGAGATGTCAAAACTGACTAATAAATTGCAAAATCTCTCATGATTGTAATTCTATAACTTATCATGCTTACAGTTTTACAGGGGTCTTAAATCAGAAAAAATACGTAAAATGTAATATAAAATTGATATAAAGTGTATATGTGATATTAATTTATAATACATATGTAAGGTTTTGATATTGCTTGTAAACAATTGTGATCAGCACAAAATAAAGTTCTCTTTCTTTGTGCTGATCAAAAAGGGTTGTCTGGATTAATTAAGAACAAACGGAAGTTCCTGAAGGGAAAAGTCACACTGACTTGCGAAGGTCAGAGAGCACCAAGAACAAAGACTTCAGAAAAAGTGCGTGAAAGTGATGTCGACATGCATGATGGGGAGCACATAACATGTGGAGGTGAAAGACAAAGGAAATCGAAAGATATTTAAGAGCCCATGAGTAGGAAAAGGGGTTCCCAGGTTCTCAGTGCATACTCTTCCCTGCAACTACCAGCACCTGTAGCCAGAAACCAAAAGAGAGGCCATCTCAAAGGATGAAATTCACTGCTTCAACATCCTGAAGAATAGGAGTAACGTTCTAAACAGGACAGAAGAACGGGACATCCTAATGGAACGTTCATCGAGTATAAAGAACTGTTTGTGAAAGAAGATCTGTAAATAACTGTGTGAATATATGTAATGAGTTATTATTTTAATAGTGTAGAATATGTCAGAAGGTCAACCTCGAACTATCTGAGAGCATCCTTCAATTTGCATTAGTGCAATGTTTAAATTCTATAAAAGCATAGAATCAAAATTTAGAAAAACTAGGAAAGTGTACTTATATCTATTTGATGTTTAGACTGTATATGCATTTCTCAGTTATAATAAATAACTTGTAAACATGCTGATCTGATATCTGTCAATGCACTATCTCTCCAAAAAAATAGCGAACCTGTGTGCTAGTAGTAAATTGTCACGACTGATATAATGATGCATTAAGATAAAGAGATAGCTCTGACTAAGGTTTCGAATCCCTGCATTATCATTAATCTACACCCCAATCCCCCACTCTTGAAAGTGCAGTCTAAAAAAAATTTGCTGGACTGTATAGTGTGAGAGAGATTGGATAGATCATAAACATATAGCTGTCTGTGAACAAAAATAAAGCTGACCATACGTGCGATAGAAATTAAAGCAAGGCAAGAAAGTAGAAGAAAGTGAACATTAATAGAATGCAAGTGAGTGAGGATATAAAGATAAAAACTTTAGTTAATTTTACAAATACATAGTACATATGCATATATAATATATAATAGGAAAAATAAATAAAACTTTACAAAATCACTTTTTTCAAGTGATGTCATTAATTCTGTTTACTAAGTGTTGTGTGTTTTTAGCATAGGACAGGGAATGACCTACCAACTCCTTGGGTGTTGATGTTAGTTTCTTGGCTAGATGATAACTGGGGCAGTCAATACTTTCGACTACTGAAGTGGTACATTCTGCTTGTGAATCTTGTTCAAAACATAAATTTCTGTGGAACAACCTTTTTTAACTGTATCTGCTGGCCAAGATGTGACCAATTTAAGTAATTCTCCTGTTTTCTTTTTAATCCAATTAGTTGGGTTATATTTCACAAGTTGATAGGTGCTGTTGTCTGAAACTAATTGATTCATTTTATCCAGGTAAGTTGTTTGGTTTAAAATAACCATGGCAATGCCTTTACTGGCTCTAGTAATTATGATGTCCTGACTTGCTTTTAAAAATTTCACAGCTGACAATTCAGTGTGGTCAGGTTGCTAGTTATTGCTTTAATATTGTTTAAAATATTAGAGGTTTCTAATTGTATTTTATCAGCTATGATGGCCAGGAGATATTTTACGCTTCTTTCAATATGGTATATAAAATCCAATTTGTTAACTGTCCTGGGTGCCACATTTCAGCTTTTACTGAGTAGCGAGAGTTCATTGCTGTTCAGGACAGCATGGCTAGAAAGGTTAATCACATGACTGTACTCCTGTTATCACTTAATTCTGGATGACTGCTATTATCCTCTCTTGTTAGTAGTTACTTGGGCTGTTTTCAAAGTCATTCAATGATAAGAAATTTAAATTTGTCCCTTGGATATTTTAATATTGCCGATCTTTCAGTCTAAGAAATTTGGCTATAAGTTTAACTTTCTTTGTTCCTATATTAAAAACACTACACTTTGTAAACAAAATTAAGGGCATCATACCTGGGAAAAAAAACTGATTTATTAGTTAGTTTTGATGTCTTTGCCTTCTTCACAAATATCCCAATCAATGACACAATTCTTCTTTTACAGGACAGACTCAGTCTGATATTATGGTACTCTTTGTCCCTGTACTATGTTCTGGCTATTTTGTGCAGCAAAATATTTTTCACCTTCAAAAAGAAGGCAGAGCCATGGGTTCACCATTATTTACCCCCCCCCCCCCATTGCTAACTTTTATATGAAAGTTTTTGAGCAACATGATCTAGATTCCTTTACTAGAGCCCGAAGTCTGGCTTAGATACATTGACGTTTTTGTTATCCGGTCCCATGGTGGTCAGACATTAGGTGGCTGAGAAAAGTTTCTAAACAAACAACACAAATGCATACAATTCACAATCGAAATTCAGAACATACTTCCTTTTTCCTTTTCTTGACACACTCATCATGTCTTCCTTCCCGCAGTCTTTCCTTCACCATTTACTGTACACCTACACGTACCGGCCAACACATACATATCAACTCTTACCACCACCCAAAACAAAAACTAGGTGATTTTTAGTGTGTCACTAAAAACAGGGCTTTAAAGATTTGCTCCAGTGAGCGAGCTTAGCCTCCTTCACTATCTTCTTCCACCTTTCTTTGTCCAGTGCACAATGTCGCAGTTTCTGTAGATCCATTCCACACCAGTCCTTTAGGTTATCTATCTATCTATTCTCTGTATGGTCTACCTCTTCTGTTTACAGGATCCATAATACCAAACATGAATGTTTCTATCTTCTGGTCCTTACTCATTCTGCAGATGTGTCCAAATAATTGCAGCTTCTGTTTTATAATCTTCTGCATTAGATTCTCCTTTGGTTGTATCTTCTGATAAAGCTCTTCATTTGTGATTTTTTGTACCCATCTGTTCTTAGAATCTTCCTGTAACAAGTTCTTTCAAATGCCAAAATTCTTTTTCTTGATTCCTTATTTATTGCCCACGTTTCAGATCCATACAGTACACTGCTAAAGATGCATGTTTCTAGTACTCTTAGTTTTGTATGCAGGCTGATCACTTTAGTTTTCCAGATGTTATCTGTGGCCTTTAGATTTGTTCTTCCCTTTGCAATCCTGATCTTTATTTCTTTTTTACAGTCCAAATCATAAGTCATTTTACTTCCCAAATATGTGAATTGTTCTACATTTTCTATATCAATTCCATCCACTTGTATATTTTGTTTCATGTTGTTCTCACCAAATACCATTGTCTTTTGTTTTTCCAAGTTTATCACAAGTTCAAATCTCTTTCCTTCCTCATTTAACAGTTTCAATGATTTTTGTAGTTCTCTTTCGTCTTTTTCCATAATAACAATGTCATCTGCAAATCTCAGATTGTTAATTCTCATCCCATGTATTGATATTCCTTTTGCACCTTCCTTCATTTTATCTACTGCTCTTTCGAAATGTGCTATGAAAATGCTTGGTGATATTGGGTCCCCCCCCCTGTCTATTCTAACTGCTGCAACTGCATTCTTGTAAACACCTCTTAATACAGTCATCCCTTGACTTACGGCGGGATTCCGTTCAATCTGGCAGGACGTAAGTCGATACATTAAATCAACATAGTTATAGGGGTTAGGGAATTAACCACAATAAGTATAATGTCATTTTAATTTTTAAACCCCTTATAAAACTGTACTGTGCGTTACCACTATAAATCAGGAGAATAATCACTCAAATCTTCCTCCACAATCACATCTTCATTACCTTCCCTACATGAAAGACCAGGCTGTGGCTTTTTGGTGTAACCTTTTTTTTTTTTTTTGATGAAAATGTCCAATGTGCTTTGCTTATTCCTCTTCTTTTTTCATCATAAATTTGTTTATGGCAAGCAAACGTATCATGTACTTTCCTTTCTACTAATAAATAGCGTTCAACATTGAGGTCCATGTCTTCGGCCATTTTGAGAACATTGCTAACTGTAGAGAACATTTCTGGAAGACCCTTCACTGTAAATTATTTAACTACCTCTTCTTGTTTCTCTTTTCCATCTTCCTTTTCTCGTTCTTTCTCTTATGCAAACATGTTGTTCCTCCAGTTAGACCAATTCTTGTTAATCAACTCTTCAGGGACACTTACTATGAATTGAACTATGTCGTCATCATTCACTTTGAGATTATTTGCTAGGGCCACTATTTCTTCACTCAATTTACAAAGATCTTCATACTTTTTCAAAACTTCCAAAATCGTGCACAAACCTTGTTAATGTCTTTTTCCACATGCCACTCATATGTTGAGATGTCACTTCATTCCAAGCCACAGCAATATTTTTAATAGCATGATAAATATTGAATGTTTTTCAGAATTGCATGAGAGTCTGGTCATTTCCTTCAGTGACAGAAATGACTTGTGAAAAAGTTCTCTGTAGATAATAATCCTTAAACTCTGCAAATTGGATCAATGAGGTAGTGTTTGGAGGGAGAAACACTACCTCATTGACCTTGAAATTGGGGTAAAGATCACTGATGTAAGATGAATGACCTGGAGCATTATCTAGAATTAATAAAATTTTAAATTCTGCATTTTCTTTCACACAATAGCTTTCCATTTCACTTGCATAATAGTTGATTAATGCATCCTCAAACAATTTTTGAGTCATCCAAGATTTCTTATTGCTCTGATAATGAACTGGAAGAGTAAGCTTCCTAATGTTTCTGAAGGCTTGTGGATTTTCACTATGCCATATCATAAATGGTATAATGTGATATTCTAAAAAGTTTATATTCAGCCACATTATCCCCTTACAGAATTGTAATACAGTCTTTAAGAACTTTGAAATCAGGCATAGATTTTAGCTTTTTGTGGATGAATGTCTGCTCAGGCATTTTTTTTCCAAAACAAGGAATTCTCATCCAAATAATTTTATCCAATGTCTCCACAAATTCCTTGGCAGCCTTCTCATTGGCACTTGCAAATTCACCATACATTCTCACATTATGCAGTGCAAAATGCTGCTTGAATCCCATGAACCAACCAGAAGAAGCATTGAATTTTGAAGTTGTAATTGGGTCCTGCTTTCTCCTTCAACATGTTGAACAGACTTGCCTTAGCGGTTATGGCTATAGTGCTGTGTGTGTGTGTGTGTGTGTGTGTGTGTGTGTGTGTGTGTGTAGTGTGGGGGGTATGCATTTTTGGTTTAGGTCCTCTAACCATGATACAAGTAGCTTTTCCATATCACCAAGAACCTTGTTGTAGCTTCGTCGCTATTGTCGATTTAATGGAAGCAGATCCTTTGATAGACTCTACCATTTTATCTCTATTTTTCAAAATGGTCGTCACCATTTTGACCATTCCATCATTTCCAAATTGTAGAATGAGACCATCCAAAGTCATGTGCGATCACACTGACGGGTTTACCAGCTTCATGTTGCTTTATACCAGCTACATGTTGCTTGATCAATTGCTTGCCTCTTTTTCTGCGATTCTTCACTAGGTTTTTTGATTG
This sequence comes from Typopeltis vanoorti, assembly GCF_054136105.1. Taxonomy (NCBI): domain Eukaryota; kingdom Metazoa; phylum Arthropoda; class Arachnida; order Uropygi; family Thelyphonidae; genus Typopeltis; species Typopeltis vanoorti. The sequence goes on along the minus strand of NC_143549.1, from coordinate 67,719,573 downwards.
GGCATGTAGGGGCGATGTTGCACAAAATATTGCAAAATATTTAACGATAAATGCACAAATAACCTATTTCTCAAACACAAAATCAACAGAGGATCTGTTGAAGACAAGTGCCGACTGCCGAGGGAGGTTGCTGCTGAATGCGCTGTTGCCACTGCACATGATGCATTGTTGCTAAATAGAAACCTTTTTACTTCATGCTCACTTGCATCTTGTTCGAAAGTATAGTAGAAAATTTTATTTATTCCTTTATGGGATCACGGACATATCTTCGAAAGGACGTAAGTCGAGTGATGACTGTATAGCTATTAGTTTTTTTATCAGTTCCATAGGATTCTAGTGTAACCATCCCATACATTAAAGAAGGAATATCAGCACAAATCGTATCCAAAAAAAAAAAAGGAAAGCATGGCTGAAGTCTTCATAATTTATCAAAATTATGAAGACTTCATAATTAAGATATCAGGACACATTAAATTTAGATCATGCCCTGAATACGCTACATAGAATTGATTGGAAAGATGTTTGTTATTTACATCACACCAAAACGTGGTGTAAGCATAAATTTAAAAGAGGCCTGTGAAATTCTTATCAACCACCCTAATCTTAACAATAACAGTGGCCTAAAAATCCCAAGAATATGGATGGCACATATCCTACCCACATAACCTTTTGGTCTAAAGGTTAATTATAATTAGGAATGCAGTAATCTAGGATCTTAGCTTTAATATAACAAACACTCGTGTTAAATTATTGATTAGGCCACCAATTTTGCTGTCTTAAAAGTATTTATATGAATTTGTTCTTTGATGATGTTATAAATAGGATATAACTTTGGTGTAGTGTTTTTTCATGTTAGTAGAACATGAAAAAAAACCACTACACCATGTAGTAGAACAATAGTTGATTAAATCATTGAGACCTCAGTCATAATTTACTGAAATGAATCATATTAAAAATTAAGATACCAGGAATGAAGATGACATTGTTAAAAATGAGAATATGTGGACAGAACTAATTCTCAGGTAGCATGGTCACTTAAAGAATGCAAAATGCAAAAAGAAAGGTTAGAAAAAAAAAAAAAAAAAAAAGATATTTGGTGCCAAGATGGAACCAAATGGATCTTAGCAAAACAGGTGTTTTGCTAAGATCCAGAGAAAACCAATATCTAGGTAGACTGATGTAGTTAGAAGTGCCTTAGAACACGAAAATGTAAGATCTGACAATACTGGTGTTTTGACAGATAACAGAATAATTTAGGGAAAATTGTCAGTAGGAAGTTAATAATAATGTAAATTCTTCATGTAGTACTATCATATCTTACATACCTTGAGGGTACACTATCAGGAACTTGATGATTACGATTATTATTCTTTCTTACATTTCTCTCTGTATTTTCTCAGTGCTACTTTTGACTTACTTGCTTAGAACTTTTAACATGCTTTCTTCTTTTACAGGCCAAAACAATGTTCAGATTTTTTTTAAATTTTTTATTTTATTTTAAATCCTTGCAGATCCCTGGTTGAATTAAAATTTCTTCAAGCCTTCAAGGTTTTGTTCTTGTATTCAAACCATTCCATGTTTTGGTTCAATAATATTTTTATATCTGTGTCTTCAGATAAATGACAGTAATTCTTATAAGCCTCCATATTTTTTTTCCATACCTTATACTAAAATGCTAAAGTAATATATGAAAAGTATTTAGGGAACTTACTGGGGTTAACCAATACTGTTTGCGATTTAACTTTTCTTTTGTTCTCTCTTGTTCCTCCATTATTTCATCTAGAGCTGTTTTCTTTTTTTTGCCCTCTAACATTTCATTGGCAATGTTTTTTCTTTTATCTGCTTTCTCTGGCACAGCCTTAGATGGCAGAGATGTGGAAAGAGGATTTTGAGCTAATGACAACCTGTAGAATTTAAGAATTTCCTAAGTATTTTTTTATTTATTATTATTATTTTTTTTTTTGCATTTAGCTATATATTTAAATTATTCATATAAGGAATAAGTCATAATATGTTGTTAGTGTAAGTGTGTGTGTATGAGAGAGAGAGAGAGGGATAGACAGACAGAAATGCCCTATATCACTGTAAAAAGAAAATTAAGCGAGTTTAAATTTCTGCTTCAAATAAACTTCTGCTATCTGCTGTATTCAAGTAACATGAAAATATATCTTTTTTTCTCTAAAAAAACTATGAAAATATTTATGTATACCTCAATTATTCATATATTCACCTCAATGTCTTGGCTAATGGGGTAACTTCCATCTATGATATTCTCTAATACAATACCATTTTTAATGTTAATCACACATACACATACACATGAAAGGGTTTAAGTCCACAGGTCAGACATTCTGGAATTCCGCTTTAAAGATGAAACATGGAATTTTTTTTCAAGCCATTGAAGTGGCCTCCAATAAGCAAGATGGTGGTCACTGAAATTCATCTACAGCATATATGTGTCTAGATGCTGATTAATGATAATAGCAACTTATCTGTATAATGCTTCCATAATTTAATTATAATTCTTAATCAGGCTTTCTGGCTAACATCATGACCAATTTATATATAAACTGTAAATGTAAGATGGCAATCCAGTGAAGTTCTCTAGAAAAGAATACATAGATTTTAATTATATTCAGAAAATTTACTACTTTAATTAACAAAACTAAATATTTACAAAGCCAAAGTTTCAACTAGTTCAAGCCACCAAAATATATTTAAAAGATGCACATTTGACGAAGACACAAATGACTAAGAGACAAAGAAAGTTACATGCTCAATGCTAAAATTGTGACCATTGCACTCCTTGTGGCAATCTTCTATCATCAGTAACTTTGGGCCAAAGTGAAATTAATGCAGTGCGACAAAATTTATTTAAAATCAATCTATTAATTTTACAGTTTAAATAAATTTGTGGGCAGTTCCTGAAATAGATTTTATTTAAAACCTCACTCCCCATATTATGAAGTAATCTTTTCTAGAGCTATTGAATTGCTAGTCTGCTCATGAGTTTCCCATAACATATGTGCTATGCTCTTTCTTTCTAACCACAATAGTCCATCCTGTCTGTACAAAATACTGGTTTCTACATTGGGAGATGCCATAAAGATCCCCAGGATATTAAATCCGCTTCAGGTGAGCAGAAAATTATCCAGTTATGTGCAAACTATTCTAATTTTGTGCCCCTTGAAAAGATAATCAAATTTATTGGTAATGCCTTTAATATAAGATAGAAAAACACATGCACGTATATAAAATCTGGTTTAGAAAGCAAGACTTTTTTTTTAAAAAAAGAAATTACGTAGGACTTTTTAGTGCTATAACCACTTTGTTCAAAAGCTTTTAAGAACCTATTGTTTTATGTGCAGTGTTGTTCCTGATAATGAAATTCACTTTATGATGTGCTATAGTTTCAAAAAATGTCTAATTTTTGGCTAGAATGGGTGATGTGAAGTGGCTTACAGTTATCCAACTAGTATCTGTGGATTTACAATAAACCCAAGATATATATATATATATATATATATATATATACACACACACACATATACACAATATATATATATTGAGGTTACTTTGTGTGCAAATTTTGTTTGCTTACAATTGGATAAAGGATTTAAACCAAGAATATAATTTCTTGGCATCTTTAATTTACATATAAAAGGTTGATATGTATATATGTGAAAAAGAAACAAGTTACATTTTTATTCTTGTCTAGTCTTTTCAGGTGTCATCTCTTTCCAGGAGATTGACCACCATGAGCTTCCATGATGTACAGTTTTGTGCTTCTCTCTTACATTCTTCATACTCCCTAGAGGTGTCACATAAGAATAGTAATAGGAAAACATTGTTTACTTGACTAGGAGATAACCAGTATATATTACCTTTTGATTTACTTGTCACTGAGGGCAAACATAAACTTTCCTCAGTGACTTTTTATGCTCTTGTCAATAATTATAGTTTATGCACCAGAGGCACTAGCTGTTATGATATTCTAAGGATATCTACCTTTCTGGCCTTAATAAGAACCAACAGTGAGAGTCAGTTAAACAAGTGAAATATTTAATCAAAAGCTCTAATAATAGGGCTTGATGAAGGGTCAAATCCAAATAACTGGGAGGAGACCTCCACAGTGCCTTTAAGGAATGCAGAGGCTTCTGACCTAATGTTCAATCCTCATCCTCATATGGTGCACCCTATTAGTAGGTATCCAATGGATACTGAATAAACAAGGATTGGCTGGCAATTTGGGACTCAGCATTCTCTATTGGCTTAAACCACAAATAATATGATGGTGCAACAGGATGGGATTTCAGGCTGATTAGGACATCGGCTGGTTAAACAATGTCCGCTGCTGGTTTTTTTTTGTCAGGGAACCACGGAAAATAGTGAAAAGTCAGCTACTGGAATAGACTCAAGATCAACTTCAAGAAAACCCAACATTAGAAGAACTAAGACAAAAAGATCCAATCCTTAATATTTCCCATTCCTGTTCTTTGTCTTCCTCTTCTTTTTTTTCCTTGTATCATTCCTTCTAAAAGTGTTTTTGTAGGGATTCATTCCTTAGTATGTGGCCAAGGTAGGTGGTTTTTCTTTTCTTAATGGTTTTCAACAGAGTCCTATCTTCTCCAAGCATCTCTAATATCTCTAAATTAGTTTTTTTTTTTTTTTGGCAGTCCATGGAACTCTAAAGGATTCTTCTGAAGATCCACATTTCAAAGGCTTTCAGTTTATTTTCACAATATTTTCAGGTTTCTACTCTCATATAGCAGTGCTGACCATACATAGTATTTAGACTGCCTAATTCTTGTTTTTGTGTGAATTTCCCTTGAGGTCAGAATGTTTTTCATGCTAATGAAGGTTGATCTAGCAATTTCTATCCTTAATATTTCCTTATCACACTTTTCATTCTCTGTAATTAGTTGACCCAAATATTATTATTATTATTATTCCTGATACCTCCAAGGAGTCCGAAGACTCATCGCGGGAGGACATCTTCAACTATCTCTACACCTTACCTCTACTACGAATCAACGCCATCTACCGCCCACCTCCAACACCACCACAACTAGTAATTTTTTTTTTATATATAACTCTCTACTTGATCTAAAGTATTTCCTCTGATCTTAATATTTATATCAGGTATTTTTTCTTTTTCTCTTGTTACCAATCATGGTTTTGGTTTTTTGAAGTTGAAATTAAGTCCATATTTTTCACTTAGTTTCAGCATCTCTTCTAGTATGTTTCAAGATTTTTTTTTTTTATTTTCAGCCAGCAGTATCGTATCGTCTGCATATCTTAAGTTGTTTATATTTCTGCCTCCTTTAAATTCTGCTAATTGCTGGAAGATATTTTCAGTATAGAGGTTAAATAATATAGGAGAAAGAACACAGCCTTGCCTGACATCCTTCTTTACTGGAATTCCTCAGAGGTTTCTCCTGATATTTTTATAGAGGCAGTTTGCTCCCAACATAGATTTATTGGTAATCTGGTATCCTTACCATCTACTCCTAATTTTTTCATGCATTCTATTAGTCATTCATGTTCTATATTGTCAAAGGCCTTTGTGTAGTCAATAAAACATAAGTAGACTTCTTTCTGCTTCTCCAGATATCTTTCTATGATAGTTCTAATGTTGAAGAGTGCTTCTCTAGTTCCTTTATTTTCCTGAAAATCAGATCATGTGTCATTAATTTCCAATTTGATTTTAGGTTTATTTCTTTCTAGGATGATATATAACATAACTTTTGCTATCTGACTGATTAGATTGTTCTGTACTCGTCACATTTGATTGTCTTAGATTTTTTATATTGGTAGGAATGCAGTGCTTAAAATCTTTTGGCAGGTGTTCAGTTTCGTATATTTTTTTACATATGTCAGAAAGTGATCTTATGGCCTTATCATTTAAAGCCTTCAGATATTCTGTTGGCAGGTGCTTAAGGGTCAAAGGTCTCCTCCAGTAACTGAGAGGAGACCTCCACATATCCCCTCAAAGGAATGCGGAGAATCGATCAGGGCTTCTGACCTAATGTACAATCCTCACCTTCTTGCGGTGCATCCTGTTAGGTATCTACCTGGATACTGAACAGACGAGGATGGACAGGCAATTTGAGATTTAGCCTACCAAGTTGTATTCTTATTGGCTTAAACCAAAATTTCAAATGATGGTACAACATGACAGAATTTCATGCTGGCTGGGGTGTTTCCCAGTTAAACAAGGCCCTCTGTAGTTTTGACAGGGAACCAGGGAAAAACAGCGAAAAATCTGCTACTGCAACAAATCTGAAAGCACACCCCAACTCAACATCACCAGATTTAAAGATCGGTACTATTAACATAAGAAGCCTGAATGGCAAAGAAACTGAGCTAGCTGACAAATTGGATAAGTACCAGATCGAACATAATAGGGGTGACTGAAACAAAAAAGACAAAAACTGGTGAGATCTTTCATTACTGAGTGTTCCTGGTAAGATATATGCAAGTATACCTGAGAAACAGTTGAGAAGGATTGTGGAAGAGAAGCTGGATTCAGGCCAAATAGATGTTTGTCCGGATCAGATTTTCACTTTACAACAGATAGTTGAGAAATCATGGAAACATAACAAAGATCTGTATTTAAGTTTTGTAGATCTGGAAAAGGCATATGACAAGGTGCCAAGAGAGCAGCTATTCCAAACACTACAGTTATATGGTGTTAATGGGGCATTATATCAAGCAATACTTCATCTCTATTTGAGTTGTAAGTCAGCAATTAGAATTGAAGTACAGGAAGATGGTTTAATGTTAAGTCTGGTGTCAGACAAGGATGTACATTATTCCCTCTGTTATTCATTATCTATATGGATCACATTATGAAGGAAAGTGGTATTAAACCTGATATCAAAACTGGAGATGTTAATCTCAGCTCTTTGCTTTATGCAGATGATGATATACTTCTAAATAAATCCACTACAAGTCTGCAAGATTCCATGACTAAATTGAATAACTGTTGTAATAGATATGGTATGAACGTCAGCATTAAAATGATAAATACAATGAAAATAGGCAGAAACGTCGAAAATATCAACTGTATTGTGAATGGAGAAATTATAGAACAAGTAAAACATTTCAGCTACTTAGGCATGATTTTTAGTGAAGATGGTAAGTTAAATATGGAAATAGACAACAGAATCAAAAGTTGGTATGGTAGGAAGTCAACTGAATAAATTTATATGTAATAAGAGAGAAATTAGCCAAAACACTAAATTAGCTGTATACAAGACTGTGTTTAAATCAATTTTAACTTATGCATCTGAGAGTGGGTTAGAAGTAAAACACTTGACCAAAGACTAGAGACTGCAGATATGGGAGTCCTGAAAAAGATTAGGGGGGCATCAACAGATGGCATCAATGGCAATATCATATTATAAACGACGGTATTAGGAAAGAACTTGATATTGTCAGTATCCAGGAATGCACTAGCAGAGCTAATCTTGGTGGTATGGTCGCTTGAACAGAATGGGAGAGGAAAGATTAGCAAAACAAGTGTTCTCCGCCAGGTTGGCAGGAAAAAGACCCAGAGGAAGACCAAGACAGAGGTGGATTGATACGATAAAAAGTGCCTTAGAAGACAGAAAAAATAAGATCTGATAATGTTGGAGTCTTGACAAGTAACAGACTGATTTAGAGGAAAATTGTAGATAGGAAGTTAGTAATGATGTAAATTTTTCATGTAGAACTATCATATCCTATACATCCCTTGAGTTTACATATCAGGAATTTGATGATGAGATATTCTGCCATAATTCCGTTCATTCCTGGTGCTTTTCCTGGTTTCAATTTCCTAATGACATTTGTTACTTCCCAGGAAAGAATCTCCAAATTTTCTTGCAACACCTTATCTATTCTATCATGATAGTAGAGTTCCTTTGAATACTCTACCCATGTATCCCTTATTTTGTCTTTCTCCATTAGGATGTTTCACTGGCATCTTCAATGCAACTTTTCCAAGATTTGTTAGTTAGCTCCCTAACTTTTTCATGAAGTTCTCTGGATTTTGTGTTTTTTTGTCCAAAAGCTCAATTTCTTTGCATTTGTTGTTGAGCCATTGTTCTTTTGCAATCCTACATTCTTTCCTGATCTCCTTGTTTCAAGTTCTTGTGTTCAGGACGATTTTTGTGTTTCTTTCTTTCCTCCATCATTTTCAGTATCTTGTCATTCATCCAGTGTTTACTACTCATCTTCTTCTCAAATTTGGGAATTGTTTGTTTTACTGCCTTTTTTATGTTCTCTTTAAAAATCTGTCATCTATCCTCAATCTCATCTTTAGGATAAGGAAATTTGGTGGAATCAGGAACGTTAACAACAGTGGATTGTGCCAGCTCCTTTAAGAATTTATCTTGCATTTCTTGATTTTTAATGGAACCAAAGATCATATTTTTCTATGTTTATAGGTTTCTTTGTTTTCTTTAATTTTACTGCTGCTTTAATGACCACAGGGTTGTGGTCTGTTCCAATATCAGCCCCTGGGTATGTTTTGGCTTGTAAGATGTTATTCCGGAATCTTTTTTAATCATTATAGAGTCAATCTGGTTCCTATAGCTATCTCCAGGAGCTTTTCCATGTGTAAAGTCTTCTAGAAGGTTCGCTAAACAAAGTATTTGTTATTTCCAGATCATTTTCTCCACAGAACTGCCTCCTCTTGGGTTTCCATGACCCAAGCCTTGGTTTCTCATGCAGGAAGAGATCTTTTCTGAGTCTACTTTAGTATTTAGATCTCCCATAATGCTATGTCATGGGAGATCTAATGTCATTTGATTTTGCGTTGTTAAGTGCATTTTGAATATCTTCATAGAAGTGTTCTACATCTTCATCTGGGTAATCAGAAGTAGGTGCACATATTTGGATGATAAAGATATTAAAAGGTCGAGCTGCAATTTTGAATGCAATTGCTGTTACTTATGGGGCAAAATCCAAGTTAGGATTGGGCAATCTTATTTTTTAATACAAATGTTACTAAATTCCTATGACTATCTCTGCATGAGTATATAATTGAATAAATCTTTCTGTTTAGTAATGTCCAGGACATTTTATATATATATGTTACTGTAAAAGCCTGAAAATTGGTAAATCCTAGCATTTACCATAGCGAGGTGGTAAAAAAAGTCCAAAAAAATGCTTGTAAACGCTTCCATTTTGGGCTTTTACCAAACCACTTCTGTAAATGCAAGCATTTACCATCACAAGAAGAGACTTGTGATGATTCTTTTTCTAGTGTGAATTTAATGTGAGGATGAAAATTGTTGATCTTATCTAGAAACGAGCATAGTTCTTGTTCAGAATGACCCCAGATTGCAAAGATGTCATCAATATATCGTAGCCAAATTTTTGGTTTAGATTCCACTGTGAAAATTTTTTCTTCAAGGTGTTTCAGAAAAAGGTTCGCAAGTTTGGTGATAAGGGAGAGCCCATTGCTGTTCCCTTCCTCTTGCTTGTAAATTTTTTCTTTCCATGTAAAGTATCCAGATGTAATAACAAATTTGAATAATTCCACAATATCGGATGGAAATTTTTGAGTTAACAATTCTGTTTTCTCCTTGTGAGGAATATTAGAAGAGGGACACAATGTCAAAGCTAATTCGCATGTCCATTTCTAACAGTTGAATGTCATTTATTTTTGTGTGAAACTCTGTGGAATTTTTAATTGATGAGGCTGAGTGGCTTATGAGAGGAAGGAGGTTAGACAAAAAATCTTGATAATTTGTAAGTTGGGCTGCTTATAGAATCCACAATGGGTATGAGTGGAATGTTGTTTTTGTGTAGTTTAGGAGACCATATATTCTAGGAGGCCTAGCATTGTATGTTCTGAGTTTTTTTTATGGTTTCTTGATCTAAGGAAGTTATTTCATCGAGTAACTTGTTGAGTTTCTTGAGATGTCTTTTTGTTGGATCATATTCAAGTTGGGTGTATGTATTTCGATCTTAAAGTAATAAATTCATTTTCCGGTCATATGAATTGGTATCTCCGACAGTGGTATTTCCCTTGTCAGCTCTGGTAATAATTATGTTTTTATTTCATTTTAAGTAGTTAAGAGCTTTCAATTCTGATGGTGGAATATTCAACTCCAAAGGTTTTGGCATCATAGATTACTTTGGCTATTTCGAAACAAAGTCTATTGACTTCCATATTGGAGAGATGGCCGATGCTTCTTTCAATGTTGTGTGAAATCTAGATACGAAATACGTTTAGGCAAAATGGCAAACTTACGATCTCGTGCTAATACATTTATTTCATCTTCCATTAACGGACAGCCAAATAAGTTGACAATCCATTTTTCGGTTGGTAATTTGTATTTTTCTTAGATTGTTCTAACAATGTAAGGTATTTATTTTTTATGTAGATTAACAGTACTTGTTTCAAATGCTTTGATGCCCGCATTTTTGAAATATTAGTAACCAATTGTCGCAATTCTTGATTTAACGTATTTGACAATTTAGCTTCTAATTCTGTTATTTTTATAATATTTATTACCAATTCATGTTTTGAAACTCTTAACTGATTAAGTAGTAAGAAATGGCTATTTTTCTGAAAAATTTTATGAGCACCTGGTGATTTAATAACTTCCTTTAGTTTAACAAATGTGGGAATGAGTTTATCACATCTGCACTTTTTTAAAAAAGAGATTCTGGCACTTAGCTTACCCTGTTTCAATTGAAGTTTACCTTGTAAGTTGCTCTTCTGTGCTGTTGGTTCCTGGTGAAGGAATAAGACTATTATATAGTCAAACCTGTGGAATATTCATAACTAAACATTCACACATAACATCAGCAATTAAATTTTTTAGTAAGTAAATATTTTGACCTAAGTATCTTAGGACTTTAATCAGCACTGTTATTACAAACAATACTAGGAATAACATACAGTTAGAGCGCATGCTTACAATAGGATATCTATGTTGTTCTTCTGCAAAACGTCCACTACACCACCAGCAATATGTGGCCTTGCATTATCGTGGTGCAATAAGAAGCTATTCTTCAGCAATGGACACTTCCTTTTGACGTGCTGTACCATTGTCCGTAAAACATCTGCATAGTATAAGCTGTTTACAGTATTCCTGGGTTCTACAGCGTGTTGGTAAACAATGCCTTCATAGTCAAAAAACATTATGGTCATAACTTTACCAGCCAATTTTACAGTTTTTGCTTTCTTGAGGGTAGGCAAAGACGGATGCTTCCATTCACTGCTTTGTTGTTTCATTGTAGGGTCATAGTGATACAACCAAGCTTCGTCTGCTGTAATGATGCGTTTTAAGAAGTTGTTGCCTTCTTGCTCCAGTCTTTCTTTCCATTCTGTGTACACATCCACTTGATGCTGCATTTGCTTCGGTGTCAAGAGTTTGGGAATCCATCGGGTGCAAACACGTTTCGGTTCCAAATGTTCAGCCATGACTGAGTGAACACTTCCCACAGAAATATTCAGGACAACATGCAGCTGGCGTACTGTAATTCTGTGATCCTCCTTGATGATAATCGCTGCTTTGTTGATCATTGTCTCTGTGATGGACGTTGAAGGTCTTCCCTCATGTTCAAGATCTTCCACATTTTGCCTTCCTTCCTTAAAAGTTTTATGCCAGCGAAAAACACTTGCCCTCGACATTGCTTCATCATGGAAAGCTTCGCATACCATGTTAAAAGTGTCCGATGCTGATTTTTGCAAATGCACACAAAATTTAATCGCATAACGCTGTTCCAAGGATGCTTCCATTTCGGCGAGTGGTCACAGCTCGTAGGCGCGTTGAAACAAGCTTGCGTTTAGTCATGTGACACTCTGGCACATCATCCCATATACGCCATCTATCAACCTCTTTTGTTAATACAGACAACAACATTTCTTTATTCCACAGAAATTAATATTGTGATGAGTGGTTTCGCGACAGCAAAATTAGTCTTATTACTTATTGAACAGCCCTCATGCATAAATTTATTTTATACAATCGAAGTGACAATTTCCCAAACTTTAGGGATAATAAGAATGTCATTACGGTTTAAATTGGGTCTGTGATGTAAGACTTCAGCACTTTCTTTACATAAACGCACATGTTTATACAAGGTCCGAGAAACTGTCATCCTCAATTGTATAAAATAAATTTATGTATGTTATTTTATTTTAATTTATTTCTAATTATATCTGATTTTATCAGGTATATTCTAATTTAATTCTATAACACGCATAGTGGGATTCCATTGTAAGCATGCGTTCTAACTGTATGTATTCCTGATGTACTGATGATGTCCTAAGATACTTAGGATGAAATATTTACTTATTAAAAAATTTAATTACTGTGGTTTACGTGTGAATGTTTAGTTATGAATAGCCCATAGGTTTCACTATATAATAGAATATCAGCCATCTATCACTGAGCAGTTCCTCAACAAGAGAGACATTTTTCTCAGTCATCACTTTCACAGGTCAACCATCACATCATTTCTCCAATCGGTTCCCACATAAGTAAATCTCTGATGATCTCAAACTAAAAAATTTAGACAGAATTGCATTAGGGATATTAGGGGCCATGAGAAGGTTGCCCCTGGTGGCGAGCTTTTCACTGGATGCTGCTTAAAATTAATGACAGTCTTGGGTCATTTGATTGGCTACCAGTGGAGAATGAACTGCTCCCTCAATCTCCAAAAGTTAAACATGACTAAAACGTCCTCGCCTATTCCCTAGAGAGGAATAAAAGGTATTAGCCGAACTTTCTTAAATATTTTTTTTTCCAATATGACATTCAGTTTTATCCTGCCCCAAACTAAATGTTGAACACTTCCTACTTTAAATTCTCTGTATACTCTTCTTTCCTGAACCACTATAAGAATATTGCAATGTTGGAATATGGCATTAGTAATAACCAGTACATGTCCCGAACAGAAATCCAGAATGTACTTACCATTATCATTGCTGTTTTCGCAATATTTTCCCCAAACATTTCCATATATCTGGTATTCATTTCCTACTCTGCTCTTTAGATATTTTGCTTTCTCTAATGACTTGAAAAATTCCTCAACTTCTTCCTTAGCAAAACAAAGAAGTCTCATTTTCAAATTCTCATTTTGTTATCTGCTGACATCACTCTACTTGTTATTTCCTGCTATTCAAAATTATGTTTAGCATTTAATATTATAGCTATTTCTTCCTTTTCCTGATCATTATTGCCTGAATGTAACATCTTGTACTCTTTATTTAGAAGAATCTCACAATGTTTTCTTTGTTATTTCAGTAATACTAATAATACTTCTTACATTTAAGTCTGCTAATTAGTTCCATTAGTTTCAATTAGTTTGTAGTTAGTTCTATTAGCTAAGTATTCACTGTTTGCCCTTGTTTTCCTAATCTGAACAAGGGGTGAGACTCCAGATGGCATGAAATATCATGCTGTATCATAATTTTGTTTTGGTTTAAGCCAACAGAATGCAATTTGGTCTGCTAAATTTCAAATTGGCAATCCTTCCTCATTCATTTACTGTCCAGTAGATATGTACTAATGGAGTGCATTAGGAAAAGATGAGGATTGGACATAGGGTCATAAGCCTCAGTCAATTCTCCACCTTCCTAAAAAGTCTCTCCTCTCAGTTATATAGCTTTGATCGTTCAGCCCTCCTTATAGCTGTCTTCCTTGTTAGCTCTAGACAGTACTTTTCCTTTAAGAAAATACTTATCCTCTACAAATCTCAGATCCAACAGCAGAGTGCTGCTATGATGTGCATGAAGCTGCCATAAAAACTACATGAAGACTTTACAAATGATCAACAAAGGACATGAGAATGATTAACTCATTTTAGTGAGTTGTTATGCTTTCTTGTACAAATACTGTCTCTGCTCTGTATCATTGCTACTGATACTACCACAGATGTTTATCCTTAACCTAAGATCTATTGTTGTTTATATGTATCTTCTCGAAAGTTGTAAACAATTAAGCTGCAACCAATCACCATCAATTTACAATATAACTTTGAATCCAGCACACTTCTAACTATGCATCATTCATTCTCATTGCTTCCATTCATGGAATAGACTATCTGTATTGAATTTAATTGATTGAATCAATTAAATTAGATATTGGTCTGCATCTGGGTCTTTTTCCTGCCATATTCACATCAAACATCTGTTCTGCTAACTCTCTTATTCCATACCACCTGAGATTACCTCTGCACACAGTCTCCTGAATGCTAACAATATCAAGTTCCTTCCGTCCTAATATCTTCATTTTTAATATGATTCTGCCATTGATGCCATCTTCAAGCTCCGAATTTTTCACCAAACTTTCATATCTGTGGTCTCTAATTTTTGATCACATGCTTTATTTCTAACCCAACTCTTAGGTCAATAACTTAAAACTGGTTTTAACACTGTCTTGTATACTGCCAGTTTACTGTTTTGGCTAATTTCTCTATTATTCCATATAAATTTATTGAACTGGCTCCCAACTATATCAGCTTTGCTTATTCTGTTGTCTATTTTCATAATTCATTTGCCATCTTCACTAAAAACTGTGCCTAAATAGTTGAAATATTTCCTTTTCTATAGGTTCTCCATTGAAAATGCAACTGAAATTTTCTATGTTCCTGCTTATTTTCATAGTTTTGATCTTTTTTTATTGCTGATTTTCATGCCAAATTTGTTACAGCTGTTATTCACTTTAGTTAGAGAATCCTCGAAACTTGCACTGGATTTGTTTAGAATACCTCATCTGCCTTAAGCAAAGAGATACGTATGATATCTGTAATTCTAATATAAGGTTTGATGCCACTTTTTTTCATAATGCAATCCATTTAGATGATGAATAACAGTGGAGAGTGTACATCCTTGCCTTACACCTTATTTAACATTAAAACATTTTGCTGTATTTCCTTCAATTTCAATTGCTAACAACTCAAATATAGACTATGTACTGCTGTATATAATGTTCCATTTATCCAATATAATAGTGCTTTAAAAAGCTTTGTTCTAGACACCTTGTTACATGCATTTTCCAGATCTACAAAACTTAAGTACAGGTCCTTGTTGCATTCTCACGATTTCTGAACAATTTTTTGTAAAGTAAAAATCTGTTTGTTCAGGACAAAAAAAAAATATTTTACATGAACCCAGCTTGTTTGTCTCTCAATGCTTCTGTTTCACAATTTTTCTTAGCCTCTTCTGAAGTACGTTTGCATAAATTTCTCTGTAATTCTCATTGTTATATTCCCCTTTCTTAGAGATGGGAACTATGAGAGCTCTACTCAATCTGGAATTCAACATTCTGACTAGGCCTTCTAGTGAATTATGCAGTGCAATCACTGCAAAACTTTATACTTTCATATTTGAGCATTTCTGCCCAGACATCATCCACTCCAGCTGCCAATCCATATGGCAGACTCTTCTATTGTTTCTTCCAGTGCTTGTTTCATTTAACAGTTTTTGATAGTAATTCCTCCTGACATCTAGTATCTTCAGTTTTCATATTACTTTTATCATCTTTGATTCCTTTTATAGTACTCTTTCCTCCAATAGCCTCCAGAATATTTTGCCATCATCCTGATATTTATTTACTGCCCATCATCACCAATAAAGATATTTTTTTTGTCTGTAAACTGCATGTGTTCTAAAGATTGATTTGTATGTATGAGGGGATGAAAAACTACAGTTTCAGGAGAAAACCCTGCTACCTTCGTATAAGATCGGTTAACTCACCTTCAGTTGAAAAAGCCCATATAAGCATTCCTCTCATCACAATGAGAATCGAACCCAGGTCTTTTCCAATCTAAGGGCACAATGTTATGCTGTTCTTCTAATTGTGCTACAAAGGCTATTTCAGGTAAGATTTATGCACGCATACTTCAGAAGAGGTTACGAGGTTATGGCAAGTCAGAATTAGCACACGAGTTCAGACCCCCTCCCTCTTCAAACAGTATTAGATGGAAGGAAAACAAAGTGCTGCATAAAAGTCATTAGAAGTCAGAGAGACTGTTTTTGAAATCAGAAGTAGATTTAAAACCTTCCTGAAAATTCAACAAATATGGCTGTACCAATTTACTAAAAATCTGTGCACAGGCAATTAATACTTGCTAACTTCTATCATAATCAACCCATAGATTTACAACAAGAATATAATTAGAACTCTGGTTCATGGTGTTGTCTGTTACACATTTAAACTGTTCCCAATCAACTAATTGTTGCTGTTTGTGTACTGTGATAAAATTTTTGGGATCATGAATATGAGAAATCTGTCAAAACACTAAACTAGCTGTACAGAAGAAAGTTTTTTTATTTTAACTTATGGATCTAAGAGATGGGTTAGAAATAAAAAAAAAAATTCCATAAAAATTAACTTCAGCAAAGACTGGAAATCACAGATATGAAAATCCTGAGGAAAAATTAGAGTGAACAGATGGTATCAAATGACAGAATCATATTAAAACATTAGGAAGTAACCTGATATTAGTATTCAGAAATTTGTTAGCAGAGCTACTCACAAGTGGTATAAACAGAACTGGAGAGGAAAGGTCAGCAAAACAGATGTTTAATGCCAGGATAGACAGAATAGATGCAGTCAGAAGCGCCTTAGAAGAATGAAATATAAGATCTCACAACATTGGAGTCCTCTCAGATTACAAGCTGATTTGGAGGGAAAATTGTTAGGAAGTTATTACTAATGTGAACTCATTCATAGACATATCGCAATATTTTGTACATCCCTTGGGCATGCATATTAGGAATCTGATGATTAAGAACATGAGATAGCAGCAGATTTTAGACAGATGAGATGCAGTAAATTGTACTTAGCTTCCAGCAACTGCAAACAGTTTAGGCCAGCTGCCAACCAATTTCCAAAACTGAGTAGATTTTATATATACACCCAATTCTCCATTTACACGGTAGATTGGTTCCAGAAAAAAAACATGTAAAAAGAATACAGTGCATATGAAAAAATAGAAGAATGGTTCCAGATGTGAAAACCCGATATGAACAATAAATTATTTACAAACAAAATATATGAAAATCATTGAATAAAACTATTTAATTTTAATGGAATGTTTTTTTTTTTTTTTTTTTTTTTTAATTTTAAATACTTATTTCAAGTATATACATCTGTATCTTTCTTAAAGAAAATAGTGTGTCACTAATAAAACAGAAATTCGAAAAGGCTCAAATACACCAAATACATATGGTTATTAGTTAAATTTTATTTGCCATCACTTTCTGACAGTAGCCACATTCTTCTGTGTGAGACTGGAATTAAATCACTTGAAACACTTTGGCCTTCTTGCTAATGCCGAAACATTTTCTTCAGTAAAAAGAACCAAATTAGCACTAATTTAACAATAATTCTGAAGGTTGATTTTTTTACCATGAACTCTGTAATTAATCATTGAGATCCTGTTTTGACTAGATCTTTGTATAATTCTTCATATTGCATCATACAGGACTTCAGTTCACATTTAAACTGTTCAACTCATTCGATATTTGGATTATGTGTAAGAAAATGACTTTGCAATTTACTAGACACTTGAAGCCCTTCTTTAATTACTCCTGCAGTGTGTAGAATTTCTTCATCATCATCACTTTTTTCTTTTTCATAGAAATTCTCAAGGACAGCTTCTATTATTTTATCATCACTACAGCCTTGTCAGCCATCAATTCTTCAATATCTGCAGACAAAAAAAATCATCAAAACCTTCTCTGCCAACTGCATGTGCTAATCTGATGATATTGGGATATTCAGTTGTATGCAAAGGTATGGGGTTTTTTCTTTTTCACACCTTCTGGCTAAGTAGCTTTCCAGCATGCATTTAAAGTTAATGGTTTCAATTCTGTTTCAATTCAATTCTGGAGTGCTTAAGGGTCAAAGCTGTATAACTGAGAGGAGACCTCCATATAGCCTTTAAAGGAATGCGGAGAACCGACCAGGGCTTCTGACCTAATGTCCAATCCTCACCTTCTCATGGTGCACCCTGTTGGGTATCTACTTTGATACTGAACGAACGAGGATGGGCTAGCAATTTGGGATTTAGCCGACCAAATTGTATTCTTATTGGTTAAACCAAAATTAAAAATGATGGTACAACATGACAAAATTTCATGCCGGCTGGGGCGTCGCACGGTTAAACAAGGCTCCCGTTGTTTTCGCCAGGGAACCAGGGTGAACAGCGAAAAGTCAGCTACTGGAACAAATCTGAAAACAAACCCCAACTCAACATCACCAGAGTTAAAGATCGGTACTATCAACGTAAGAAGCCTGAATGGCAAAGAAGTGGAGCTAGCTGAGGAATTAGATAAGTACCAGATCGACATAATAGGGGTGAATGAAACAAAAAAGACCAAAACTGGTGAGATCTTTCTGAGCAATAAATACAAAATGTTATATTCAGGCAATGACAATCAAGGAAAAGAAGGAGTAGCCATAGTATTCAACACAAAATACGAGGCTAATCTTCTTGAATGGCAGTCAGTCTCAAATAGAGTAATGTGGGCAAATATGAGAATGGGGAACTGGACAATGAGACTTATTTGTGCCTATGGTCCCACAGAAGGTTCTACTAAGGTAGAAGTGGAGGAATTTTTTAGAAAAAGCAACTGACACAATGAAAAAGGAAAAGTTGGTCCTTGTTGGGGATCTAAATAGTAGAGTAGGAAATGATTGTGAGACATACAAAAATATTTTGGGAAAATTTGGAGAAAAGAGCAAAGCTAATAATAATGGCAAATATCTGTTGGATTTCTGCGCAGGACATGGACTGGTTATTACTAACATCATGTTCCAACATGAAAATGTGCACAAATTCACATGGAGAGAAGAGGCTAGGAATAAGAAAAGTCTCATTGACTTTTATTGTTGATAGTGATGTTTTCTCCCTGGTGCAGGACACCAGAGTGTACAGAGGATTTGAAATTGGAAGTGATCACTATTTAGTCTTGAGCAGGATAAAATTGAATTTCATATTGGAAAGAATAACATGTAAGAAAGTTTTAAAGCGAATAAAAGTTGAGCAGCTCTCAGATGTGAACTGTAGACTAAAATACAGAAATATTATTGAAAAGAAAATGAAAGAGTTTGAGAACAGGAATCAAACCTTGGAGATTCAGTGGCAAACTCTGAAGGAAACATTGATTGATTCTGCCAGAGAGGCATGTGGTGAGGTTGTGTGCAAGGATAAAAAAATCAGAACTCCCTGGTGGACACAGGAAGTTAAAGAGGCAGTGAAGGAAAAGAAGAAAGCATATCAAAAGTTCCTGTCAAATAAGTCAGCTTTTACTCTTACAGAATACAGAGACAAATGTAAGAAAGCTAAACAGTGTGTAAAACTAGCTAAACAAAAGTCATGGGAGGACTTTGGCAAGAATATAGAAAATAAATATCAAGAAGGTGGCAAAATATTCTGGAGGTTGTTGAAGAAGCTTAGGAATGGAGGAAAGAGTGCTGTAAAAGGAATTAGAGATGATAAAGGTGAAATGAAAACAAGAGAAAAAGATATCCTTGAAGTATGGAGTAATTACTTTGAAAAACTGCTAAATGAAAGCAGTGATGACAGCACAGTGATAAAAAACACTGACCAGGCATGCAGTCAGGAATACATATCCATACTTGAAGTAGAAAAAACCATCAAAGGCTTGAAATGTGGAAAGGCAGCAGGAGTAGATGATATTCGATCAGAAATGCTGAAGTATGGTGGTATAAGAGTATTACCGTGGTTGCACTTCATAGTTCAGAAAGCCTGGACAGAGGGACGAATTTCCGATGATTGGAGTAGAGCTCTCATAGTACCCATATATAAAAAGGGAAATAAAACTGAATGTGAGAATTACAGAGGTATTTCCCTACTGAGTGTTCCTGGCAAGATCTATGCAAGTATAGTTGAGAAGAATTGTGGAAGAAAAGCTTGGTGAAGAACAAGCTGGATTCAGGCCAAATAGAGGCTGTCAGGATCAGATCTTCACTTTACGACAAATAGTCGAGAAAGCATGGGAATATAACAAAGATCTGTATTTAAGTTTTGTCGATTTGGAAAAGGCATATGACAAGGTGCCAAGAGAGAAGCTATTCAATACGCTGCAGTTATATGGTGTCAATGGGGCATTATATCAAGCAATACTTAGTCTTTATTTGAGTTGTGAGTCAGCAGTTAGAATTGAAGGAAGTACAGGAAGATAGTTTAATGTTAAATCTGGTGTGAGACAAGGATGTACATTATCCCCTCTGTTATTCATTATCTATATGGATCACATTATGAAGGAATGTGGTATTAAACCTGATATCAAAATTGGAGATGTTAATGTCAGCTCTTTGCTTTATGCGGATGATGTTATACTTCTAAATAAATCCGCTACAAGTCTGCAAGATTCTCTGACTAAATTGAATAGCTGTTGTAATAGATATGGTATGAAGGTCAGCAATAAAAAGACAAAGACAATGAAAATAGGCAGAATCATTGAAAATGTCAACTGTGTTGTGAATGGAGAACCTGTGGAACAAGTAAAACATTTCAGCTACTTAGGCACAATTTTTACTGAAGATGGTAATCTAAATATAGAAATAGACAACAGAATCAGCAAAGCTGGTATCGTGGGAAGTCAACTGAATAAATTCATATGGAATAAGAAAGAAATTAGTCGGAACACTAAATTAGCTGTATATAAGACTGTGTTCAAACCAGTTTTAACTTATGGAGCTGAGAGCTGGGTCAGAAGTAAAACACTTGACCAAAGACTAGAGACCACAGATATGAGAGTCCTGAGAAAGATTAGAGGCGTGAACAGATGGCATCAATGGCAATATCATATTAAAAATGAGGATATTAGGAAAGAACTTGACATTGTCAGCATCCAGGAATGCGTTAGCAGAACTAATCTCAGGTGGTATGGTCACTTAAACAGAATGGGCGAGGAAAGATTAGCAAAACAAGTGTTCTCTGCCAGGTTGGCAGCAAAACGACCCAAAGGAAACCAAGATATAGGTGGATTGATACGGTACAAAGTGCCTTAGACGATAGAAATATAAGATCTGATAATGTTGGAGTCTTGACAAGTAACAGACTGATTTGGAGGAAAATTGTAGATAGGAAGTTAGTAATGATGTAATTTTTTCATGTAGTACTGTCATATCCTGCACCCCTTGAGGGTACATGGCAGGAATTTGATGATGATGATGATGGTTTCAATTCTGATAATGCTAACTTAGCAAGTTTGATGCAATCCAAAATAGAAAATTTCTTCCACACATCAATAACTGTCAGTATATTATCCTTATCTAATTTACCCAAAATGTATTGGAATGTTCTTCTTATGTAGTAAGTTTGAAAGTAGTGATCACACCCTTGTCTAGTGGCTGTATTAAGGATGTTGTATTAGGTGGCAGAAAACAAAATTCCACATTCAGGTGTTCTAAAACAGGATGGCCAGGTGCACTGTCTATAATCAATAAGACTTTTTATCCCAGATCCCCCCCCCCCTCATCAAATAGTGTTTAACTTCTGGAAAAAAAACAATGATGGAACCATTCATTAAAAATTTATCTTGTAACAAAACTTTTTTTTGTTTGCCTTCCAGTGCACTGGTAATGTGTTAAAATCTACACCTTTCATTGCCCATGGTCTTTGGGATCAATTAATGAGTAATGATTTTAAACATTTCGAACTGGAAACAAGAAACGATTGTTTAGCAAACAGCTTAACTCCTTCCAAGCAGCTTTATATAGGCGGGCCTCTGGTAAACAATTTAACTTTGAGAAATCAGCATAGCACCCTTCCAGGAACCAACGGCAAGTGAATATAACGGATCATCTGTCGGCTTAACTTCGAGGGATCGTAATTACAAAAATTTATTTTTTTGTTGTTGCCACAATTATCTACATTCTGTAGCGTAGAGTAATCCTTGATATTTAAAACATCAAAGGGGCTCCCCAAAATTCAAGTTTAAGTACATATGTACCATTCTAGGAAATGATAATTATAATGGAAATACCCTTTTTAACATAACTTAATTCAAACAGAAATTTTTAAAATAAGCACCATTTGAACCATGTAAAATCAAAATATGACATGTAAAAATAGAATTGCTTCTGTTTTCTAAACTGTGTTATTTTGAAATTGTGTAAAAAAAGGTGATGCAAAAAGAGAATTAGATGTGTGTGTCTTGATAGGTAACAGATTGGTCTGGAGGAAAATTGTAGATAGGAAGTTAGTAATGATGTAAATTTTGCATGTAGTATTATCATATCCTGTACACCCTCTTGAGGGTACATGTCAGGAATTTGATGATCATTTTATATATATATATATAAAATAAAAAGCATTAGAGAAGGATGAAAAAAGAGCATTTTGAAATTTTACATTTACAATTATACCACGTGGTTAACGTCTTTCAATACTGCTATCCATTTCATATATTTTAAGCAATAATAAAACAAGTGTTGCCATTTCAAGGAAACAGCAACTACTGATATTTGTTATCATTATTATTATGAAAGATTCAAATGGTGACTCAGGTCCACACAGATTAAATAATGATGCATTTCTATCAGAAAAGTAGACCATTTATATTCAGTTAAATTAAATGAGCCAGCCATTTTGATTATTATTATTATTTTTAGATCAGTACTATAGACAAAAGGTCTCAAAACCGTATAACATAATCTTGCTGGTTGCATATGGACAATTAGAAAGAGAGAAGAAACAAACAAGAGAGATAAGATGATGGTTTGATGTTTGAAGTTGAACTGTATATAGATGCCTCAAAAATCACCTTCAATAAAAGAAACAGATTCTTCTGCCTTAACCTGTTTCTAGAAAAAATGAATTCACCAATAAACTTATCAGTCAAAAGCAATGTTCTGAAAGAGAAAAGTCAAATATTCAAACCAATTCACTATGGAAAAATAAAACTCTGGTGCTTTACCATTTTTGGACATCCTCCTTACTAGAACATCTTCTAGTACCTTATCTACAAGCATCTTTCGAAAACCCACATTTACTGGCAGATACATTCACAAAAGGTCTACGCACCACGTCTCAAAAATTTAACATTCTTAAATCTCTAATTCATAGAGCACATAAACTTTGCTCTTCCCCAATAATCTTACAACAAGAACTTTCCATCATTAAAAAGTTAATGGAATCAAAT
Organism: Typopeltis vanoorti; assembly: GCF_054136105.1. Classification (NCBI taxonomy): domain Eukaryota; kingdom Metazoa; phylum Arthropoda; class Arachnida; order Uropygi; family Thelyphonidae; genus Typopeltis; species Typopeltis vanoorti. The sequence continues at coordinate 67,696,442 of NC_143549.1, read as the reverse complement.
GATTATAACTCCAATCAAATCCAACAGATACTTGACTCTTATGTTCCAACACCTACAGTTTCTTCAACAGTCTGCAGAGTTCCTATTCCGTACATTCTCAGAACCTATAGGTAGAATTCTGAAAAAGTATCAATTGATTCCAACATATATTCCTATCAACAAAATTTCTTCTTTATTACCTTCTACAAAGGATAAACTGTCTTCTCTATCTTTGGCTGGCATTTACCAAATACCTTGCGAATGTGATGTCCTTTATTTTGGGCAAACTGGTTGTTCTTTGGAAAAAAGAATAAAAGAACATCAATATTATATTGATTATAACAAACCTCTGAAATCTGGTCTGGCACAGCACAATATTGACTCTACTCACAGTGTCCAGTGGGATAAAGCAGTTTTCCTCCATAGATGCAGATTCAAATATGAACGCTTATTCAAAGAAAGTTGTGAAACTATCTTACACCGACCGAATTTAAATAGAAATGACTATGTCTCTCTCTCTCTCAAAGATCTGGGAGACTTTTATCTTATGTAAAAAACCATATATCTTAATAGATTAAATTTGTTATTTCTATTATTTCCTAGCACACAGTAACAATTATATTTTAATAGGTGATCCACCGAACGTTTTGCTTGTATTCCATTCCTATTACTGTTACAGACACTGAAGATGTACTATTAATTTTAGTACGAAATATCCTTTTACTAATTAAAGATATCACTGTGGTTTTTACGTGTTACTTTATTATTCAATTACTATGCCACAGGTTCCACTAAAAATCAAACCATTTCTATATTTTCTTCCATGAAATATTCAGAGGACAGATACAATATTTCTTCCAACATTTATTTATATATTTTTTTGCAATACATAAGAGTACTTACTTGGAATCTTTATTGTCCTTTGGTTTAATTCCCCCAAGATTTAAGACAACTGAAAAATACACAAATAAACAATATAAATTACTTAAATATAAAGAGCCAATCAGCTTCATTTCGGTGATATAAACATTATTTAAATTAAGGGGATATTAAATCCCACATTGTTTAAATAATCCTCCTTAATGTAAATAATATTTATATCGCCGAAATGAAGCCGATTGGCTCTTTATATTTAAGTAACTTAATGGGTGCACCTTTTTGACAACTCGTATAGCAGGGTATATAAGTTCTTTTCACTATACCCTTTGGTATTAATTTGGTCTAGCTACTCACTGATGAAACCTCAATAAAGGCTGAAACCGGTCTGGGTAGTGACCTCCCACCATAATGTAATAACAGCATACATTTCTTAGGAAATGTGTTTTTACATTATGGAAAATACCAAGAATAGTGATCAGAACTTTGCCACCTTTGCTATGAGCTGCCCGAGTTTGTACTACGTACTAGGACTATGCGCATTTGCTCACGCTAGTAGTCCCCAATACTTCTATAGTTTATTATACTATATTCGGCATGAAACTCTCTGATTCCAATCTTTGAGTTTCTAATTCGGTTTTAAAACAATGTGGGATTTAATATCCCCTTAATTTAAATAAATAATATAAATCTTTGTTACAGAAATATGACTATTGCTTTTGGACTATGACTACAGTAATTTTCATATAATGAAGTGAAAAAAAAAAAAAAAACACTTAGATACTGTCTTATTTGAATGTTCTGGAATACAGGAAATCTGTTTCTATCCAAAACAAGTTACTTTTGGATACGTCCATGTGTAAGATTAGTACTCTACAAAGAATGTTAAGGTTAGCACATATTTTAAAGAATGTGGGAATAAAGTGGACGATGTCCTTAATAAGTTTCTTTCATCCGTAAATTAAGAAAAAACACCATACGTACGTATGAAGAAACCAGGTGTACAGGAAATTTATTACTCATGTGACATTTTGCTACATAGTGAAGATGTCAAGGACATTTAAAAATATCACAAATCTATTATACAGTGAAACCTGTGGAGTATTCATAGCTAAACATTTCACACATAAACCAAAGTAATTAAATTTTTAATAAGTAAATATTTAGTCCTAAGTATATCTTAGGAACTAAACAATACTAGGAATAACATAGTTAGAACACATGCTTACAATGGAATCCTGCCATGCATGCAGTAGCATGTAATAGAATTAAATTAAAATAAAATAAAATAACATACATAAATTTATTTTATACAATTGAGGATGACAATTTACCAGACGTTAGAGATAATAAGAACGTCATTATGGTTTAAATTGGATCTGTGACATAAGGCTTCCATAAATGCTTATGTTTATATAAGGATCTATGTAGAAATTTAGTGTTTTCCCATTGGATCGTATGGTTTGGATTTTCAACTCTGTTGTGTGAGGCCAGATTTGTGGAGTTTGATAAGACGGATATGATCTTGATGTTCAGAGATGCATTTACCAATAGACCTTCATGTCTGTCTGTAGTAAGACATCTTACAAGAATATGGAACTTTGCAAATGCCAAGTAGCATCAAAGGTGAGAGTTTGTCTTTAGAAGGAAGGTAGCAAATACTGTAGATCTGGTTAATTGATTTGTAGGTAGCAGCAAGTTTGTATTTCTTCATAATTTTTGACAGAGGTTCAGAGATGCCTTTGACATACGGTATGGGAGTCCTACAGGCTTGTTCTTGTCTAGGCTGATGAATAGGTAAGTGACTGATGATTTTTTGAGTTGTTTTTGGATTGTATCCATTTAGTATGGCTGTATTTTTGATGATTTCCAATTCTTGGTTTAAAGATTCTTTGGATGTGTAAATCAAGAAAGGAAATATCTTGTGATGATTCTTTTTCTAGTGTGAATTTGATGCGAGGATGAAAATTATTGATCTTATCTAGAAATGAGTATAGTTCTTGTTCAGCATGACTCCAGACTGCAAAGACATCATCTACATATCTTAGCCTAATTTTTGGTGTAGGTTCGAGCATGAAAATTTTTTCTTCAAGGCATTCCAGAAAAAGGTTGGCTAAGTTGAGAGCTGCAGCCCTCACCAACTATCCCAACCTAAACAAATATGGTTGTATCAGACTCTCTCCCTCATATGGGAAACCCTCATCTGGAAGTCAAGCCCAACAACCAAGAACACCTAACCAAAGCCAATAGGTGGCATAATTGTAAGACTTTAGGTCTTCCTGCATCTCTCCAGTTTTTCTTGTTTATTACTGAAGTGTGCCTGCATGCAGGTGTCTAACACAAGTATATTAATCCCTGATGATAATACCAATTTGACTTTGGCAAAATATAGGATACTAAGTAAATGATTTTATTTATTAACAAATACATTATCAATTTCTATTAAACAACATATGAAACCTTAGTAATATGTCCTCTAAGCCTTCTAGAGGAAGCTATATTCAACTCTGTCTACCAAAAACCCCTAAATCCCTAGCTTCATCTATTTCCTGGAGTACAGTTCTATCAATGCGGTACACAGCTTGTAATCTATTTATTCCAAAATGCACAACTTTAGATATCTCCACATTAAAATGACACCCATTATCTTTTGTCCATACCTACAGCCTATATAAATCATCCTGCAAGCACTCCACATCTTAATAAATTATGATGTGACCATCATAACTTATTAAGGTTATTCTTCCTCTTACTTGCCACATAGTGAAAGAACTCTTTGGGATTTCCTTTGGAGTGCTCGGCTAGTTTCTTCTTGTAATATGATTTTGCCTTCATTACCATACTGGTCACCTTTCTTGACTGACTTATTTTTCCGAAGCTCATTCTTAATGATATTACTCATCCATGAACTCCTACCTGATTAACCCTCATTATCTTAGGTATACAATTTAATATAGCTTCTAGAGGAAGCTATATTAAATCATATCTCACAAGTCAAGACTGCATCGTCACTTTCCCCAAATGGAGGTAATGTGGTCACCTTAATTATGGATAGCTCTTTTGATTCTATGACCAGGTTTACTACTCTTGCACATCAAGGCCCCCCCCCCCCCATCATATGCTGCCTTTAGTCTATATCTCCACTGTTGAAGTCCCCTATAATAATCACCTGACCTGCACTCATTGTACTAATTTTCCAATGCATTGCTTTCCAGATCATCCCTGAAACTCCCTGGCCAACAGCAGCAACAACAGTATATTTTGTCTTAATGGCCTTGATCTCACCAGACTGCTTCAAATGAACAGCCACCATCCTGCCTATCTCCTATTCTTTTTGGCTGCAATTCATCAGCTATTATCAGCAGTTCTCCTCCCCCATCCTATCTTCCTTGAAAATACTAAATTCCCTGTGACTACATCATCTGCTGTTGTCCAAGTCTCACTAATGCCTATAACTTTTGGCAAGGTAGCATTAACCAGTACCAAAACTCCTCCCTCTTGTACCTGATATTTCTAGCATTGGTATATAGAAACTACAGCATCCCTTTAGGTGGCCCCCAACTACCTTTACTTCCTGAATTGACTACCCTATTAAATAGGGTAGTCAATTCAGGTAGTCAATAGGGTAGTAGATTCTGCACTTGCTGATCATTCTCACACTCACTCACCTCACTGGTGCCTTCACACACACATTCATCTGCCTCTTCCCTAATTGCTTAAGTTTTCCTGAATTTGCATTTCAGCATGCTCGGTGAACAAAGTTCTCTCTAGACACCCAACACCAAAACCATTTAGATGCAATTTGTTAGTTTTATACAAAAACACAGGCTATAGGTCCACAAACTCTACATTATTCCTTCTGCACAACCTGTTTATTGATTTGTTTGCCATAATGCAATCCTCCTCAATTCATTTCTATCACTTGCAACTGCCAACCAAGACAGTTAGTTCTTTTGCCTCACCTTTATGCATCCAGATGGCATGACTAACATCATTAATTTTTGTGCCAGGGAAACATGATTTTGTTATAATTTCATTGAGTACTTCTTTGATCAATGAGTCCCCACACATAATATCTCCTTATCATGTTTTTCTCATTTGTTGACCTGATCTCAATTTTTACCTTGAACTATTTGCAACTTTTTCTTATCATCCCTGCTGATCTCTTGGTGCTTCTGCAACTTTTTGATTTCACACTTTGTCCTGTGAAAGATAATATTTAAATGCATTATTTCATTATTTATGTCTACTTCTCCTGTATTTCTACTGACACATGTTCAATATTAATTTTGACATCATCATTTACCACTGACACTATCTGCTCTACTAACAGTCACTTCGTTCTCGCAACCTAACTGGCACTTACTGTTGAAACACTTAATACAAGTTCATTCAAATGTTTCACTCTCCTTCCATAAGGCCTTTAATTTTTGCAGTGAATACATCTCACAAACACTGCACTGCACAAAATCACATAAATTCAAATCATCCAATCAAGATTTCGTGGCTACCATTTGTACTATCATGCAGTGCTATACCGACACTATTGTACTTAAAGAAAAAAAAATACAATGTTATACCAACTAAACAACTCAGTCAATTACACACCCATAGTATCACCTGTGTAATTCTATAAATTAATTTTCCCTCACCTTGCATGGATTCTTCTCTCTCTAGTCTATATATCCATGACTGAAATAAATAATGATAATAGCCATATATCCTTTATCCATCAGATTTTATCTTTCTATGTAGTTCACAATCCTCTTCAGATGATCCTGGTCTGTATCAGCATCCAATTGTGTATCTTGTACTGTTAACTTCTAATACCAAAGAGCCTCAAATCCATTTCCTGGGCTGTTACTGATGTTACAATTACCATTGCTGGAGATTTTTACTCTGACTGGATTTAATTCCTCTGCAGTTGATAACACTTACCTACCCTTCTTATTTGTCTTCCCAGAATAAACTGTCAATCCATCACATTCTATTCCTATTACATTATCAGCCTTTCATCAGTCAGGTCTCACTTATGACTATATTTTTTGGTTTCATTACATTGATTAATGCTAAAACTTATCACCTTTTATTTCTGATGCACCAGGTATTATTTGTATGCATGACAGCTGACAATAGGCTGATGAGTTGAATATTCAACCCACACACACACACAACTGCATTTTCATAGTTTACAACTTTCTTTCTTGGCAAACTAGTCTTCATTTCCTGGGTCACTTAATTAAAGCACTCGTTCACACTTTGTGCAACCAACCACTGAGATATACACCTAGTTTCCCTAACAATTAAATATTTAAAAAAATATGTAGTAAACACACTCTGTTTTTAATAATTGTTAACACGTGTACAGAAAAATGGAATTTTTAAATTAATATATTTCATCTTCGTTACAAGAACATCATTAAGGAGAGAAGATCAGTTGAAAACATTCAAAATATGAGTCGTGTAGAACTGCTTGCTAGCTAATGTCTTGATCATAGCTGAGTAAAGAGGAGAATACACAATTAGAGGTCAAAGGAAAACAATGGTTAGCTTTTGCAATTCAAATAAAAGGTTACATAACTTATTCATATAAGTTAATTCATATAACTTATAACTTATTCAGGGGTGCTTAAGGGTCAAAGCTGTATAACAGAGAGGAGACCTCCACATAGCCTTTAAAGGAATGTGGAGAACCGACCAGGGCTTCTGACCTAATGTCCAATCCTCACCTTCTCATGGTGCACCCTGTTGGGAATCTACTTGGATACTGACCGAATGAGGATGGGCTGGCAATTTGGGATTTAGATGACCAAATTGTATTCTTATTGGTTAAACCAAAATTAAAAATGATGGTACAACATGACAAAATTTCATGCCGGCTGGGGCGTCGCACGGTTAAACAAGGCCCCCGTTGTTTTCACCAGGGAACCAGGGTGAACAGCGAAAAGTCAGCTACTGGAACAAATCTGAAAACAAACCCCAACTCAACATCACCAGAGTTAAAGATCGGTACTATCAACGTAAGAAGCCTGAATGGCAAAGAAGTGGAGCTAGCTGAGGAATTAGATAAGTACCAGATCGACATAATAGGGGTGAATGAAACAAAAAAGACCAAAACTGGTGAGATCTTTCTGAGCAATAAATACAAAATGTTATATTCAGGCAATGACAATCAAGGAAAAGAAGGAGTAGCCATAGTATTCAACACAAAATACGAGGCTAATCTTCTTGAAATGTGGGCAAATATGAGAATGGGGAACTGGACAATGAGACTTATTTGTGTCTATGGTCCCACAAAGGTTCTACTAAGGTAGAAGTGGAGGAATTTTTTGAAGCTTTAGAAAAAGCAACTGACACAATGAAAAAAAAGGAAAAGTTAGTCCTTGTTGGGGATATAAATTGCAGAGTAGGAAATGATTGTGAGACATACAAAAATATTTTGGGAAAATTTGGAGAAAAGAGCAAAGCTAATAATAATGGCAAATATCTGTTAGATTCCTGCTCAGGACATGGACTGGTTATTACTAACACCATGTTCCAACATAAAAATGTGCACAAATTCACATGGAGAGAGGCTAGGAATAAGAAAAGTCTCACTGACTATGTTATAGTTGATAGTGATGTTTTCTCCCTGGTGCAGGACACCAGAGTGTACAGAGGATTTGAAATTGGAAGTGATCGCTATTTAGTCTTGAGCAGGATAAAATTGAATTTCATATTGAAAAGAATAACATGTAAGAAAGTTTTAAAGTGAATAAAAGTTGAGCAGCTCTCAGATATGAACTGTAGACTAAAATACACAAAGATTATTGAAGAAAAAAGGAAAGAGTTCGAGAACAGCAACCAAACCTTGGAGATGCAGTGACAAACGCTGAAGAAAACATTGATTGATTCTGCCAGAGAGGCATGTGGTGAGGTTGTCTGCAAGGATAAAAAAATCAGAACTCCCTGGTGGACACAGGAAGTTAAAGAGGCAGTGAAGGAAAAGAAGAAAGCATATAAAAAGTTCCTGTCAAATAAGTCACCTTGTGCTCTTAGAGAATATAGAGACAAATGCAAGAATGCTAAACACTGTGTAAAACTAGCTAAACAAAAGTCATGGGAGGACTTTGCCAAGAATATAGAAAATAAATATCAAGAAGGTGGTAAGATATTCTGGAGGTTGTTGAAGAAGCTTAAAAATGGAGGAAAGAGTGCTGTAAAAGGAGTTAGAGACGATAAAGGTGACATGAAAACAGGAGAAAAAGATATCCTTGAAGTATGGAGTAATTACTTTGAAAAACTGCTAAATGAAACAAGCAGTGATGACAGCACAGTGGTAAAAAAACACTGACCAGGCATGCAGACAGGAATACATACCATACTTGAAGTAGAAAAAGCCATCAAAGGCTTGAAAGGTGGAAAGGCAGCTGGAGTAGATGATATTCGACCAGAAATGCTGAAGTATGGTGGTATAAGAGTCTTACAGTGGCTGCACTGCATAGTCCAGAAAGCCTGGACAGAGGGACCAATTCCCGATGATTGGAGTAGAGCTCTCATAGAACCCATATATAAAAAGGGAAATAAAACTGAATGTGAGAATTACAGAGGTATTTCCCTACTGAGTGTTCCTGGCAAGGTCTATGTAAGTACACTTGAGAAACGGTTGAGAAGAATTGTGGAAGAAAAGCTGGGTGAAGAACAAGCTGGATTCTGGCCTAATAGAGGCTGTCAGGATCAGATCTTCACTTTACAACAAACAGTCGAGAAAGCATGGGAATATGACAAAGATCTGTATTTAAGTTTTGTTGATTTGGAAAAGGCATATGACAAGGTGCCAAGAGAGAAGCTATTCAAATACGCTGCAGTTATATGGTGTCAATGGGGCATTATATTGAGCTATACTTAGTCTTTATTTGAGTTGTAAGTTAGTAGTTAGAATTGAAGGAAGTACAGGAAGTTGGTTTAATGTTAAATCTGGTGTGAGACAAGGATGTACATTATCCCCTCTGTTATTCATTATCTATATGGATCACATTATGAAGGAAAGTGGTATTAAACATGATATCAAGATTGGAGATGTTAATGTCAGCTCTTTGCTTTATGCAGATGATGTTATACTTCTAAATATATACGCTACAAGTCTGCAAGATTCTCTGACTAAATCGAATAACTGTTGTAAAAGATATGGTATGAAGATCAGCAATAAAAAGACAAAGACAATGAAAATAGGCAGAATCATTGAAAATGTCAACTGTGTTGTGAATGGAGAACCTGTGGAACAAGTAAAACATTTCAGCTACTTAGGCACAATTTTTACTGAAGATGTTAAATTAAATATAGAAATAGACAACAGAATAAGCAAAGCTGGTATGGTGGGAAGTCAATTGAATAAATTCATATGGAATAAGAGAGAAATTAGTTGGTACACTAAGTTAGCTGTATACAAGACAGTGTTCAAACCAGTTTTAACTTATGGATCTGAGAGCTGGGTCAGAAGTAAAACACTTGACCAAAGACTAGAGATCGCAGATATGAGAGTCCTGAGAAAGATTACAGGCGTAAACAGATGGCATCGATGGCAATATCATATTAAAAACGAGGATATTAGGAAAGAACTTGACATTGTCAGCATCCAGGAATGCGTTAGCAGAGCTAATCTCAGGTGGTATGGTCACTTAAACAGAATGGGTGAGGAAAGATTGCCAAAACAAGTGTTCTCTGCCAGGTTGGCAGCAAAACAACCCAGAAGAAGACCAAGATATAGGTGGATTGATATGGTACAAAGTGCCTTAGACGATAGAAATATAAGATCTGATAATGTTGGAGTTTTGACAAGTAACAGACTGATTTGGAGGAAAATTGTAGATAGGAAGTTCGTAATGATGTAGTTTTTTTCATGTTGTACTATCATATCCTGTACACCCCTTGATGGTACATGGCAGGAATTTGATGATGATGATGATAACTTATTCATCATTAAAAAAAAATTAACAGTTAATCTTGACTACTTCATAAAACTTTGACACAGTTATGCAGTTTGAATTGGTTAAGATTTGGGCAATGTCATAAATTTCAAGTCTCAAGATATGTATAAGATCAAATTTAAATTTGAGTAGAATGCAGAATCCCAGTTTGATTCCAAAGAAATGCATGTTTGGCATCGATGACATATTAAGAAAGGCCACACTTCAGCTGACAAGAATTTGATGCAGTCCTGGATTCTAATTTCAGCATAAGAGTTTTTGATGCCCTAACTTCAAGGAACACCTGAACAAATAGCTGGGTTCTTCACAAGTATAATTATACACCACCATCAAACCAGCTTAGAAACTACCATCTTTTCTACCATTCACCAGGGATAAATTACCTCCTTTGTCCTTGTTGGTGTCAATCGAGTACTCTGTACATATCGACTTCATTATTTTGGACAGACATGCTAACTGCTTGACAGCATGCTTGTCTCAAAGCAGTCATGATACCTGTTCTTTTTATTTTTTCTTTTTGTAAGCGTTTATTTGAACTACAAATTGAACTCTTAATAGTGTATTCTTCTGTTTATTCAGCTATAGCTGAGATACAAGTATGAGATTGCTGTCTTGCCTGTTTGGCTATAGAAGGACAGTTTGCAACTCAAGGGACCTGGCAGGTCTAGGATATGTGGCTGTTCTTTGGTGGAGCAAATATGTGATGTCAATTTTTTATGTGGTCTATAAGTGGTCGTAAGGTTGTATTTCTTTAGAATTTTTGTTAATTTTTCAAATGTTCTACTAAAGACCAGCCACATTCACTAGACCTACCAGGTCCCTTGCAGTTGCACTGTCCTACTATGGCCAAACAGGAAGGACAGCCAATATCAGAATTTCTGAACACATAAGGAGTACATTCATTTCCACCAATACAGTAACTCTGGACTTAATGACCATGCTTTGGATACTCATCATAGGATATGCTGCAAGGTCAATCTATTACACTGCAGCAAATACAAATACAAGAGGCTGTTCCTAGACTCTACCTCAGCCCTGAGAAAATTTCCAAACCTCAACAAATTTGAGTGCATGAAACTGCTCCAAATTTTAGAAGCACTCATCCTCAGATCTTCAGCCCCAATAGCCAAGACCACTCGATTTAGCCTTTCTACCAAAATGTGTGTGTGAAATAATATTCATATTTTGAATGGTGTCAAGTGATCATCTCTCCCTGATGTTCTCATAACAACGATGAAATATACTGGAATTAAGTCATTATTAAAATTATGGAAACAAATATCCTATTATAGAGTCCTAAATGGCAGTCCCCCCCCTCCTCAGTGAGCTAGCTCACTGAGGAGGGGGGGACTGCCATTTAGGACTCTAGGTCCAACTTTGGTTGCCTTTCTTCAACCTCATTTACTCAGTGGCTTAAGGGTCAAAGCTGTATAACTGAGAGGAGACCTCCACATAGCCTTTAAAGCAATGCAGAGAACTGACCAGGGCTTCTGACCTAATGTCCAATCCTCACTTTCTCATGATGCACACTGTTGGGTATCTACTTGGATATTGAACAAACGAGGGTGGGCTGGCAGTTTGGGATTTAGCCGACCAAATTGCATTCTTACTGGCTTAAACCAAAATACAAAATGATGGTACAACATGACAAAATTTCATGCCGGCTGGGGCATAGCCCAGTTAAACAAGGCCCCCATTGTTTTCACCAGGGAACCAGGGCAAGCAGCGAAAAATCAGCCACTGGAACAAATCTGAAAACACACCCCAACTCAACATAACCAGAGTTAAAGATCAGTACTATCAACATAAGAAGCCTGAATGGCAAAGAAATGGAGCTGAGGAATTAGATAAGTACCAGATCGACATAATAGGGGTGACTGAAACAAAAAAGACAAAAACTGGTGAGATCTTTCTGAGCAATAAATACAAAATGTTATACTCAGGCAATGACAATCAAGGAAAAGAAGGAGCAGCCATAGTATTCAACACAAAATATGAGGCTAATCTCCTTGAATAGCAGGCAGTCTCAAGTAGAGTGATGTGGGCAAATATCAGAATAGGGAACTGGACAATGAGGCTTATTTGTGCCAATGGTCCCACAGAAGGTTCTACTAAGGTAGAAGTGGAGAAATTTTTTTATGCTTTAGAAAAAGCAACTAACACATGAAAAAGGAAAAGTTGGTCCTTGTTGGAGATCTAAATAGCAGAGTAGGAAATGATTTTCAGACATACAAAAATATTTTGCAAAAATTTGGAGAAAAGAGCAAAGCAAATAATAATGGCAAATGCCTGTTGGATTTCTGCTCAGGACATGGGCTGGTTATTACTAACACTATGTTCCAACATAAAATGTGCACAAATTTACATGGAGAGAAGAGGCAAGGAAAAGTCTCCTTGACTATGTTATTGTTGATAGTGATGTTTTCTCCCTGGTGCAGGACACCAGAGTGTACAGAGGATTTGAAATCGGATATGATCACTATTTATTCTTGAGCAGGATAAAATTGAAATTCATATTGAAAAGAATAACATGTAAGAGTTTTAAAGAGAATAAAAGTTGAGCAGCTCTCAGATGTGAACTGTAGACTAAAATATACAAAGTTTATTGAAGAAAAAATGAAAGAGTTTGAGAACAGCAAACAACCCTTGGAGATTCAGTGGCAAGCCTTGAAGAAAACACTGATTGATTCAGCCAGAGAGGCATGTGGTGAGGTTGTGTGCAAGGATAGAAAAATCAGAACTCCCTGGTATACACAGGAAGTTAAAGAGGTAGTGAAGGAAAAGAAGAAAGCATATCAAAAGTTTCTGGCAAATAAGTCAGCTTGTGCTCTGAGAGAATACAAGAGACAAATGTAAGAAAGCTAAACACTGTGTAAAACTAGCTAAACAAAAGTCATGGGAGGACTTTGGCTATATGGGCATAATTCAAAATCAGGAAATGGACAATGAAACATATCTGTGCCAATGGACCCAAAGAAGGTTCTCCTAAGAAAGACGTGGAAGAATTTCAAGAGTCATTAGAGCAGGTAGCTGACATTAATAATGTGGAAAAAGTAGTCCTAGTTGGAGATATAAACAAGAGAGTAGGAAATGACCCCCCACCAGGCATATAGGAATCTTTTAGAAAAATTTGGAAAAAAGGGCAAATCTAATAATGAGGGTAGGTACAGTATCTGCAGGATTTTGTTCAGAATATGGGCTAGTCATTACTAATAAATTTTCAACAAAAAGATTTGCACAAGTTCACTTGGAGAAAAGATGCAGGAAAAGCCTCATCATCATCATCATCATCATCAAATTCCTGCCATGTACCCTCAAGGGGTGTACAGGATATGACAGTACTACATGAAAAAATTACATCATTACTAACTTCCTATCTACAATTTTCCTCCAAATCAGTCTGTTACTTGTCAAGACTCCAACATTATCAGATCTTATATTTCTATCGTCTAAGCCACTTTATACCGTATCAATCCACCTATATCTTGGTCTTCCTCTGGGTCGTTTTCCCGACAACCTGGCAGAGAACACTTGTTTTGCTAATCTTTCCTCTCCCATTCTATTTAAGTGACCATACCATCTGAGATTAGCTCTGCTAACGCATTCCTGGATGCTGACAATGTCAAGTTCTTTCCTAATATCCTCATTTTTAATATGATATTGCCATTGATGCCATCTGTTCACGCCTCTAATCTTTCTCGGAATCTCATATCTGCAGTCTCTAGTCTTTGGTCAAGTGTTTTACTTCTGACACAGCTCTCAGATCCATAAGTTAAAATTGGTTTGAACACAGTCTTGTATACAGCTAATTTAGTGTTCCGACTAATTTCTTTCTTATTCCATATGAATTTATTCAATTGACTTCCCACGATACCAGCTTTGCTGATTCTGTTGTCTATTTCTATATTTAGTTTACCATCTTCAGTAAAAATTGTGCCTAAGTAGCTGAAATGTTTTACTTGTTCCACAGGTTCTCCATTCACAACACAGTTGACATTTTCAATGATTCTGCCTATTTTCATTGTCTTTGTCTTTTTATTGCTGACCTTCATACCATATCTATTACAACAGCTATTCAATTTAGTCAGAGAATCTTGCAGACTTGTAGCGGATTTATTTAGAAGTATAACATCATCCGCATAAAGCAAAGAGCTGACATTAACATCTCCAATTTTGATATCAGGTTTAATACCACATTCCTTCATAATGTGATCCATATAGATAATGAATAACAGAGGGGATAATGTACATCCTTGTCTCACACCAGATTTAACATTAAACCATCTTCCTGTACTTCCTTCAATTCTAACTGCTGACTCACAACTCAAATAAAGACTAAGTATTGCTTGATATAATGCCCCATTGACACCATATAACTTCAGCGTATTGAATAGCTTCTCTCTTGGCACCTTGTCATATGCCTTTTCCAAATCGACAAAACTTAAATACAGATCTTTGTTATATTCCCATGCTTTCTCGACTATTTGTCGTAAAGTGAAGATCTGATCCTGACAGCCTCTATTTGACCTGAATCCAGCTTGTTCTTCACCAAGCTTTTCTTCCACAATTCTTCTCAACCGTTTCTCAAGTATACTTGGATAGATCTTGCCAGGAACACTCAGTAGGGAAATACCTCTGTAATTCTCACATTCAGTTTTATTTCCCTTTTTATATATGGGTACTATGAGAGCTCTACTCCAATCATCGGGAATTCATCCCTCTGTCCAGGCTTTCTGAACTATGCAGTGCAGCCACTGTAAGACTCTTATACCACCATACTTCAGCATTTCTGGTCGAATATCATCTACTCCTGCTGCCTTTCCACATTTCAAGCCTTTGATGGCTTTTTCTACTTCAAGTATGGATATGTATTCCTGACTGCATGCCTGGTCAGTGTTTTTTATCACTGTGCTGTCATCACTGCTTGTTTCATTTAGCAGTTTTTCAAAGTAATTACTCCATACTTCAAGGATATCTTTTTCTCCTGTTTTCATTTCACCTTTGTCATCTCTAACTCCTTTTACAGCACTCTTTCCTCCATTCCTAAGCTTCTTCAACAACCTCCAGAATATCTTACTACCTTCTTGATATTTATTTTCTATATTCTTGCCAAAGTCCTCCCATGACTTTTGCTTAGCTAGTTTTACACACTGTTTAGCTTTCTTACATCTGTCTCTGTATTCTGTAAGAGTAAAAGCTGACTTATTTGCCAGGAACGTTTGATATGCTTTCTTCTTTTCCTTCACTGCCTCTTTAACTTCCTGTGTCCACCAGGGAGTTCTGATTTTTTTTATCCTTGCACACAACCTCACCACATGCCTCTCTGGCAGAATCAATCAATGTTTCCTTCAGAGTTTGCCACTGAATCTCCAAGGTTTGATTCCTGTTCTCAAACTCTTTCATTTTCTTTTCAATAATATTTCTGTATTTTAGTCTACAGTTCACATCTGAGAGCTGCTCAACTTTTATTCGCTTTAAAACTTTCTTACATGTTATTCTTTTCAATATGAAATTCAATTTTATCCTGCTCAAGACTAAATAGTGATCACTTCCAATTTCAAATCCTCTGTACACTCTGGTGTCCTGCACCAGGGAGAAAACATCACTATCAACAATAACATAGTCAATGAGACTTTTCTTATTCCTTGCCTCTTCTCTCCATGTGAATTTGTGCACATTTTTATGTTGGAACATGGTGTTAGTAATAACCAGTCCATGTCCTGAGCAGAAATCCAACAAATATTTGCCATTATTATTAGCTTTGCTCTTTTCTCCAAATGAACCAAAGGAAAAGCCTCATTGACTATGCTATTGTTGATAGTGATATCATCATGCTGGCTGAGGAAACAAGAGTGTACAGAGGATTTGAATTGGAATTGACCATCTTTAATTTTAAGGAGATTTTCAACAGAATAGGATAAAAATGAATAACACATTGAAAAGAACAGTATGTAAGAAAATTTTATAAAGAATTACAGTTAAGCAGCTATAACAGGTAAACTGTAGACTCAACTATGCTAACATTATTGAAGAAAGAATGAAGCAGTTTCAAAAACAAGAACTAGACCTTGGAGTCTTAGTGGCTCTGAAGAAAACATTGATTGTATCAGTTAGGAAGTATGTAATAAAGTTGTCTGCAAGGATAGAACAATAAGAACACCGTGGTAGACACAAAAAGTTAAAGATGCAGTCCTGGAAAAGAAGCATAATAAACGTGCCTAGCAAATAAGTCCGCAGATGTCTAAAAGAATACCGAGAAGAATGTAAGATAGTTAAGCTAAGCTATGTGAGAAAGTAGCTAAATAAAAGCCACAGAAAGACTTGTAAGAATATAGAAGGTAAATATCAAGAAGCTGGCAAAATGTTCTGGAGGATATTGAAAAAAACTTATAAATGGAAGAAAGAGTACTGTAAAAGGAATCAAAGATGATAAAGGTCACATAAAAACTGAAGATAAGGATATCCTACATGCCTGGAAACATCTAGACATTAGCAGTCTTTCATTTAACAGTTTTTAGTTTATAGTTTAGAGCATTCATTAGTCTTTCAAATTAGTTTGAAATATTTAAATGAAACAAGCAGTGAGAGAACTATAGTAAGAAATTTTCAACAGAAATGGAAACAGGAATACATATCAATACTGAAATATAGAGATATAAAAGTTTTGCAGTGGCTACACTAAATAATTCAGAGGGCCTGACAGGAGATCAAATTCCAGATTGGAGTAGAGTTCTCATAGTTCCCATCCATAAAAAAGGGAATAAAGCTAAATGTGGGATTTTCTCCACTGAGTACTCCAGGTAAGAATTATGTAAGCATACTTGAAAAGAGGCTGAGAAACTGGGAGAAGAACAAGCTAGGTTCAAGCCAAAGAGAGGTTGTCAGAATCATATTTTCACTTTATGACATACAGTTGAGAAATCATGTCACAAATATCTGTGCTCAAGTTTTGTAGATCTGAAAAAGGCATAGAAGATAACCAGGGAAAAGCTTTTCAAAATTCTACAGTTATGATACATATGTTGTTTTTTTCCGACCAAAAAACTAACGTAATAAAAAATAACTAACACTGGGTTTGTGGGTTGTAATGATTTAATAAACTAGTGGCTTCATCTGGGTTGGAATGAACATACAAATATACAAGCGTTAAATATGAATTGATACATCACTAAAAAATACCGAATGTGTAGGAACCGTTACATGCGAATACAAGTACAACAGAAACATATGGAGAGCGGATGCTAACACATGGTCAGTCATTGTTAAGCAGGTGCATCCAATAGTTAGCAGAAAAAGTAAAGTCCGATATGTTTAAAGATCTAATGAGTGACTTCAAAATGTCACACAAAATCATTCCTTGGTTTCTGTTTAGAGTGCTTTGTGAATAGCTAGTATGAATATTGTATCATTATTCACAAATGTTCCTGTGGACAAAATTATGGTGCTTATAGATAATCTGTTTCCTCAGGACATCTCTCAACTCTATAAACACTGTCTCAACTCAAATTTTTTTCTGATGGAATGGGAAAATCTACAAACAACTTTTGAACCTTGCAATGGGAAGCCTTTTATCCCCTCCTTGTGCACACTTATTCATGGAAAAGTTCAAAAAAGATGTCTTGTTATCTATAAATCCTAAACCATCACTTTGGTGGTGATACGTGGATGGCATATTCATAATACGGAATTATTATGAATTCTGTTTTCATAACATGTTACATATTATGAAAACAGCCACACTGTGTTACATAATATGTAACACAGTGTGGCTGAGTTACACAATTTTCTGGCATTTGTTAACTCCTTCCACCATAAAATCAAATTCACTCTAGAACTTGAAAATGAAGGAAAACTACTTTTTCTAGATGTTCTAATTACAAAAAAAGCAGATGGAGTGTACTGTAAGCCAACTTATACAGGCCGTTATCTACATTTCTCATTGTTGCACCATATTTCACAAAAATTAGGTATTGGATACGGTGAAAAAGAGGGCAATCTCTATTATAAGAGATGAAGGAACACTAACAGAAGAATTACATTCGATTCTCCAACTATTGATCAGCAATGGATATCCTAAAAAATAGCACAAAGAATACTACTCTCTAATCCCTCTTCACAAACAGATCAATGACATTCATTACAGAGCCTGAATTTCCATCCCTTTTATTGGCAAACTTTCGCTAAATATTGCAAATCTCCTGAAATCTCATGACATTAGAGTGGCCTTCAAACCCATTATGATGGTATGAAATCTGTTATGCTTGCCCAATTACCACAACCCTTTCAACAAACATTTCCACAAGAACTTGAAATTAAAATATTCCATGTTCTTGTGGCCTTAATTACATAAGGCAAACATTGAGAAGTTTAGAAATAAGACAAAATGAGCATATTGGAGACATCAATAACAACAGAGAAGACAGCTCAGGCTTGGCATTCCATTTCTCTCACACTCACCACAACATCGAATGGGATAAGAGCTCCATGCCATACATAGAAGATAACTTCAGCTCCCACAACATCAGAGAGGCTACAACAGTAATCTATTGTAGCCTCTCAAGGCACTCTAAACAGAAACCAAGGAATGATTTTGTGTGACATTTGGAAGTTACTCAGATCTTTAAACATATCAGATTTTAATTTTTCTATTAACTATCAGATGTACCTGCTGAACAATGACTGACCATTTGCCAGCATCCACGCTCCATGTGTTTCTGTTGTACTTGTATTCTGTGTAAGTAACAGTTCCTACACATTTGGTGTTGTTTAGTGATATATCGATTTGTATTTAATGCTTGTATATTTTTATGTTCATCCCAATCCAGATGAAGCCCCTAGCTTAAGTGGCAAAACTAGTAGGTTTATTAAATCATTACGACCCATAAACCCAGTGTTAGTTATTTTTCATTACGCTACACTTATATGAGGTAAACGGAACATTATACAGGACAACAGAGTCTATATTTAAGTCGTAAGTTGGCAGTTAGAATTGAAGAAAATACAGGAAGATGGTTTAATGTAAAATCAGCATATTGGAGACATCAATAACAAGATGAAGTTCATCTATTCAAGGAAGCAATTATGAAAGAAAGTGGCATTAAATCTGATATTAGAATTGGAGACATCAAACTTAGCTTTTTGCTTTGTATACATTATCATCTATACTCCTAAACACATCCAGCGTAAGTCTGCAGGATTCTTTAACTAAATTCAATAACTAACAAATTTGGCATGAAAACCAGCAGTAAAAAGACCTAACCTAAGAAAATAGGGAAGAACATAGAAAACTTCACCTGCATTCTGAATGGAGATCCTATCCATCCATCTATTCATTGGACATTAACAGATGCTGTATGGTCACTGAGATGCTCAATTGATGTCCCACACCAGTCTTCGCCAAGTGAAGATGGCAAATGAAATATGGAAATAAGCAACAGAATAAGCAAAGTTGGTATGGTGGGGAGCCAGCTGAATAAATTTATATGGAATAAGAGAGAAATTAACCAAAACACTAAACTAGTAGTATATAAGACAGTGTTCAAACTGGTTTTAAGTTATCGATCTGAGAGTTGGGAATAATGCATTCAATCAAAGATTAGAGACCACAGATATGAGAGTTCTTAGATAAATTAGGAGCCTGAACAAATGGCATCAATGGCAGAATCATATTAAAAATGAAGACATTTGGAAGGAATTTGATATGTTTGCATTCAAGAATGTGTGAGCAGGGCTAAGGTAGTATGATCACTTAAATATAATGAGAGAGGAAAAGTTAGCAAAACAAGGTATTTGATGCCAAGATGGCAAGAACCCAGACCAAAGTGTAGGTATTGATTCAGTGAGAAATGCTTTAGAAGCACAAAATGTTAAATACAACAACTATAGAATAACATGTATGCCACATGTATAACTTTTAATTATTATTTAAATATTTCATATGACATGGCAATTGCCTGTCATATCAAATCCATATGTCCTCTGAACTGATTTAAGTAGAAAATTAAGGAGCTTACTGTATTCAATTCATGAAACCAAGTTAGATGCATATGTATTTCAACAAATCAGCTATATGTAATATACTTTTAGTATACTACACTTTGTTATAATAAGACTAGCTAGAATATATAATACCAACCTTTTTCATCTTCATTATCTCGCTTCAGTTCTGTAAATGAAGTTTCATTCTCAATTTTTGATTGCTCCTTTCCTCTTTCGATCTACAGCAAATGACAGTTATGTATTGGTTTAATAGCAATTACCTACATATATGGTGGATTTACTTAAATAAATTCTTGTAATGCAAAACTGATATTTTGAATAAGTATCTCAATCATTATCAAAGCAAAAATTATGAAAGTCAAAGACGATCAATACAATTAACATAATTCTAGAAGCTAACAATATGCAAACCTGACAAAAAAACAGTGACACAGAACTATCTACTGTGAAACTTAATAGCCAAGATTCATTTCATTGTCAATTAATTAATTAATTAAAAAAAAAAAAGCCATAAACAACAACATTTAAAACTGTAACTTTATATAATCATTTCTGTTTAGGTGTGGAGAGTGAAGAATCTTTTATACAAAAATCTGCTTTAAGTATCACTATTATCTTCCATAAGATTCTGTATGTTGCATGCATATGCACAGACATATTGTTTGTAGTACACTCAACAAGGCAATATGCTGCCTGATGATAATATATGTAATATGTGTTTCCCCCCCCCTCACTCTACGAATTTCTGCGATTTGCTTGTCTAACCAAAATAAGCATGGCTACATAAGCAGGGAATGTACTGAAAACTTGGATGAGGCAACAGATAGTGTTTGTATTTAATAAATATAAGGATTAAGGATAAAATCCAGAAAGGTGGACCAATTATTTTCAAAGCCTTGGCTGAAGATTCACGTGGTACTTCCAAGAAAGAAAGCTTCCAGAGGAATGGAAAACCTCAAAAACCATACTTCTATTCAAAAAAGGGAACAAGGAAAACATAAAAAAACTATTGTCCAATCTCTCTACTCTCTCACATATATAAGATCATGCACTGAACAGAATCCGAAACACTCTAGAAGACAACTCCAGCAGAGAGCAGGCAGGATTCAAAAGAGGCTTCTCCACAATAGATCATATCCAGGTAATTTCACAACTAGCAGAAAAATGCAGAATCCCTCTATGTTTCCTCTTTATTGATTTTAAAAAAGCATTTGATACCATAGAACACAATGCAGTCATCAGTGCCTTACTGGAAATAAATGTGGACCCTACTTATATCCACATGATAAAAGAAATTAATAAAAATCAGACCACACAAATAACCCTATTTGATCAACCTATAAATATAGATATAAAGAGAGGGGTCTGGCAAGGCAATGTGATCTCCCCAAATCTATTTAGCAGCACTTTAGAATACATTCTGAAAAAATAGACCTAAACGGAGGAATAAGCATATATGGTGAAAAGCTACAAATTCTTATGTTTGCCAATGATCTAGTACCGATATTCCACAACCCAAAAGACCTAAAAAAAATGGGTGAAAAAGTATACACAAAAAGCAGTAAGATAAGCTTAGAAATGAATCTAGAAAAAACAAAATGGATCAAAAATCTACACAAGTGAGTCACCTATGTATTGATAACATCCCTATAGAATAAGTTAACTCATACAAGTACTTAGGACAAACAATAAAAATGAATAACGATTTATCTGAAGAACTAGCAAAAAGAAAGAAAGTTTTATGGATATCATTTAACAGACTAAAAGAAACACTTACTAATCCAAATCTTGACATCTCTCCGAAGGCAAAACTATTTAATAGTGATATTCTACCATCACTCACATATGGATCAGAAACATAGAACACGACAAGTAAAGAAGAATAACTCAGTGTACAATAGAACGCAGGATTTGTATGTTAGAAACACGGAACTAAGAAAGAGATCAGGCATAAAAGATGTGGTAACTGCAGTATATGAAAGCAAGAAGAGATGGGCAAGTCACATAACCAGACTCAACAATAACAGATGGACACATAGAATACTCAACTGGCAACCAAGAATAAAGAGAAAACCAGGAAGACTACCTACAAGATGGGAAGATCCACTAATGAAATCTATGGGTATAACATGGAAAAGAGAGGCTCAAGATCGAGATTGTTGGAGGCATCTTTGTGATCTGCACTCATGGAGAAATCCTGAGTGAAACACGGGTCCATCAAGGTAAGGATTAAGGATAATTTTAACAGTGGTCAGAATGCAGGATGTAGGTGGTGTTTTTTTAGAATTATCAAGTACAATTACATAAAAGAATTGAGAATATATATGTCTGTGTGTGTGTCTGTAATGGGGGGGGGCTCTTTTCACTGTGCTGTCATCACTGCTAGTTTCATTTTGCAATTTTTCGAAGTAATTACTCCATACTTCAAGGATATATTTTTCTCCTGTTTTCATTTCACCTTTATCATCTCTAATTCCTTTTACAGCACTCTTTCCTCTATTCCTAAGCTTCTTCAACAACCTCCAGAATATTTTGCCACCTTCTTGATATTTATTTTCTATATTCTTGCCAAAGTCCTCCCATGACTTTTGTTTAGCTAGTTTTACACACTGTTTAGCTTTCTTACATTTGTCTCTGTATTCTCTAAGAGCACAAGCTGACTTATTTGCCAGGAGCTTTTCATATGCTTTCTTCTTTTCCTTCACTGTCTCTTTAACTTCCTGTGTCCACCAAGGAGTTCTGATTTTTCTATCCTTCACACAACCTCACCACATGCCTCTCTGGCAGAATCAATCGATGTTTTCTTCAGAGCTTGCCACTGAATCTCCAAGGTTTGATTCCTGTTCTCAAACTCTTTCATTTTTTCTTGAATAATGTTTGTATATTTTAGTCTAGAGTTCACATCTGAGAGCTGCTCAACTTTTATTCACTTTAAACGTATATGTTCTGCTTCATCAATAATATCAACAATAATATAGTCAATGAGACTTTTCTTATTCCTAGCCTCTTCTCTTCATGTGAATTTGTGCACATTTTTATGTTGAAACATGGTGTTAGTAATAACCAGTCCATGTCCTAAGCAGAAATCCAACAAGTATTTGCCATTCTGACAATCATTTCCTACTCTGCTATTTAGATCCCAAAACAAGGACCAACTTTTAATTTTTTATTGTGTCAGTTGCTTTCTCTACAATCTCAAAAAATGCCTCCACTTCTACCTTAGGAGGACCTTCTGTGGGACCATAGGCACAAATAAGTCTCATTGTCCAGTTCCCCATTCTGTATTTGCCCACATCACTCTACATGAAATTGCCTGCCATTCAAGTAGATTAGCCTCGTATTTTGTGTTGAATACTATGGCTACTCCTTCTTTTCATTGATTGTCATTGCCCGAATATAACATTTTGTATTTATTGCTCAGAAAGAGCTCACCAAAGTTGGTCTTTTTTGTTTCAGTCACCCCTATTATGTCGATCTGGTACTTATCTAATTCCTCAGCTAGCTCCATTTCTTTGCCATTCAGGCTTTTATGTTGATAGTGCCAATCTTCAATTCTGGTGATATTGAGTTGGGGTGTTTTAAGATTTGTTCCAGTAGCTGACTTTTCACTGTTCACCCGGGTTCCCTGGCAAAAACAACTGGGGCCTTGTTTAACTGGGCAACGCCCAGCTGGCATGAAATTCTATTATGTTGTACCATCATTTAATATTGTGGTTTAAGCCAATAAGAATACAATTTGGTCGGCTAAATCCCAAATTGCCAGCCCATCCTTGTTCGTTCAGTATCCAGGTAGATACCCAACAGGGTGCACCACGAGAAGGTGAGGATTGGACATTAGGTCAGAAGCCCTGAAATTCTATTCCTGGGTTCTTCACATTCCTTTAAAGGCTATGTGGAGGTCTCCTCTCAGTTATACAGCTTTGATTCTTAAGCACCTCCAAGAATAGTCCAAGTTTGTCCAGGATAGTTATGCCAAGTGATGCAAAGTTAATAAACTGTGCATATCCCTCCTCATTATTATAAATCAGAGTGCTCAAAAACTGAAAGTATTGTCATTTTCTAAAGTGAACTGCATTCTTGAGTGAACAGACTTTTTTTGAAAGTCATTTAATATGAAGTTATTATATAAAGTTTTTTGAACTCTAAAGATGTCAACAAAGTGCAGATATATATATATAAGAATGGGGGAGGTGGGGGAATAATGCTGCATGGGGAATGTGGAAAATGCCCTGAATGCTATTTATCTTTGATAGAACAAAGTCTAAAGAAAATTTAAATGATGACCAGAATGTACCATCAGAAAGTAAATATTAACAGTAAATAAAACAGGCAGAACAACAAATATCAGGATTTCAGAACAACAAGACTACATCCGGTTTCACCAGTACAGCCGCTCTGGGTTGGCAGACCATGCCTTAGATATCCACCATAAAATTCGTTGGAAGAAAACAAAAATAATCCATCGCAGCAAGTTTAAATACGAAAGATTATTCAAAGAATCTTCAGCAGCTCTAAAAAACGTTCCTAACCTCAACAAATTTGGGTGCATGAAACTGCCCCAAATTTGGGAGACTTTCATTATGAGAACTTCAGCCCAACTGCCAAGACTACCAAATTAGCCCGCAAGAGGGCACCATTAGGACTTTAGGAACAAAATTAGTTTCTTACTTTCTTCCTCATTTGCTTTGTTAGTTCCTTAGTGCACATACCATATCTTTATGTTCCTGAAGATAGCAATGTGACATTGCCGAAATATAGAAGTGATTCATTAAAGTTATCTTTAATTAATATACTTCATATGCGTTGTTAATTCCGTAAATTAATTACCAGTTATGTCTAACCAATGTATAAGTCTTACTACTAGAATCATGATCATCCACGCAGATGCAATCGCACAAAAGGCCCGTCAATACGGCAAATTGAGGTTGAAGATATCGAGGCAAATAAATCGTCTGACGTTCCTAAAACGCTGCCGGGATAACAAAGTGATCCCCAACTGTGTCAAATTGAAGCACCGTTTCACTTCCGAGAAAGCTCTACGCATTTATAACCGCACTAGCTTCGCCCTGTTAAGAGAACAAATTACCGCGACGCGCGTTCTCCTTGCCGACAAAAACAAAACCTTACGGGCACTAGAGGAAGAGCTTTCTAACACACTCGGCCTTGATCTATGGTCTATACTTCATGACATCTCATGCACATCGGCAAGAAAGGAATTCGAAAAAATACGTAGTCGGCACATGAAAAAATACGAAAACCTGACAAAGACTTCTACTTCTGTACCCCAGCCACCACTTAACACAGTAGTCAACATCTCGTCGGCAGTTTTAAAGCCTGAAGCACTCACCGCACTTTCACGTGGTCACAATTTCGCCCTAGCTCCAAAAAGGATACCTGCTGAAGAAATCATGATCCAAATAGAGCGTGGTATTCGCAACCTGCCTAACCATATCGCCAACAACATGAGACTGGATGTAGTCGGTGTTCTCACTAAAGCCAAACCTCCAAAATCCAACTTATCCAAAAACGAATATACAGCCCTACAAGAATTAAAAAACAACAAAAAAATAGTATTCACCAAAGCTGATAAGGGAAGCGCCACTATGGTACTCAATCAAAAAGACTACAAAGGTAAGCTAAATTCTTTAATACGAGACCGTACTACTTACCTCCCCATTGAATATAATCCGACCAACTCTCAGATTAGAACTATCCACAGACTCCTTAAGAAGGTCACTTTTTAGGCCTGTGGAAGTCACCAACAAACTTAAACCTTATAACTCTAGACCCCCCTGATTATATGGACTCCCAAAAATACATAAACAAAATGTGCCATTGCATCCCATAGTGGATGGCATTGATTCCCCCACATATAAATTAGCCAAACATTTAGCCAAAACGCTCACACACTACACTGGCAACATCACACATAAAAAACTCAGCCCACTTTAAAGCCAGTATAGAAAACCTCACACTCCAACACACTGACATAATGGTCAGTTTTGACGTCTCCTCCCTATTCACTAATGTCCCACTCAAAGAAACCCTTGAGCTCATCCAAGCCAAGTTTCCTCCCGATATCTCAGCCCTATTTCAGTTCAAAATGAACTCAGGCTATTTCGTTTGGCAAGGAAAGTTCTACAAACAGATAGAGGGGACAGCCATGGGTTCACCACTTTCCCCACCCTTGGCCAATTTCTTTATGGAGACATTTGAAGAGAAAGCCTTAACCTCTGCCCCACAAAAACCCACTATTTGGCTTCGTTATGTGGATGATGTGTTTGCTATTTGGCCACATGGCTCAGACACACTCCACTCCTTCCTAACACACTTAAACAACCAACATCCCAGAATCCAGTTCACCTTAGAAAAAGAGGAAAACAACACCCTCCCCTTCCTAGACACTTTAATCACCCGCCAGCTTGATGGATCTTTGGTTTTCTCTGTTTACAGAAAACCCACCCACACTGGCAGATACATTCACCAGCAATCCCCCCCCCTCACAACAATATGGGGTGATAAAAACACTATATAACAGGGCAAAATTAATCTGCTCAGATGACAAGGCCCTGACTATGGAACTAAACCACATCCTCAACACTTTCTTAGCCAATGGCTATAACCCCCCAAAAAAATCCAAAAAATACTAAAACCTATAAACCACACCCCCTCTCCACAATAAAGACTACATCAAGTCTATCACTATCCCCTACATCCAGGGCACCTCTGAAAAAATAACTAATATCCTCAAAAAATATGACCTTACTTCCTGTTACAGACCATATAAAAAGTTGGCATTCCTTATCCGCTCTACCAAAGACCAACCACTTCCCCTAGACCTACCTGGTGTATACCAGGTCCCTTGCAGCTGCAAATTGTCCTACTTTGGCCAAACAGGCAGAACAACAAATATCAGGATTTCAGAACACCAAGACTACATCCGGTTTCACCAGTACAGCCGCTCTGGGTTGGCGGACCATGCCTTAGATACCCACCATAAAATTCGTTGGAAGAAAACAAAAATAATCCATCGCAGTAAGTTTAAATACGAAAGATTATTCAAAGAATCTTCAGCAGCCCTAAAAAACGTTCCTAACCTCAACAAATTTGGGTGCATGAAACTGCCCCAAATTTGGGAGACTTTCATTATGAGAACTTCAGCCCAACTGCCAAGACTACCAAATTAGCCCACAAGAGGGCACCAATAGGACTTTAGGAACAAAATTAGTTTCTTACTTTCTTCCTCATTTGCTTTGTTAGTTCCTTAGTGCACATACCATATCTTTATGTTCCTGAAGATGGCAATGTGACATTGCCGAAATATAGAAGTGATTCATTAAAGTTATCTTTAATTAATATACTTCATATGTGTTGTTAATTCCGTAAATTAATTACCAGTTAGTGGTCTCACAGTTGACAATGAAATATCAGTCAGTGATAGGAGCAGAGATATAACTGACTATGTTGAGGCTTTGCAGAACATTCTAATACAGAATAGTGATTTATTTGCATACACCTATTCTTATAGAAAAAAATAAATCTTAGAAGCAAGTTTTTATATGAAAGACTTATGTAAAAAAAAGTTATGATATTTTCCACTTTATTAAAATAAATGCTTGTATATAACTTCACATTTCTTGGTTTCTTCAATTACCATAGTCGTGTATACAGGTACTATATTGCAAGTGATCAGTGGTGATGGTTGCAATGTCAATGGCTGCTAATTAAAGATGTCTGAACTGTGTTTTTATAGGTATTTTGTGTGTCATAGTAGTAGTATTTTGTGTTTAGGGCTAGGGTGTAATTTCTGAATTTACTGAAGTCTCTAGGATTTCTTTTTGTAAACTCTACTTGAATAAGAAGAACACAAAAAAATTTAACATGACAACCAATGTGTTGAGATATTTTGTTGAACCTCAACTGATCAGTGTGAAATATATTAATTAGAACATGTGAGTCAACACTAAATGCATTTTAGAACATGTCTATGTATGCTGATTAAGGAAATGGGACAAAGACAAGTGTAAGCAGCTGAGAAAGTAGATTTGCATGAGTGCAACAATAGAGAAGCAAGGTCCACTAACATACCGAAGAGTGAGGAGGGAATGAAGGCAGGGAGAAATGGAGAGTAAATGGTGAAGGTTGAAACGAAAGTTGTAGTGTAAATCTTGAGAAGGAGAATAATATTAGAAACAATGAGCAAGTGACGAGAGATAAATGAGAAGTTATGGAAAATTAATGGAAGTGGAAATAATATGCATGAAAGAAACCAAAGTAGGAAGAATGAATAGTGTTCTGCTGTATGATTAACTATCTTGTGAGGATATGGGAAATTGGTTGCACTGATTCATAATAGTGCTTCATGGTATAAACAACACTTAAACTAGTATGGTTGCGTTAATTTGCCAAAAGATTTGGGAGACTGTCATTATGAGACCTGATAGCTTGACTTCTCCAAATTAACTTTATGGTTATCTGACCCATAGAGGGCACCATATAAGGATATTTGTTCTGTTTCAGCGACAATTTGAATTGTTTTCCATAATTATTTATTTCATTCTCACAGATGTAACTGTGTTCTGAAGATGCTGAATAGAAAACCAGCAAAATATTAGTCTTTTTTTCCCTCTCTTGGTATTGTTTATACCATGAAGTGCTATTATAACAACTAAGCCTTTTAATATATATTGGTTGCAAAATGACAGTGCGTGCAAATCCCATCCACACACACACACAAAAAAAAAAGATGATAAATCTAGTATACAATACATTTTTAGTACAATGCATGGACTAAGACAGATAATCTTGAGAATGCTGCTTGAAAAAAGAATGGTACTTCTTCAAGCTATTTGGGCAGAGTCCTCAAGTGCAAGGTTCTGAGAGTGGTATTTGATACCATATGCACCTCATTATATATTCAGCTGACAGCAGCAGCAGTAACAAAATTATTAATACGAAATTAGTATAAAAATAGAATCTGCAATGGATTATCACAGTATCGTTTATGTCCCTTGAAGTTATACACTAGAAAATAATATACTGAATTATATTTCATTTTTAAATGGATAAAAAATAAACAAAAATTATGTTTTAATCAGACAAAGTTCATTAACTCAAGGTTACCTGTGTTTGAAGAAATTTTGCCATTCGTTCTTCATCATCCATATCCATTTTTTCCTTTTTTGCTAAAGCCTTCTGTCGTTGAATTGTATCAGGATCTTTATCGACGTAACTAAAAGAAAGAAAAAAAAGTATTAAATGGATTTTCAATTCCAGGATAGCTTCTCCAAAATTCAAAGACTTAAAACATGACTGTTACAAATTTTTGACTATCATTTTTATAATTATTATGCCCAATTTAATAAAAATCTAACTTATTTCATCCATGGCCTGATATCAAAACTGGAGATGTTAATCTCAGCTCATTGTGATGTTATAATTTTAAATAAATCCACTACAGGTCTGCTGGATTCCTCAACTAAACTGAACAACTGCTGTAATAAATTCAGTATAAAAATTAGCAAAGATTATGAAAATAAAAAGAGATAGTGAAAATATCAGTTGAATCGAATCATGAATGGGAAACCTATGGAACAAGTAAAACATTTCAGCTATTTAGGCATATTACTGAAGATGGCAAATTAAATATGAACATAAACAAAGCTGGTATGATAGGATGATGATGATTTATGGTTTTAATGATGTAAGGACAGCAAAGGTCAGACTGTGCCATATCAAAGTTTTTAGCAGTACATAAGGCAAAAAGAAATCACAAACATCTATGCTTGCAGTGGGACTCAAACCTACAACCCTGGCTGGAGAGGGATGTATGCTAACCATTCGATCAACCAGGCCAGCGTATAATAGGGAATCAATTGAATAAATTTATATGGAAATCAAATGAAATTAGTCAAAACACTAAACTAGTATATGAGAGTATTCAAAGCTTTAACTTATGAATCTGAGGGCTAGGCTGCAAAACATTTGATCAAAGACTGGAGACCACAGATATGAGATTTCCGAGTAAGATTAGGGAATGAACAGATGGAATCAAAGGCAGAATCATATTAAAAATTAATATATTAGGAAAGAACCTGTTATCAGTTTGTAATTTTGTTTATGGTTTAAGCTAATACAGAAAACAATTTTGTTGGATAAGTCACAAACTATCAGCCCAGTTGTTGAAGACAACTGCCCTATTGTAATGATAAGCAGGTTTTTAGGAAGTTAAGTTACTTTGTCATGACAAGCCACTGAGCCTGACATGAAAGGGAACTTGAGATATTAAGACCAAAGTACTGTTGTTGTTGTTTTTTTTATGTATAGATAGGCTTAAGTGTTGGTTGTTTTTCATAACTGTGCTTCATGGCAGAAAAAAATATAATTTATTAAACTTACTGTTATAAAACGTTCTGTTTTTATATTACCCTGCTTTGTCTTTGTTTTCTTTTACTTAAAACTTTGTGAATGGACAACTGCCTTAACTATCGACTGTCGCCATATATTTATTTCTACTAGATCTTAAGTTGTCGCGCTCCATAGTCTAACAAATTTATTTGTTTTACGACTGTGCCAGTTAGACTATGCATTGAGTGTGAGATTATAATATTTTTATTAGAGACAAAGCAGATATTGTTAGCATTCTCTGCTTATGTTAATCCATACCATTAATTAGTCGTGGATTGATTATACTTAAACGTTGTCTTATGCAGGTTCGAATTTTTCAGGATAGTGAACTGACAGAATCAGTCCAACGTGTTGTTCACAAACCATTTAATTAAATCAAAAAGGGAA
This sequence comes from Typopeltis vanoorti, assembly GCF_054136105.1. Classification (NCBI taxonomy): domain Eukaryota; kingdom Metazoa; phylum Arthropoda; class Arachnida; order Uropygi; family Thelyphonidae; genus Typopeltis; species Typopeltis vanoorti. The sequence continues at coordinate 67,665,828 of NC_143549.1, read as the reverse complement.
TATTTACAGTTTCACATTAATATATATATATATATACAACTGCATTACAATTTCTTTGTTATTTTCAATTCTTCCAAATTCAAACTTAATTCTAATTTTCTTCCTTTATAGCTAATTCACAATCTAGAATATCCTGCCAGTCATATATACATGTTAAGTAACTTTAATTCAATATCAATTTACATTATCGTATTGTACCCATAAACAGACACACTTGATGTACACTCTTGTTCAGAATTATCACATATATAACTAATTAAAATTCTTGTTCAGCACTGCCATTTACATGAATCTTGTTCACACGTAAGTGCTCCTTCTTGTCTTTCTTTCCTTCTGCTGGCTCATTCTTGATTTCCTGCCAAATTTTTTCCTTGTTTGAGTCGTTGTTTATTCCATGCCTTATAGGACTCAACGTGGCGACAATGTTCCTTTCGATTCCCGACCATGGACCTCACGTGGCGGCCGACCCAGGTAGAAGACTCAGAAAATATGATGCTTCTCTTTAGGTTACTGACGGCAGACCCAGGTAAGAGAGGGTTGAGAACCCTAAGACAAACGATGCTTCTCTTTCGATGATTGACAATGGACCTAACGTGGCAGCAAACACAGGTAAGAGAAGGTGAAAACCCCAAGACCCTATTTCTTCTCGATGCTTTGCCTTATATACACCCAGACTTCCATTGTATGCATGCATGCATGCATTTCTCCAACTTTCCATGTATGGTCACGTATTGACCTTCAGACATGATGACGTCACACTTTGCATGTCTTTTGAAATTGCCATATATGTCAATTCTTAGAATTCCTCACACTATTCTTAGACATTATCCTTTGGTTGCAGACAAATTTATGGTTGCAAACAAAATTTTTATGTTCTTCAAGGCAAATGTTGAAAGAACAGTCTGTCTAAAGCAACCTAAGTCACAGCACAAGGAACTTTATATGTTCCAGGATGTGCACATAAAGTTCCTCTAATATGCAGTAAATACTGCATACCTGTACCTTGTTAGGACATTTGTTTCTTTTTTGGTTTTAATTTGAATTATTCCTACAATGATCTAATTTAGTATGTGTGTTTATCATATTTGTAATATGTGCTCTGAAGATGCTGGTAAGAAATCCAGTAAAATATTAGTAAGTTCAATAAATTATTCATTTTCTTCTAGAGTTGTTTATACTGTGCAGCACTATTATTGAAGCTTTTTTTTGTTACTGTATAAAACTGAAATATTTTTAACATGCAGGATGTCCACACTGAAGTGATCACCTTTTAATAATGAGCAGGATAAAACTGAACTTCATATTGAAAAGATGGGTGTGTTAGAAGGTTTTGAAACGAATCAATTTTCATCGACTAGTTATTGTTGATACCAATGTTATCCCACTTATTCAGGACACAAAGGGTGCACAGGATTTGAAATAGGAAGTGATCACTATTTAATTTTGAGGGAAAACACTGAATTTTATATTGAAAAGAAGAGTGTGTAGGAAAGTTTTAAAATGAATCAAAGTTGAGCAGCTTTGAGAGGTGAACTGTAGATTAAAATATGCAATTATTCAAGAAAAAATTAGAGTTCGAAAACAAGAACCAAACATCAGAGATGCAGTGGAAACCCTGAAGAAAACATAGATTGATTCAGCCAGGGAGGCACATGATGAGGTTGTCTGTAAGAATAGAAAAAAATCAGAACTCCATGGTGGACTCAAGTAGTTAAAGAGGCAGTATAAAAAAAAAAATTTAAAAAAAAGTTCTTCCTAGCGAGTAAGTCAGCTTTCTCGTGGTGCACCCTGTTAGGTATCTACCTGCATACTGAACAAACGAGAATGGGCTGGCAATTTGGGATTTAGCTGACCAAATTGTATTCTTATTGGCTTAAATCAAAGTATCAAATGATGATACAACATGACAGAATTTCATGCCGGCTGGGGCTTCGCCCAGTTAAACAAGGTCCCCCTGTTCTTTTTGCCAGGGAACCACGGCAAGCTGCGAAAAGTCAGCTACTGCAACAAATCTGAAAACAAACCACAACTTAACATCACCAGAGTTCAAGATCAGTACTATCAACATAAGAAGCCAGAATGGCAAAGAAATCGAGACAGCTGTGGAATTAGATAAGTACCAGATCAACATAATAGGGATGACTAAAACAAAAACTGGTCAGATCTTTCTGAGCAATAAATACAAAATGTTATATTCAGGCAATGACAATCAAGGAAAAAGGAGGAGTAGCCATAGTATTCAATACTAAATACGAGGCTAATTTTATTGAATGGCTGGTAGGCAGTCTCGCATAGAGTGATGTGGGCAAATATCAGAATGGGGAACCGGACAATGAGACTTATATGTGCCAATGGTCCCACAGAAGGTTCTACAAAGGTAGAAGTGGAGGAATTTTTTTGAGGCTTTAGAGAAAGCAAATGACAATGAAAAAGGAAAAGTTGGTCCTTGTTGGGATCTAAATAGCAAAGTTGGAAATCATTGTCAGACATACAAAAATATTTTGGGAAAATTTGGAGAAAAGAGCAAAGATAATAATAATGGCAAATACCTGTTGTATTTCTGCTCAGAACATGGGCTGGTTATTACTAACATAATGTTTCAACGTAAAAATGTGCACAAATTCACATGGAAAGCAGTGGCAAGGAATCAGAAAAATCTCATTGACTATGTTATTGTTGATAGTGATGTATTCTTCCTGGTGCAGGACACCAGAGTTTACAGAGGATTTGAAATTGGAAGTGATAACTATTTAGTCTTGAGCAGGATAAAACTGAATTTCATATTGAAAAGAAGAGCATGTAAGAAAGTTTTAAAGCGAATAAAAGTTGAGCAGCTCTCAGATGTGAACTGTAGACCAAAATACACAAAGATTATTGAAGAAAAAATAAGAGAGTTTGAGAATAGAAACCAAATCTTGGCGATTCAATGGCAAGCCCTGAAGAAAACAATGATTGATTCAGTCAGAGTGGCATGTGGTGAGGTTGTCTGTAAAGAAAGAAAAATCAGAACTCCATGGTGGACACAGGAAATTAAAGAGGTAGTGAAAGAAAAGAAGAAAGCACATCAAGAGTTCTTGGTAAATAAGTCAGCTTGTGCTCTGAGAGAATACAAGAGACAAATGTAAGAAAACTAAACACTGTGTAAAACTAGCTAAACAAAAGTCATGGGAGGACTTTGGTAAGAAGAAAATAAATATCAAGAAGGTGGCAAGATATTCTGGAGGTTGTTGAAGCTCAGAAATGGAGGAAAGAGTGCTGTAAAAGGAATTCATCATCATCATCAAATTCCTGCCATGTACACTCAAGGGGTGTACAGGACATGATAGTACTACATGAAAAAAATTACATCATTACTAACTTCCTATCTAATTTTCCTCCAAATTAGTCTGTTACTTGTCAAGACTCCAACATCATTAGATGTTATATTTCTATCGTCTAAGGCATTTTTTACCGTATCAATCCACCTATATCTTGGTCTTCCTCTGGGTCGTTTTCCTGCCAACCTGGCAGAGAACACTTGTTTTGCTAATCTTTCTTCACCCATTCTGTTTAAGTGACCATACCACCTGAGATTAGCTCTGCTAACGCACTCCTGAATGCTGACAATGTCAAGTATTTTCCTAATATCCTCATTTTAATATGATATTGCCATTGATGCCATCTGTTCACGCCTGAAATCTTTCTCAGGACTCTCATATCTGCGGTCTTTAGTCTTTGGTCAAGTGTTTTATTTCTGACCCCAGCTCAAGTTAAAACTGGTTTGAACACTGTCTTGTATACAGCTAATTTAGTGTTCCGACTAATTTCTCTCTTATTCCATATGAATTTATTCAATTGACTTCCCACCATACCAGCTTTGCTTATTCTGTTGTCTATTTCTATATTTAATTTAACATCTTCAGTAAAAATTGTGCCTAAGTAGCTGAAATGTTTTACTTGCTCCACAGGCTCTCCATTCACAACACAGTTGACATTTTCAATGATTCTTCCTATTTTCATTTTCTTTGTCTTTTTATTGCTGACCTTCATACCATATCTATTACAACAGTTATTCAATTTAGTCAGAGAATCTTGCAGACTTGTAACGGATTTATTTAGAAGTATAACATCATCTGCATAAAGCAAAGAGTTGACATTAACATCTCCAATTTTGATATCATGTTTAATACCACTTTCCTTCGTAATGTGATCCATATAGATATTGAATAACAGAGGGGATAATGTACATCCTTGTCTCACACCAGATTTAACATTAAACCATCTTCCTGTACTTCCTTCAATTCTATCTGCTGACTTACAACTCAAATAAAGACTAAGTATTGCTTGATATAATGCCCCATTGCCACCATATAACTGTAGCGTATTGAATAGCTTATCTCTTGGCAACTTGTCTTATGCCTTTTCCAAATCGACAAAACTTAAATACAGATCTTTGTCATATTCCCATGCTTTCTCGACTATTTGTCGTAAAGTGAAGATCTGATCCTGACAGCCTCTATTAAGCCAGACTCCAGCTTGTTCTTCACCAAGCTTTTCTTCCACAATTCTTCTCAACCTTTTCTCAAGTATACTTGCATAGATTTTGTCAGGAACACTCAGTAGAGAAATACCTCTGTAATTCTCACATTAAGTTTTATTTCCCTTTTTTATATGGGTACTATGAGAGCTCTACTCCAATCATCAGGAATTCATCCCTCTGTCCAGGCTTTCTGAACTATGCAGCGGATATCTACCCATAAGACTCTTATATCACCATACTTCAGCATTTCTGGTCGAATATCATCTACTCCTGCTGCCTTTCCACATTTCAAGCCTTTGATGGCTTTTTCTACTTCAAGTATGGATATGTATTCCTATCTGCATGCCTGGTCAGTGTTTTTTACCACTGTGCTGTCATCACTGCTTGTTTCATTTAACAGCCTTTTAAAGTAATTACTCCATACTTCAAGGATATCCTTTTCTCCCGTTTTCATTTCACCTTTGTCATCTCTAACTCCTTTTACAGCACTCTTTCCTCCATTCCTAAGCTTCTTCAACAACCTCCAGAATATCTTACTACCTTCTTGATATTTATTTTCTATGTTCTTGCCAAAGTCCTCCCATGAGTTTTGTTTAGCTAGTTTTACACAGTGTTTAGCATTCTTGCATTTGTCTCTTGTATTCTCTCAGAGCACAAGCTGACTTATTTGCCAGGAACTTTTGATATGCTTTCTTATTTTCCTTCACTGCCTTTAACTTCCTGTGTCCACCAGGGAGTTCTGATTTTTTTATCCTTGCAGACAACCTCACCACATGCCTCTCTGGCAGAATCAATGTTTTCTTCAAAAGGTGGCATGAAAACAGGAGAAAAAGATATCCTTGAAGTATGGAGTAATTACTTCGAAAAATTGCTAAATGAAACAAGCAGTAATGACAGCACAGTAGTAAAAAAACACTGACTGGGCATGCAGTCAGTAATACATATCCATACTTGAAGTAGAAAAAGCCATCAAAAGCCTGAAATGTGGAAAAACAGCAGGAGTAGATGATATTTGACCAGAAATGCTGAAGTATGATGGTATAAAAAAACTTACAGTGGCTGCACTGCATAGTTCAGAAGGCCTGGACAGAGGGACGAATTCCAGATGATTTTAGTAGGCCTCTCATAGTACCCATATATAAAAAGGGAAATAAAACTGAATGTGAGAATTACAGAGGTATTTCATTACTAGTGGTCCTGGTAAGATATATGCAAGTATACTTGAGAAAGAGTTGAGAAGGATTGTGGAAGAGAAGCTGGGTGAAGAACAAGCTAACTTCTAGGTTTTCAGATTTTCACTTTAAGACAGAAAGTTGAGAAATCATGGGAATATAACAAAGATCTGTATTTAAGTTTTGTAGATCTGGAAAAGGAATATGACAAGGTGCCAAGAGAGAACCTGTTTAAAACGTTACAGTTATATGGTGAAAATGGGACATTATATCAAACAATACTTAGCCTTTATTTAAGTTGTAAGTCAGCAGTTAGAATTGAAGGAAGCACAGGAGTGGTAGTTTAATGTTAAATCTGGTATATTCATTATCTATATGGATCTAATTATGAATGAAAGGTATTAAACCTGATATCAAAACTGGAGATGTTAATCTTGGCTCTTTACTTTATGTAAATGATGTTATACTTCTAAATAAATCGGTTACAAGTCTGCAAGACTCCCTGACTAAATTGAATAACTATTGTAACAGATATGGTATGAAGCATTAAAAATGCAAAGACAATGAAAATAGTCAGAAACATTGAAAATATCAACTGAAAATATCAACTGCATTGTGAATGGAAAACCTATAGAACAAGTAAAACATTTCAGCTACTTAGGCACAATTTTTAGTGAAGATGGTAAATTAAATATGGAAATAGACAATGGAATCAACAAAGCTGGTATGGTAGGAAGTCGACTGAATAAATTTATAAGGAATAAAAGAAAAATTAGTCAAAACACTAAATTAGCTGTATATACAAGACAGTGTTCAAACCAATTTTAACTTATGGATCTGAGAGCTGGGTCAGAAAGTAAAAGACTTGACCAAAGACTAGAGACTGCAGATATGAGAGTCCTGAGATTAGGGGCATGAACAGATGACATCAATGGCAATATCATATTAAAAATGAGGATATTAGGAAAGAACTTGACATTGTTGGCATCCAGGAATGCATTAGCTGAGCTAATCTCAGGTGGTATGGTCACTTAAACAGAATGGGAGAAGAAAGATTAGCTAAGCAAGTGTTCTCTGCCAGGATGGCAGGAAATAGACCCAGAGGAAGACCAGGATATAGGTGGATTGATACACTAAAAAGTGCCTTAGAAGACAGAAATATATGACATCTGATAATATTGGAGTCTTGACAGGTAACAGACTGATTTGGAGGAAAATTGTAGATTGAAGTTAGTAAAGATGTAAAATTTTTATGTAGTACTATCATATCCTGTACACCCCTTGAGGTTATATACCAGGAATTTGATGGTGATGATCATAAAGGTGATATGTAAAGTGCAGATAAATACATTCTAGATGTTTGGAGTAATTACTTTGAAAGATTTCTAACTAAAACAAGCAGTGTCAGCATGGTGACAGAAAACACTCAATAAGAATGAACTCAGGAATACATATCCATATTTGCAGTAGAAAAAGCTATCAAAAATCTGAAATGTGGAAAGGCAGCTGGAGTAACTGATATTTCATCAGACATGCTCAAATATAGAGGCATAAAAATTCTATAGTAGTTGCACTGCATAATTTGGAAGGTTGAATTCCAAATACTGGAGTAGAACTCTCATACTACCTATTTATAAAAAGAGAGAGAGAAAAAAAACAACTAAATGTAAGGATTACAGAGATATTTCCGTACTCAGCATTCCTAGTAAGATTTAGTTCTACAGTGGCTGCACTGCAGAATTCAGAAGGCCTGATCAGTAGATTGAATTACAGATGAATGGAATAGAGTTCTTATAGTAACTATCTATAAAAAAGGGAAATAAAACTAAATGTTCCATTATGAATTTAAACAAAGACAGCAGAATGTATCTGACTGTTGATAGTCTTTCCCTATTACTGAGTCAAATACATAGTCGTCAAAGAGCAAACCACTATTATTATGGTAACTGCCTTTAGCAATTTATGTATGCAAAAATACTAATAATAATGCTTCTCTGAAAGTCATTGATGCTATTAAGCATTATATTAATAATTCAGAACCGACTCTGTACACACTTATATACTTGTTATAACACGGGCTTCTTGGGATCTGACTATTGTTTTGTTAAGGAAAAATAAAAATATCTAGGAGTAATTTTTTTTTGTCTGTACATTTATAAATCAGGAATATTTTATTACCTAATAAACCATCCTTTTTCTGTATGATCCACAACACAATAGCCTTCTCTACCCAACCACTGTACAAAATCTGTTAATGTCTCCCACTGCGTAGAGTTCATGTGTAGATGATGACGATCAGCAATATATTCTTGATAAACTTGGTTGGAATGAACCCTTTTTGTTCCTGAAAATGAATTAAAACAAATGCAAAAATCTATAAATATTAGTAATATCAACTTTTATGGGGGGCAAAAATGATTTATACTAAAAAAGAATGCAGCTTATAGCAAGATATAATGCTGTTTGAGATTCTTGTAAGAAATAATTTTCCATAAGGAATGCTATTTTGAAATTCAAATCACAATAATGAGCTTCACTAGTGATCTGCAATGTTGAACATTTCAACATTGCAGCTATCCTGTTCAAAACAATTATGTTTAAATAACAGCTTTGATAACATAAGGTCTAAATTATAAAGATACTCTGAATATCAAATGGAAAGAAAGTTATATCTTAAATATGAAGCTCAAACATTTATAGAACCAAAATAACTAAAAGTGCAATCTAATAAATGTTCAGGAAGAAGTAAATAGAGTACTTGTGACCTCTAACTCCAGCTAACACCACTATAATAAATGTGGTGTTTGCTAATAAACTCCACATTCACTATAAATTAAAGATACCAAGAAATTATATACAGTTACACCCAGAGTTACATAAGTAATGCATTCCATAAACCTTTAAGTAATTAATTTTACGTAAGTTGAATTTTCATTGCCAGTATATATTTGCTCAGGCAAATATTCCCCCTCCTCAATTATTTCTGCCAGAAGTTCGAAATCGACTTGCCGTGTCTGTATCTGCACTTGCTAACTCACCTGTGATTTTGATGCTGTGCAGATTTGTACATTTCTTGAATCATTCAAACCATCCAGCACTAGCTTTAAATATACTCTCTGTGTCTGTGATGCCGGCCTGCTCTTTTAAATCCTTATATAAGGATACATCCTTCTCCTGGATAATCTGTAAACTTAATAGTATCTACTTCTGTGTCAGATCATCAATCTAGTGAGACAACAATTTCTCCATCTCTGATATCAGGCCTAGCCTCTTCTTGGTAGTAATTGTGCCCGTCAACACGATCGCACCTTTCGTGCTTTCAACAATGCAAACTTTATCCTTCACTATAGTATTCACTGTCGAAATAGGTCGATTTATTTCCCGAGGTATTGTTGATAGAATTTTCCCACCTTCATACATACGAATTATTTCAACTTTTCTTCTAAAGTAATTGCAGAACCTTTGTTTTTTAGATTTATTACCAACGCATTCGGTTTGCATTTGCATTCCATTTTAAGGGTAAAAAAATCACGAAACTAGCAGTGATAATAAGTGACTGAGCTAACTGCCGAGGCATCTACTCCTGTACTGTAATAAAGCTGTCAAAGATGCACCTGCACAAAGCCACAAAAGTGTTCATACATGCTAGTAGATTTATTACGTAACTGCGAATTTATGTAAGTCGAGTGTTACATAACTCAGGGTGTAACTAGACTTGGTTTAATCCTTTATCCAAGTGTAAGCAAACAAAGTTTGCGCCTGAAGTATTTTCAGAACTGGGGCAACTCATGGTAAAGGTGGTATGACTTCACATCACTTACAAGGAGATGTGCTTTGCATTATGAGAAAAGAACAAAAGACTGGATAGATGATTTAGAAATAAAGAAACGAGATGGAAGAGAGTTCATGAATGAATCTCAGTCCAACCTCAAGTTCTATCTGATTCAACAATTTCCATTTAACAAGTTGCTGATAAAGAAGTGGAGGATGCCTTGAAAAACTGTTCTTTTCTTCATTCAAATTGCTACAGCATTCATTATGGCAAAATTATCATTATCTAATTCCTGATATCTTAACAGAGTGCACGGTACTACATGAAGACTTTACATTACTACCTATCTACAACCTGACTCTAAATTATTCTGTTATCAGGATGCTGATACTGTCAGATCTAACATATCAGTGTTTTAAGGCAATTCAAACTGCATCAATCCATTCAGATAATGGTCTTCATGTGAGCCTTTCCACTGCCATCCTGGCATCAAACAGCTGTCTAATTTCTCTCTTACTGTATACAAATTTATTCAGTTGACACCATAAGCTCTACTCTATCTGGAATTCAACTTCTAACCAAACCCTCATAATTATGCAATGTAGCCACTGCAAAACTTTTATATCTTCATGTTTCCATATTTAAGAATTTCTGGTCAAATATCATGTACTACAGCTGCCTTTCAACATTTTAGGCTTCTGATAACTTTTTCTCCCTCAAGTATTGATATGTACTCCTGATTGCATTTCTCTTAAAAGTTTCTATAACTTTTTATTTTATTTAGCAATCTTTTAAAGTAAATATTTCAAAGTAAATAAATATCTAGAATAATTATCTTCTATATTCTTCCCCATGATTTATGTTTAGCTGCTCTTACACATTGCTTGCTTTCTTACATTTTTCTCTATATTTTCTCAGAGCACATGCTGATTTACTGGAAATTTCAGTATGTTTTGTTCTTTTCCATGACTGTCTCTTAAACTCCCTAAGTCTATCATGGAGTTCTATCCTTGCAGCAATTTCATGCTTTTCTGGCTGAATCAACCAATGTTTTCTTCAATTGGTCACTGATTCTCCAAGGTTTGATTCTTGTCATCAAACTCTTTCATTTGTTCATTGATGATATTTGAGTCTAGAGATCACCCATGAAAGTTGCTTCACTTGATTTCTTTTTAAAACTTCCTTAAACACTTTTCTTTTCAATATGATATTCAGGTTTTTTCCTACTCAAAATTAAATTGTGATCACTGCCTATTTCAAATTCCATGTGTACTCTTCAATCCTATACCAGTATGAAGATGTCACTATCAACAATAACATAGTTAGGCTTTTATTTCCCTTTGGATTTTATTTTTATAATTTTGCATATAGTTTATGTACCAGTTATATATCAATCTCTAAATATAATTCCTTAATGTGGATGTTTCTTTCAAGTAATCAAAAAATGCAAAAATGAATAAATAAATAAATAATATACTAATTAAAATAATTTTTTATTCTGTTGATTGAAAAATCCAGTAAAAAAAAAAAAAAAAAAAAATATATATATATATTTAAATATACCTATATAATTTTAGCTACAATTGGTATATATCAGTTAATAATGACAATGCCCTTGACAAATGATAAAGACCAGAGTACAAATAATGTCTATAAAGAACTGTTATAACGGATTTTCAACTAAAGTGGATTAGTCAGTCTATTAAAAAGATATGATTATCCTCCTAGAAACTCAGAGATAGAAAAAACTGATCAGAGAATACATGAAAACTGAAAGAAATAGAAATACCAGGTTGATAGGATTCATCACCCTATTAGAGAATTAATTAGGTTCCTGTGAAGCAAAATTATTGGACCTAACATGTTAAGGGGAAAATGAGATTTTAGCTTTCAGCCATAGAGAATTTAAATATTTCCATGGTCTACAGAAAATTTAGATATTTTGCTGCTTCATAGTGCAGTATGGGTTTGGAAGCAGTTATATCCAACCCTCAAGACCACCCACAATAATAATCTGCTACAAGTTTCCAGTGAATGAGTGGATCTGATTATCACTAAAATAGAAAAAATTCTAGAAAATATTCCCTAGAATTTATCATATGAATAATGTAATACTTATAATAATATATCAATGCACACATCTTTGACAATTGCATTATTTACATATGATAAAAGTCAGTGAAGTGTATTGCACATTGCAATTAAAAATATATTTTATAAATTTTAAGAAGAGTCCTTTGGTAGAAAATAGTAGTATTATATGATATAATAATTTTAATAGTTAAAAATTATTATAATTATTATAATATAAAAATTAAAATAGCTAAAATACTACTATTTTCTACTTAAGGGGACACTTCTGGAAAACTGCAATCTAACATACTCATGAATGCAATGTGGAATACACTTGACTGGCTTTTATCATATACACATAATGCACTGATCAAAGGATTTGTGCACTGATATATCAAATAGTTTTACCCACGGTTTTCCAGAGTCCCACAGCACAATATACTGTATCATGGGTCTAATCCTCCTAGTAAAACAAGCCCTGAAACAATCTTAATCAAATTTCATTCCATTACTTACACAGGAATAAAAATTGCCATAAATCCCTTCTGGGCCCTCAGGCATGGTAAGATTTTTGTAAAGAGAACACAATGTTTAATAGATAGTCATCACACGCAGATAACTGAAAGACAATAAAAAATGGCAAATTTTAACATGTTACACAAGTAACAAGAATAACAAACAAAATAAAGCAAAACCAGAAACAAATAACAAAGATACCATACATTTTCAATGTTGACTGTAAATGATCAATGTAAACACACACACACACACACACACACATGTGTGTGTGTGTGTGTGTGTGTGTGTGTTTTATTTTTTTAAAGGAGGGAAGTCAGTTCTGCCTACCTACTTATTTTCAAAAAAAGGCATTAAGAAAAGAGACCAAACTAGAAAATTACCCAATATGTGAAGCACATTATAAGAGAATTACTAGTAGCATTAATATCATTACTAAACACATAACAGAATTGAAGAAAAAATGATACTGTAATAAGAAAAATAAAAATGAAACACTGCTACAATTATAAACAAAAGCTAACTTACAAAAACTAATTTATATCGAAAAGTGATACCAATGCTTACAAAAGCTATAATACAACCTAACACTGATGTTATGAAATGTGCTGATAACATTCCATGTCAACTAACCTTATGTAAAAGATAACATTACTGTCACAAAGCATGGGATAGAGTACACAAAATAGGAAGTCCATATTATGGTGTATACATTTGTCCAATATATGGAAGTCCAATATATGGTGTATATATTATTAAGGGTATACATTTTTCAATATGTACCTGGTGTGGAAGTAATCAGCTTTGAAAGGAAATGTATACCCTTTACCCAAAGATAAGGCTGACCTAAAAGCATTATTCTTCTCCTACAACTCCTGTAGTGATGATCAAGACAAAATACTCTTCAACATTTTACCAACTACTACTACTCAGCACATGCCAACTTTAGTCCTATCAGAAAGGTGTCAGAAGAATAGCTTGGATATGAAGTTTCTAGTCCTCATGACATCCCCAATTGTGCTTCAACTTGTGCTCCACAACTGATGCCTATCCTATATCATCTCCATATCTTTAAAAATCCTCCATCTAGCATCTACTCTACAGCATGGAAATAAGCCTATATCCAACCCATTTCAAAGAAAAAAGCCAGCCATCAAACTATTATTGCACTCACTGGAGAAAGTGACTGAGAATCAGCTTATTCACTGCTTAGAGGCTGATCATGTAATCAGTGGCCATCAATATGGATTCTTCTGCCACTCCCAATCCACAGTGGATCAACTTGCTGACACCCCCCCCCCATCAATAGATACAGAGATGATACAGGATAGGCATCAGTTGTGGAGCACAAGTTAGTACTTTCACTTGTGCTCTTTCTTCTATTCATATCAACCTTTTTTCACTAATCTCACATTCTATCCATGATTTTGTCAATGATAGCAATCTCAATTCTTCTATTTACTTTAATGGAGTAATAACTGAGTAAAATCCATTAGAACAAGAATGTGTATTCATAGAAGTTTAAAGGTAAAAATTAGATACAAACATATCAATTTCTTAACCCATTAGAGTGAATGAATCAATAAACGATAATTAAAAAACAATGGCATGGAGAGTGGTATCTTTCTCTCTATAGTCATGAAAGTGCTAGTATAAAAACTATTGTACTAAGTAAGCCTTAATACGAGGGTGGTCTGAAAAGTTCTCAGCCATAGATGGCAACACTATCAGCAAGATTCATTTTTTCTAAGTTGGTACATCTGTCATAAGCATCCATGTGAAACTGCAAGTTATTCTATCAAGTAGTTTGTTTTATACAGCTGTCTGAAGGAAAAGTGTTGTATTTATCCCTTGAAATGGATAAAATTGAGTATCACACGGTTATAAAATTCTTTGTAAAAGAAGATTTAAAGCCAAAAGAAATTCATAAAAGTTTATGGGCACTCTTCTCCTTCGTTTTCGACAATTAAGAAATGGGCTGCCGAGTTTAAACGTGGGCGTACCAGTGAAGATGATCCACGTGAAGGACATCCAAAAAGTGTAACAACACCAGAAATCATTGATCAAGTGCACAATATGGTATTGGATGACCGGCGAGTCAATGTGCATGAAATTAATGAGACTATAGGCATTTCAAAAGAATGTGTAGGATATATTTTGCATGAAGAATTGCATATGAAAAAACTTTGCGCAAGATAGGTGCTGCGCTTGCTCACAGCAGATCAAAAATGCATTTGCATGAAAATCTCTGAACAGTGCTTAAAGCGTTTTAACAAGAATAAAACCGATTTTGTGAGTCGATTTATTACTATGGATGAATAGTCAAAACAGTGGACAGAAGCCGATTGTTCAGCGCCAAAGTCGATTCCATCAGCAGGAAAGGTAGCGGCATCGGTGTTTTGGGATGCTAAAGGCATTTTGTGTATTAATTATTTTGAAAAGGGTAAAACAATAACCAGGGAATATTATTCCAATCTTTTAACCAGACTAGATGAAAAAATTTGAGAAAAGACCCGGTTTGCAGAAGAAAAAAAGCATCTTTCATCAGGATAATGCACCTGCCTCAAAAAATATGGCAATGGGAAAATTAAGTGATCTGCACTATGAATTGTTGGGACATCCACCCTATTCTCCAGATTTGGCTCTCTCTGACTTCTATCTCTTTCCAGAACTAAAACTCTTCCTTGCTGGTCAGTGTTTTTCTTCAAATCAGGAGGTGACTGCAGCTGTAGAGGGGTATTTTGCAGATCTTACTGAGAACCACTACAGGGACGGGATAATGGGCTGAAGCATCACTGGAATAAATATATTAGTGTTAAGGGAGATTATGTTGAAAAATAAAAATAATTTTGAAATTATAAATTCGTTTTTTTCATTGTTAGGAAGAGAACTTTTCAGAACACCCTCTGTGTGTGTGTGTGTGTGTGTGTGTGTGTGTGCGCGCGTGCATATATACACTTACAGGGCTTGAAAAAGCACTTGTTTTAATAATGAAATACTGTGAGTTGGCATATTGAAAAGAATTTTCACTGAGGAAAACTCACATAAAAAAACTATATTAGAATAGAATTTTTGCCTAAGTATCATAGGTATCGTCAATACAAGATCACAGAATGACAATTAAACATTAACAGGCAATTCTAAAAAAGTACCACCTAAGTAGCAATTTAAGATAACTATAAAAAGGCAGTAATTCCTAACTTACCAATTACTTTTCTTTGCCACTCTTACAAAATCTTTGTAAAAATTATACAGAATTGTCTAAATAACATTTACAAACAACATAAGAAGAAGAACAAGCTGGCTTTAGAAAAAACAGGTCAACCACATCTTTACTCTTCACAGTCTGGCCAAAATCACATGGAACAAGGAGAGAGAGAGAGAGACCTTTATTGCTGTTTTGTGCATTTTAAACAGGCATTTGATTCTGTCAATAGAGGAAAACATATTCAAATACAACAAAGAAAAACACAGACTTTGAAATACTAAGATTTGTTTCAAATTACTATCAGAATACAAGTGAAGCAGTTCAATATAAAAATATCACAATTAAAAAATTTGAAGATTGAACGAGGTGTTATGCAAGGATGTCCGCTCTCCCCATGGCTTTAACATTTTTATCCAAGAACTCATTAATGAAGCATTAATGAGTTCTTGGATGAAATAACTCATTAAAGAAGCATTGTCCTCAACAAAAGGAGTAAAAGTCAATGGAAGACTAATCACACATCATATATGCAGATGATGTAGTAATTATAACAGATAACAAATTAAATTGCTAACACCAGCTTTCAAACTCACAAGAAACCTGCAGAAATTATCACATGATTATAAATTCAAGTAAAACAAAGATAATGAAAATTGAAAGACACCTGGCAGATATATATATATAGACAACACTTAATCAGGAAACCATAAAACAAGTTAATGGTTTTTATTACCTAGGAGCATATTTGACTTCAAATTTAAATGACATAGCAACAATAAAACACACTCTCCATAGCAAGGTCAAAAATGGATAAACTTCACAAAATTTGGAAAAATAAAATTCCTACAACTCTAAAAATAAAACTATAAGAAAGTATAAATACTACCAATAGCTTTCTATGGGGAAAACACTTGGAAGAACTTAAAAATGGCTTTTGAAATTAAATGCTTCAGGAAAATCAATGGAACTCATTGGACAGAACACAGACTAATGAGCAAGTGCTGCAAGATTTGAATATCCCTACCTCAACAATTCTTAACACAGTTAAAAAGCATCAACTACATTGGTTTGGTCATATTGTACAAATGGAACAGGACAAACTTCTTCGGCTGGTATTTGAGAGCACTATGGAAGGTACAAGACCAAGACTAACATGGCATGAAGTCCTTAGAATTACAATGGACTTTCAAAGCTTGTTGGTATATGAAAGAGCTTGCTTTGGACAGAGAACACAGGATGGCTGTTATCCACGTAGGACTCAACAAGTCTTAAGGAGGGAAGAAAAAAAGAATATATATATATATATATATATATATGTTAAAGATGCCAAGCTATTTTAAACTTCATTTTACTCCATTTCCCAAGTAAGCAAACAGACAAACAAGTCAAGTTTGCCTGCACGTATTGGAAGTCTAGCTGATCCTCAAAGTAGTGCAAGTCAAGGCAACTCATGGTAAACGTAGAATAAGCTCTGATCACTATTCTTAATATTTACCCTCAATGCACAGCCCATCTCCTTGAGGAGATGTATGATGCTATGTATTCAAGGCAAGGGGCCACTACCCAGACCGGTTTCGACCTTTATTGAGGTCTCATCAGTGGTAGCCAGGCTAGAAATACCAAGATTTTAGTAATATGGAGCTTATAAGTATTTTACCAGAACAAGTTACCATAAGGTGTTTTAACCTTATTAAATAAAAATCTTTGGATGAGATATAAATGTAGAAAGTATTTTACCTTGGGTATAATAAATGTTAAAGATACCAAGCTATTTTAAACCTGGTTTTACTCCATTTCCCAAGTGAGCAAACAGACAAACAAAACAGGCGCAAACTTGACTTGTTTGTCTGTTTGCTTACTTGGGAAATGGAGTAAAACCAGGTTTAAAATAGAATATAAAATATATATATATATAAAATTAATCAATACAATTTTTAATGACAGTTTCTATTATTGGCATAGAAAGTCGATCAATGAAGATGAAATTTAGAAAATGAATAACTTCAGCACTTGCTGTAAAAAGATGTTCAAATGTGTTAAGTGCTTCTATGTAGAAGCCTGCATTATCACAAAGGATCACTATGGCTAGTGTTACCAATTCCATTGTTTTTCAAGGAGTATTTATGAAGTTTATTTAATTCGATATAGGATTCATTATTATTATTATTGCCAGAAACCTCTAAGAAATCAGGGACTCATCAAGTCATGATGTTCAGAAATACATTTTTGATGGAGTGGTCAGTTTGTGCTGGCCTGGTTAGTATATCCGCTCTCCAGTCAATTTGAATTTGGATCAAATTCAAATTGATTTGAATTTGATCCAAATTCATTTTGATCAAATTTTGGATTTGAATCCTGCCATGGATGTTTGCGAGTGTCTACTTACTCTGTGTGGAAAGGGCATCTGCGACACCTACCACTTCTTCTTCTAGCAGAAGATTTCACTCCCTAAATCTGGTGAGGTACAGGAGTGACCATAGGGCATCTACAGACATCAAATGTGAATTTCTTTCTTTCTTTTTTTGGGGGTCAGTTTGTCAAAGGTAGGATAAGTTACATTTAGGAGGAATATGAAAGACTCTGTATCAACAGTGGTTGTAGTTTATCTTTTGGAGAAAGTTAAAGGAATTTAATTTGACTAATGGGTTTGTATGCGACTAACAGATGGAATTTCTTTAGTATATGAGCAATATTCAGAAATTCCCTTTCTTTGACCACTACATCTGTCACTCATCAGCACCATCATTTGCAGAGATCTAGTAATATCACTCCACAAGCAATCATCATCAAGAAACCCTTTTCTCTGAATTATACACAAATCTACCATTTTCAGGGGCGGCTCGTGCATAGGCACTGCGGAATTGCAGCACCCCAATTTTTCTCGATATATAAATATATTTATTAATTTATTAATATTTGCTTGTAATATTTAATTTTATCATCAACAATCCTATACAATTCTCCTATTTTGTATAAAAAATAATAAAAATCCATGTTGTAGCACTTAGGAGGGCGAAGGACGCTAGCAGCACTGTGTTTATCACAATGTCATATTGCTACGCACAAAGCATATGCACGTCATAGTGAGATGCAAGCTATTAGCGTAATGCAGCACTGTCCGTCATGCAGTTCCACTGTTGTTTATATGCAGTTTGTGCCAGTAGAGTGCTCATAGTGCTTATCGTGTTTACTCCGTCTCTTTAAATTTTTGGACATTACAATTAAAGGATTTAATTGTAATGTCCAAAAATTGTAAATCCATTCCTTTAATTACAATTAAAGGAATGGATTTTAATTTTAAGTAATTTTGAATTATACTAAACTGTATAATTTTATCGATAATAAATAATATTTTTTCATGAAACAAAACAAGAATATATTTTATTTTAAAGTAATTTTGAATTATACCAAACTGTATAATTTTATCGATAATAAGCAATATTTTTTCATGTTTAATTTTTACCATAATTTTGATATTTTATCTAAACACATATAGACTATACTTACAGTGTATACACACGTATGTATATTTCGAAAGTTGCAGCACCCCCATAATTTCTAGCCACGAGCTGCCACTAACCATTTTCCTCCCAATTATACAATAAAAGATGATCCCCCCCAAAGGATATCTATCAAATTTCTTGCATTTAAAAGGAATTTGATAGGCTCGTTGTATTTCAGGCAAACTGGCCACTTCATCAAAAACATATTTCTGAGCATCGATTAAGCCAAAAGATTCTTTTTAGTAGGTTTTGTTCTCAATTCTTCTTACGAATAAAAGGATATAACTTTGCAACAACAATAATTCTTTCCGTTTAATAAGTGATATGCTTTCTCTTATTGATGTTGAAAGTTTATTTTTCACTAGGTTAGACTATAATAAATTTAGTTTAATCCTTTATCCCAGTGAGAGCAAACAAAGTTTGCACCTGAAAATATCTTCAGGACTGAATATAGTGTTGTTATCTTACCTGAGTAAGTAGTACAACACCAGGCAGCTACTGCTTCTGCCTGGTATCTCCAGCTCTGGGCCTGTCTCCCACTGAAAAGACCTCAATAAAGGTCGAAACTAGTCTGGGTAGTGGCCAATCCCTTAATGCATAACAGTATACATATCCACAAGGAGATGTGTTTTGCATTATGGGAGATACTGGGATAGGAGTGTTGGTAGCTTGCTCCACCTTTGCTATGAGTTGCCTGGTGTTGTACTACTTACCCAAGTAAGATAACAACACTATATTCAGTCCTGAAGATATTTCCAGGCGCAAACTTTGTTTGCTCTCACTGGGATAAAGGATTAAACTAAATTTATTATTATTGTGCTTTCTCTTATTTTTTTTACATTTTATTTATTCCCATTTAGTTTTTTAATTTCATTACTTCCCTTTCAACTTTAATTCCATTTCAGTGCATTTTTATTTCCATTTACTCTTCATCATATTATTATTTTAGTCTCCACCGACTTCCTTTATACAGCTAAAATTTTCATTACATGTCTGCCTCATTCTCCTATTTTATGCTTTTATCATGCCAAGCTATTATCCATGCACAATCCTTTAGAATGGTGCAGAGTTGGACAAAAAAATGGATAACTACCAACTAGGTGCGTGGGTCAATGCATCTTATTTAATTTAATTTTTATATTTCGGATTTTAAATGTGCCTTTAGAGTCCTGTTGAAATGGAATTGATTTTTATAGTGCTAGAGTACGCTAAGAAAGACCATTACATGTTAAATTTTAGTCATCAATTAGAGGAACTTTCTCAAGAACTTTCAGCCAGAAAAGTAGGAAACATTTTTAGTCTCTGCAGCACAAAAATCACCTATAGAACTCACTATTTCAGACATAATATACACCTGTTAAGGTTTAGGACCACAAGATGGTAACACTTCTCTGCCATAATCTCTACCCCCCCCCCCCAAAAAAAAAAAACGTCTTAATTCATTGGTAGCCTTCAGCTCAGTTGTCAGTGATGGCTGTCCACTAGTCTTACCCTATTCTCTACAAGAATAAAGTAGGGAATTTATTTTTTCATATTTTATTCAAAAGTATAACTTTTTTCCCCGTTTCACTAGCCTCATGTTCTTTATTAGTAAAATTACTAGTAAATATTAGTTCAGACATAGGTTAAAAAAACTGAGTTTTTTTGTTTTTTTTTAAAAAGAAAGCCTTCTACATTAATTTTTCTAAAATGTTTTGTTATATTCACTCCTCCTACCACACACGGGGTAGCAAAACCTTTATAACATAACACTGCTATGGGGCAAGTGATTAAAGAGAATTTGCTGATTTGTTCCTTGAACAGCTGAAGGTCACAGTCCATGTGGGAAAAATGGTAGGAAGAAGATGCTCCAAAGAATAGAGATAGGGAATGAAAGAGGAGAATGAGAAGGTGATTCAAAGAGTTTGAAACTGAACTTTATAAGGATGCTGTCTAATACATGCTTGTGTTTTATGTGTTTACAGGAAAGCAAAGGAATGGTGATGGCCAGTTCAATGAAGGACAACTATGAAAAACTTATAGAAAAGACATAATGCAAAAACAGAGCATCTGCAAGATGGTGAGAAGGAGCCTGTGAAACATTTTTAACTGGATTACTCTCTTCTGGATAGCATTAAGCATTCTCAGGAAGATTTTTGGTGTTATGCCAAACATAAGAACAAGGTTGGGCAGATTTGATTTAAGAAGTTGTACAAATGAGAAGTAGTGTCTTGAATAGAAGAGAAAATCAATTTTTTTCTGACTGAGGAGGTTATGGATGTGATATATTTGTGACAGGAAAGGCTAGACTCATACTGTTCTTTAAAGAAATTAACAATGTAAACAATATAATAACTAAACAATTTACTTATTTCCTTTCACCAAAGTTAAATTAGCATCATCATCATTATTAGGAGAATAATACATGCATGCAGACAAATCAGTAAGTGAGAATCTGGAAATATCAAAAGCAAAGGGATGTGAAAATGTGTTTTTTTTTTTCCATAAGAAAGCAACATCTTTCTTAGGTTTTAAAAAAAAAAACTGCTTCTTAGCAGCTCTGAAGTTCGTTAGGTTGTCTTCATGCTCCAGTGATTACAACTGGTTATGATAGAATTTTCAAATCTTAAGGTTAATGAGAGAAATTCAGTAATATATCCAAGTATCCAAACTGTGGGATACCCCCAGCACTGACAGAGAAATGTGAAGAGAGAAAATGGTCATTCAGTTGCCAAGATCAGAAGGCAGACTATAAGATGGTAGTCTGGTAAGGAGGGGGGGGGGGGGCTCAATGCCAGGCACCACAGTAAAATTTCCTGGAAATATCAAAAGCAACAAGGAGTTTCTTAAATCTTTCATGGCTTGTGTCCAAAGGTAGGTTGTGTTGACTAGAATATTTGCTATAAAATTAGTGTTGAATCTATCTCCCCTGTTAGAAATGGGATGCATATAGGCTTCCTTTCACGCTGTTGAGTAGCCAGGTGAGTATAACAGCTTGTACAAGCAATACTGAACATGTTAATTTCCATTTCTCCTCACACGTTAGATTCAATGACCTGTCATAAACAAATAATGATTTCTTTAAAATCTAATTAATGCACTAATAGGATAGTTAATCCTCTGCATGGCATTATGACTACTAAATGCATGTGTTCTTCACATCAGTTTGCCTATTTTTGCAGGATGAAAAACGGGAATTTCTGGGAGGAAAAATTCTGCCATCTCCATATGAAACTGGCTAACTCACCCTTAGTTGAAAAGCTTTGATAAAAAAGATTCCTCACATTCTTGGTTCAAACACAGGTTTGAACCAAGTTCCAACCAAATCGCATTGTAGAAATAAACTGAGCTATAGAAGCTCACTAATTCCAGAATGCAAATGCACAATTGGAGTGGAGGGTAGAGAAAGAGTATCATCTAGACCTGGAGACTTAAGAGGTCTAGGCTAGTCAGGATTTTTCTGATGAAAGATTAGAGGAAGCATGAAGTGGATTATTCTTGGTATAGTATAAGGTGATTTTCCTTGGTTGTTTATACAAGAGTTGAAGGAGGAGACTGGTGATAAGGATCAGCCTTATCACTGGATGATGTTATGATACCACCATAGTAAGTACTCGTTATAGCAAATCTGTGTGGAAGAGAGGAATATTTTGTTATAGTGCGAGTTCACCATAGTGAATTTAGGAAGAAAAAAGACTGCCCTCCACTCCATTCTCATGAAATAAATACCAGACAAGGTATTAACATTCAGATGGATAACTATGGCTTCAAGAACTTACCTCAGGGGATCATCACTCATCCCTTGCAGCAAGCACACAAACTGGTCCTCAATTTACTCCCACCACCCTCATACAATGCAGAGTTTCAAGTAGAAGCAGCTGACAGTCAATGAAGTAATTTAAAAATTTGATTAGCTAAAGACGACTATATTCTTTTGATACCAGTCTCATATTTAGCATTGTTTAGGACAGTGGTGACAAACCTTTTTTGTGTGTGTGTGCCAAAAATTTCTCAATCAATTTACTGACGTGCAGGGCAGTTTTTAATACGGGAAAAATTAATAGAAAATTAATCTAACTTAATTTATTTATTTATAAATTTATAATATATTCTTGGATTCTGAATGAAGAGAAATGGAAATCGTTAATATATCATTCAGAATCCAACATAATCTACCATTCCCTGAGCAATATTTGTTTTTTTTTAAACTAATAGTCTCATGCACATAATTTGCTATTTATGTAATTTCTTCAAGTTATATTAATCGATATTTATTTAATTATATATGTTTGGGATAAATTACAGTTATGAAAAGCTGTGTATTAAAATATCATTCATTTTGTGAATTTAATTCCTTTAATTCTCGTGGAAAGGCTTAGACATTGGTTATGCATTTTTTACTAAATAATTTAAGGAAATTACAACGTCAGCTAGGATATACATTAAAATAAATTTTAATATACTTCAATATTTCGGCAATGTCACGTTGCCATTTTCAAGAACTTAAGAACAAGACACGTGCACGCAGACACAACAAATAGTAAATGAGGAAGAAGCAGGAAGCTATTATTTCTCCTAAAGTACTGATGGTGCCCCCTATGGCCTGTGTTCTGACCAAAGCTAAACCACCAAAAGCCAACATGCCCAGTAAGGAAATTAAATCTCTACTAGAATTAAAGAAAAACAAGAAAATAATAATCACCAAAGCTGATAAAGGGAATGCCACAGTATTGCTTAACCAAAAGGATTACACAGGTAATCTGAAAGCTCTATTGTTAGATCAGGCTACTTATGTCCCTATTGAGTACAATCCCACCAACTCACAAATTAGAAAACTCCACAGGCTCCTTATGAAGGTCACTTCTTGGCCTGTGAAAATCACTAACAAATTAAAACCATTTAACTCCATACCCCCCCCCCCTGTATTTATGGACTCCCAAAAATACATAAGGAATATGTGCCATTACGTCCCATAGTGGATGGCATTGATTCCCCCACATACAAACTAGCGAAACATTTGGCCAAAGCTCCCTCACACTATACTGGCAACACACCTTCACACATAAAAAAAAAACTCAGACCACTTCAAAGCCATGATAGAAAACCTTACACTCAAACACACTGACATAATGGTCAGTTTATGTCTCCTCCTCATTAACAAATGTCCCACTCAAAGAATCTTTAGAGCTAATCCAAGCTAAATTTTCTCCTGATATCACAGCCCTATTTCAGTTCACTATGAACTCAGGCTATTTTGTTTGGCAAGGAAAATTCTACAAACAAATAGAGGGGACAGCCATGGGTTCTCCACTCTCCCCACCCTTGGCCAACTTTTATATGGAAACTTTTGAAGAGAAAGCTTTAAACTCTGCTCCACAAAAACCAACCATTTAGCTTCGCTCTGTTGATGATGTGTTTGCTATTTGGCCACATGGTTCCGATGCACTCCTCTCCTTCCTAACACACCTAAACAACCAACACCCCAGAATCAAATTCACTCTGGAAGAAGAAAAAAACAACTGCCTTCCTTTCTTAGACACACTAGTCACCTGCCAGCCTGACGGAACCTTGGTTTTCTCAGTCTATAGAAAACCCACCCATACAGGCAGATAAATTCACCAACAATCCCACCACCCCTCCTCGCAACAATATGGAGTCATTAAGACACTATACAACAGAACTAAAGATCTGTTCAAATGACAATGCCCTAACCACAGAACTAAACCACATTCTCAACACTTTCTCAGCAAATGGCTACCCCTCCCCAAAAAAAATCCAAAAAATATTGAAACCAGTAAACCATACCCCCCCCCCCCCCCCCCACAACAAGGATTACTCTAAATCCATCACCATACCCTATATCCGAGGCACCTCGGAAAAAATTACAAAAATCCTAAAAAAACATGACTTACCTTCTTGTTACAGACCACATAAAAAATTGGCATCCCTTATCTGCTCTACTAAAGACCAACCCCCCCCCCCCTAGACCTACCTGGTGTATACCAGGTCCCTTGCAGCTGTAAGCTGTCCTACTTTGGCCAAACAGGCAGGACAGCAAATATCAGAATTTCAGAACACAAGGACTACATCCGGTTTCACCAATACAGCCACTCTGGTCTTGCTGACCATGCGCTGGATACCTGCCATAGAATACGGTGGAAGAAAGCCACGATAATGCACTGTAGTAAATACAAATATGAAAGGCTTTTCATGGAACCAGCTTCAGCCCTAAGAAACAATCCAAACCTCAACAAATTTGGCTGCATGAGACTGCCTCAAATTTGGAAAACCTACATCGGAAGACCTTCAGCCCAATCGCCCAAGAATACCAACACTGCCCGTTAGGTGCACCATAAGGACTTTAGGAGAAATAATAACTTCCTGCTTCTTCCTCATTTACATTTTGTTGTGCCTGCGTGCACGTGTCTTGTTCTTAAGTTCTTGAAAGTGGCAACGTGACGTTGCTGAAATATTGAAGTATATTAAAATTTATTTTAATGTATATCCTAGTTGACGTTGTAATTTCCTTAAATTATTTAGTAAAAAAAGTAAAAAATAATTCCTTTAATATAATTTTAGAAACTGTAATATATGTAATTTTGATATATCCAGAAGATTCTTCGTGGTATCACTTGATTGGCTGCTATGAGAAATTATGTTATTTTTAGTTAGCGCATGTTTACTCTATACTATGCACAAGGCAAAGTTGATGTGAGCTAAACCAGTGAGAACCAGTTTTTGGCAGGAAAAAGGAAGAGTAGATACAAAAACGTAAGTAAAAACAGAATCAAATAGGGATGGTAGCTGGAGAATGGAGAGGAATTTTGATGTGCCGAAAACGGTATTTAAAGGACCGGGAATCGCTTGGTACTTTAACTTATCTTTTTTCTGAGTTGGAATTTTACCAAAACTTCCTAACGCCTAGCAGTGAAATAGTGCAAGAAATAGGTTAATATATATAAGAAAACGAAGAAATAAGTAGGTAACTTAAACCAAGTGCATAAAGATTATATTCTCCTGAGTCTATATATCAGTCGCAGAATTGGAAGATTCTTTTAAGTTTGTGTTACTACATAGTAAAAGTCAGCAAGGACTTAAAAATTGTTGTTCGATCTACTTATGATGTGCTAAAGCTATATCCTGGCAAGATTACCTTTACTATACTTAGCGAGAAGTAACGAAAATTAATCCCCCAAAAGTAAATCGTTCCTAGTTGCAGTATTCAGCGAGTCAAGATTTAATATGTGCTGTGCTAAGACTTTTCCCTCTTCAAATGATAAATGCTATGTTATTGAATTAAGTGTTCATTAACTGAATGAGAATATTGTGAAGCCTATTCGTTATGATTTAGGAATCTCGAACTTACATGAACTAAAATTGATTAACTGAGCCTAGAGAATTACAAATTGAATGTCTGAATGTTCATGAGTTGTATTCTTCTGAATATCTTGAACTGATTTGATATTTAAAATTATTTTGAAATGTAACCTTAATCAGAGTAGAGTTATGATATAAGCTCTTTGTTATAAGAAGGATAAGATCTGTATAATATAATCTTTAATTATAAAGTTTAAGTTCAGCTGAGTAGTATACTAGTGACTTAATGAGAGCTCTATATTCATTCAATCATAATGTCCCTGTTAGAATATTGTGTTATGATGTAATTTATGTGTCACTGCATTAAATAATTTTGTTTGAATTGAATCTTGAATTTGCCTGATTTTTTCATTGCACCGCTCATCAAAATAATTCGAATCTTAGCGGGAAGATTCGAATTATTTCTTACTACATAGGGTAAGAATAAAAATTCTTACCCTATGTAGTAAGAATAAAAACCTTGGCCTAAAATCAGCTTATGATAACCTAATACAGTTGAAGATTGATTTATCTAAACTGCTCTTGCAATTCAGAATATGGAGTCGTGCAGTATAATATAAATGTTCTTCATATTCGATTGATATATCAGCCCTCAACTAATTGAATTTATAACAAGAGATAATAATAAGAAGATAAATGTAATTGAAAAGAGTTACGATTCAACAATATATATTTATTTATAATATTTTATAAATAATTATTTATATATAAATTTATAATATTATTCAGTGTAAAATTGATTATTGTATTATTAAATTGATTTTCATTATGTTGGTTTGAAAAAAAAAAAAAAAAAAAACAGTAGCTAGAAAAATATTTATGCATTGTAACTCGCCATCGAAGTTAGCTGAGCAAGAGAAGCAGCAGAAGGATGTCAACTTGTCGGTGAAACGCTTACCGTATTTACTTGAAAATAACTCACTCTCGCATATAACTGGCACCCCTGATTTTATTTTATGAAAAAAGATATTAAAAAGTGTTGCATGTGACTCTCACATGAAAAATGTTTGAACATGTTCATGTTGAGGTGATAGTACCCCCTCCCTGCGGTTAACAATACGCCCTCCCTCAACAGCCATTACATACTGCAGATGCAAGAAAAACAAGTACAGTAGTTTTATTGTATCCCTGATTAAGGTATGGAAGCTTTTGAAGTCTGTGTAATATATTTCTCACCAAATAGTGCAGTTAGAGACAGCTGGAATAAAATCATCACCAATTTTTCAATTACATGAAATAAGTGTTTCTTTTATTGCATTTGAAATTCTCAATGTCATTATGACAGATCACAAAGGCTAACTTCAAATAAAATTCTACCACAAATTGAAACATGCCATATAATGCATGTGTGAGTTCCTTTGCCAGCTCAAATGCAAATAAGCAGCAATAAAATTCAACCAAAGGTTGAAACTTTGTGTGAGTTAAGCCCACCGATAAAGAGAAGTTCCCTCAGAACGATAAACGACACCCCGTCGTGAATGTGTTAAAACTAAGAAATATATAGTGAATGTTGTTATGACAGTTTCACATGTTATGGAATTCAGTTGAAGAGAATTAGCATTTCAACTCAACAATTGTAGGTTGCCTTTGTTTTTGGGTCGCGCGACCTTTTGTTAATAACGCACCTATCATATGCACGTCTTCATAACTGCTCTCTGGTGTAAAACAAAATTTAACTTGTACGTATTGTAACAATTAAAAAATAGGTTGAATAATTTAAAAGCGTATAAAAGGATATTGTTGACGTGCCAGCAAAATTCTTGGGCGTGCCATAGGTTTGCCATCTATGTTACAGGATATCTATATTAAAATTTAGATATCTCACAAACCAAAAATATAAAAATGAATTCAAGTTAAGAAGTTAGTAATAAATCATTTTATAAAAGTAGTTAATTAAATAACTAAAACACTTTTTTTGAATGTTATAGTCAAGTGGGTTTTAATTTATTGTCCTACATGTTTTGCTGATTTTTGATATCATCATCTTCAGGGAATACAACTGGTAAGCTATATGACGGTAACAGACTAGGTTTTAACTGACAGTTCTAATTCATAATTGAATTACATAATTCATAACTGAATTAGAACTGTCAGTTAAAACCTAGTCTGTTACCTTCATATAGCTTACCAATTGTATTCCCTGAAGATGTCGATAGCGAAACATGTAGGACAATAAATTAAAACCCACTTGACTAACATTCAAAAAAAATGTTCTAGTTATTATACAAGTAGTCAAGGAAGAAAATCACTAGTTAATTAAATGTTTGTTTCTTTTAGTATGTCATGAGCGAGACAATTTGACACATCCTTTTTTCTTTTGCTACTAAAATGCTACTTAAATATAAAATAAATTTATTTAAATTAGATATCAGAGCATAATTATAATTTTGTATGAGCAGTCAAATTTCGAAATGTTTGTGCTGTTATCTAGACAAGCAGAACAACATTTGTGATGTTTATGCCTAGACAAACATTGTTTAAAAAAAAAAAAAAAAAAAATTGGAACGTCATCATCATCACCATCAAATTCTTGGCATATAAACTCAACGGGGTACAGGATATTATGAGAGTACCACATGAAAAACTTACATCACCGTTAACTTCCTATTTACAAATTTTTCTCCAAATCAATCTGTTATCTGTGAAGACCTCAACATTATCCGATCTTATATTTGTCTTCTAAGGCACTTTTTTTACTATATCAATCCACCTATATATTGGTCTCCCTCTGGGTCTTTTTCCTGCCAACCAGGCAGAGAACTGTTTTGCTATTCTTTCCTCTCCAATTCTGTTTAATTGACCATATCACTGAAATTAGCTATGCTAATGCATTCCTGGATGCTGACAATGTCAAGTTCTTTCCTAATATCCTTGTTTTTAATAGGATATTGCCAATGATGTCGTCTATTCATGCCCCTAATCTTTCTCAGAATTTCATATCTGCAGTCTCTAGTCTTTAGTGAAGTGTTTTACTTCTGACCCAGCTCTCAGATCCATAAGTTAAAATTGGCTTGAACAATTGTATACAACTAATTTAGCGTTTTGACTAATTTTCTCTCTTATTCCATATAAATTTATTCGGTTGACTTCCTCCATACCAGCTTTGTTGATTCTGTTGTCTATTTCCATATTGGTCTTCAATTTACCATCTCCAATAAAAATCGTGCCTAAGTAGCTGAAATGTTTTACTTGTTCCATAAGTTCTCTATTCACAATGCAGTTGATATTTTCAGTGCTTCTGCCTTTTTTTTTTCATTGTCTTTGTCTTGTTATTGCTGACCATACTATATCTATTACAACAGTTATTCAATTTAGTCAGGGAATCATGCAGACTTGTATCAGATTTATTTAGAAGTATAACATCATTTGCATAAAGGAAAGAGCTGAGATTAACATCTCCAGTTTTGATATTGGGTTTAATACCGCTTTCCTTCATAATGAGACCCATATAGATAATGAATAACAGAGGGGATAATGTACATCCTTGTTTCACACCAGATTTAACATTAAATGATCTTCCTGTACTTCCTTCAATTCTAACTGCTGACTTACAACTCAAATAAAGACTAAGTATTGCTTGATATAATGGTCCATTGACACCATATAACTGTAGCATATTAAATAGCTTCTCCCATGGGACCTTGTCATATGCCTTTTCTAGATCGACCAAACTTAAATACAAATCTTTGTTATATTCCCATAATTTCTCAATTATTTTTCTTAAAGTGAAAATCTGATTCTGACAGCCTCTGTTTGGCCTGAATCCAGCATGTTCTTCACCAAGCTTTTCTTCCAAAATCCTTCTCAACCGTTTCTCAAGTATACTTGCATAAATCTTACCAGGAACACTCAGAAAGGAAATACATCTGTAATTCTCACATTCAGTTTTATTTCCCTTTTTAAATATGGGTACTATGAGAGCTCTACTGCAATCCTCTAAAATTCATCCCTCTATGCAGGGCTTCTGAACAATGCAGTGCAGCCACAGTAAGACTATCATACTTCCATATTTGAGCATTTCTGGTCGAAAATCATCTATGCCAGCTGCCTTCCCACTTTTCAGACTTTTGATTTCTTTTTCTACTTCAAGTATGGATATGTATTCCTCTTAGCATGCCTGTTGAGTGTTTTTTTACTGCTGTGCTGTCACTGATTGTTTCATTTAGCAATCTTTCAAAATAATTACTCCATACATCAATGATTTCTTCTTCTCCAGTTTTCACGTCACCTTTATCATCTCTAATTCCTCTTACAGAAATGCAGAACTCTTTCCTGCATTTCTGAGCTTTTTCAATAACCTCCAGAATATCTTACCACCTTCTTGATATTTATTTTCTATGTTCTTACCAAAATCTTCCCATGACTTTTGTTTAGCTATCTTACTTTTGTCTCAGTATTTGTAAGGAACTTTTGATATGCTTTCTTCTTTTCCTTCACTGCCTCTTCAATTTTCTGTGTCCACCATGCAGTTCTGATTTTCTATCCTTGCATTCATCCTCACCACATGCCTCTCTGGCTGAATCAATTAATGTTTTCTTCAGGATTTGCCACTGAATCTCCAAGGTTTGGTTCCTGTTCTCAAACTCTTTCATTTTTTCTTGAATAATATTTGTGTATGGGGGTAAGGGATAATTTTCTTTACAGGGAATTATTTCAGGGTAAAGATATGCACAATACATCTCTATTATAGAGACCTAGCCTCTTCTTTACCAAGACCGCACTGTGTGGCGAAGAGTCACATCCTTCCAGAGGTGCCCCTGTTTTCACAGAACAGTGTGGATCTACTGGAAAGTCGAAAAATATTCCAGAGGACCAATCTCTGCACCTTACCAAGAACATTCCATGAACATGCCAAAAATGAAAAAGTATGATATCGTGCTGGATGGTAAGACCCCCTGGGCCTGAAGGCATCCAACATGCAACTGATAGAAATTTTCTATCCACAAGTAGAACTAGTTTTTATGATGTGTCGAGGTCAAACCCGGAAGGAAGCTTGGTCACGGATGTTGCTAGTTGGAAAAGGGAGGCTTCCTATTTCACAAAAAACCACAGGATTGGAACTTGGAATGTTAGAAGTATGAACCAAAGTAAGCTGGAAATAATAAAGATGGAAATGGAGTGCAAGAAGCTGGATATATTAGGAATAAGTGAACTTAGATGGACAGGAATGGGCCGTTTTCAATCTATATAGTGTTTTACTCAGGACATGAGACAAGTCGAAAAAATGGAGTATTTTTTTTACTCAGAAAAAAGATGGCTAGGTATGTATTGGGTTATAATCCAGTGAGTAACAGAATCATTTCTCTCAGTGAGTGGACATCCAATGAATATGATCATCAATCAGGTTTATGCACCTACTACAGAGGCACCAGAAGAAGACATTGAAGAATTTTATGACAAGTTACAAGAAGTGATGGATGCAGCACCAAAGCGAGATTTATGTCTACTTATTGGAGATTGGAATGCAAAAGTGGGAGAGACTGAGGAATAAGGAATAACAGGCCGTTTTGGTTTAGGTATTCATAACACTGCAGGGAAGAGACTAGTTGAGTTTTGTGCAGAGAATTCTTTTTTTGTTGCTAACACCTGCTTTAAACAGCACAAAAGAAGATTGTACACATGGGTATCACCTGATGGACAACACAGAAATCAAATTGACTATATACTTGGACAAAGAAGATGGAGAAGTGCAATGCATTCATCAAGACTTTTCCAGGTGCAGACTGTGGAACAGACCATGAGTTATTAGTGGCTACGATACACGTGAAACTACAGAAACTGAAAACATCACAAATGCCTATCAGATATGATCTTGGAAACATACCAGCTGAATACAATATTAGTATACAGAATAGATTCAACACACTCAATTTGTGTGAAAGAGAACCAGATGAACTATGAGAAGAGATTAAAGATAAAATTAAAACAGAAGCAAAGAAGAATATTCCAACAGGTTGTAAGAAGAAGAAGTCCAAATGGCTGTCAGAAGATGCCATCAAAACTGCTCAGGAAAGGAGGAAAATGAAGGCCATAGGAAATACAGCATTTGAATGCAGAGTTTCAACGACAAGCCAGAAGAGACAAGGAAAACACTTTAACCAGGAATGCCAACACATAGAAGACCAAAACAAGGAAGAAAAAACAAGAGATCATTTCAAAAAAGATCAGAGAACTAATAGGAAAGTTTAGTGCCAAGGTGACAATATTGAAAAGTAAACACAAAGGATATCTTACAGAAGCTGCAGACATCAAAGAAAGATGGAAAGAGTATACAGAAGACCTTTACAGAAAGGACTCCAAAATTACTGAGAAATTTGAAGAGCAGAATTATACACAGGAACCAATACCAGTGGAGAGTGAAGTGAGGTGAGCACTACAACAGATATCCAGTAAGAAAGCACCAGGAAGAGAGGGAATACCCATTGAACTGCTCAAAGCCCTGGGAGAAGAGGCAGTTAAAATTTTAACAGCTCTATGTCAGCAAATTTGGATCGCAACTACATGGCCTAGAGAATGGAAAAAATCAATTTATATACCTTTATTGAAGAAAGGCGATGCAAGAGAGTGCGAAAATTACAGAACTATAGCATTGATTTCTCATGCAAGTAAAGTCTTACTTAAGATCATTCAGAAAAGACTGGAACCATTCATGAAGAGAGAAATGCCAGATGAACAGGCAGGATTTCGAAAAGGCAGAGGAACAAGAGATCAAATTGCCAATGTGAGATGGATAATAGAAAGAGCACAGGAATATCACAAGAATGTCTACCTTTGTTTCCTTGACTATAGCAAGGCTTTTGATTCTGTAGATCATGTGAAACTGTGGAATGTGTTAAGAACAATGGGAGTCCCAGAGCATTTCATTATCCTTCTGAGGAATCTTTATTATGAACAAGAAGCTACTGTCCGAACAGATCTTGGAGAAACTGAGTATTTTACAATAGGTAAAGGGGTGCGACAAGGATGTATTTTATCTCCATACCTGTTTAACTTGTACAGCGAATATTTTATGAATGCTGGAGGAGTCTTCAGTTGGAATTAAAATTGGTGGAAAAATTATTAAAAATTTGAGGTATGCAGATGATACACCTTGCTAGCAGAATGCAAAGAAGATTTGAAAGAATTTAGCACTTTCTTCTAAAGAAGAAAGTGCTAAATATGGTCTTAAACTTAACCTCAAAAGACAAAAGTTATGGCAACATGTGAACTTAATGATTTTGAAGTAGATGGGGAGAAAATAGAAGCAGTTAACAATTTTGTGTTCCTAGGATCTCGAATAGATAAAGATGGTTATTGTACCGAAGAAGTTAGAAGAAGATTATTACTCGGAAAAAAAGCAATGACAAATTTAAGCAAGATCTTTAAAGATATTAGCCTCACAACATAAATCAGAAACATGAAAGCAGTGGTATTTCCTGTGGTGCTGTATGGATGTGAAAATTGGACACTCAGAAAAAGTGAAAGAAGAAAGATAGATGCATTTGAATTATGGGTTTCGAGATGCTTACTAAGAATACCATGGACTGCAAAAGCAAACCAATAAATCAGTGATAGACAGAATAAAGCCAGATTGCTCCCTCGAAGCTATGATCATCAAGCAGAAATTGTCATACCTTGGACATATTATGCAAGCAAATGAAAGTCTGGAGATTATGATGCTTGCTAAAGTTGATGGAAGCAGGAGAAGAGGAAGACCAAGAATTAGATGGGTGGATGGAGTTAACAAAGCAAATGGAGTGCACTTGGAGGTTCTGAAAGACATGGTCAGGGACAGATCAGAATGGAGAATGTATGTTTATGGAGTCGCCAGGAGTAGGAAACGACTCGATGGATCATAACACACACATTTTAGTCTACAGTTCACATCTGAGAGCTGCTCAACTTTTATTTCCTTTACTACTTTCTTACATGTTCCTCTTTTCAACATAAAATTCAAGTTTATCCTACTTAAGACTAAATGGTGATCACTTCCGATTTCAAATCCCCTCTGTACACTCTAGTGTCCCGCACCAGCGAGAAAACATCACTATCAACAATAACATAGTCAAAGAGACTTCTTATTCCTTGTCTCTTCTCTCCATGTGAATTTGTGCACATTTTTATGTTGGAACATAAAATTAATAACCAGTCTATGTCCTGAGCAGAAATCCAACAGGTATTTGCCATTATTATTAGCTTTGCTCTTTTCTCCAACATACATACATACATCTTCAAGGCTCACCTTTCCTAATCAGGGTGTGGGGGAAGCAGCTTCAAGAGGAACTTCCAATGGTCACGATCCTCTGCCATCTAGCACAGATGTTCTGGTGGGACTACCAAACGTATCCACCCAAGGTTTTGGATATAATCTATCCAGTGAGTCCTTGGCCTTCCATGTGGCCTCCCACCCTCAGGTTTGGCAGAGAAGGCCTGCTGGGGGGAACCTTTCTTGTGGCATTCTGACCAGGTGCCCATACCAATGTAACTGTGATCTCTCAACATGGAGAAGCAACAGCTGAGTATTGAGGGTTTACCGAATTGCAGTCTTGTCAGCCCCGCAACCCCTCGAATGAACCTCATTCCAGCCACTCAGATTCGTGTCCGCATTCTTTCAGTCATTACCCAACTCTCATGACCATAGGTGAGGAAAGAAACATAGACTGTATTGAAGACAGCCAGCTTTGCCTTCTGGCTTAATTCCCGCTTCAATACTACCGAACGACCAAGCTCCCGCAATATTGCGCTTGATGAGCCAATCTGAGTATTTGGCTCTATGTCCCACTTTCCATCACTCGTGAATATGGACCCAAAGTATTTAAACTTCTCCACCTGCCTCAGTGGGACATAGTGCACTCACCTCAGTGCATTCCAGTGCGCATGTAGAGTGCACTGGGATGGTTGTCTTGAGACCACAAATGTTTCAGTTTTGGCCACACTGATCTTCTCCAAATTTTACCAAAATATTTTTGTATGTCTGACATCAGTTGGAATAAAGTTCATTTCCTACTCTGCTATTTACATCCCCCAACAAGGACCAACTTTTCCTTTTTCATTGTGACAGTTGTTTTCTCTAAAGCCTCAAAAAATTCCTCTATTTCTACCTTAGTAGAACCATAGGCACAAATAAGTCTCATTGTCCAGTATTCTCCCATTCTGATATTTGCCCACATCACTCTATTTGATATCGCCAGCCATTGAAGATTAGCTTCATATTTAGTATTGAATACTATAGCTACTCCATCTTTCCCTTGATTGTCATTGCCTGAATATAACATTTTGTATTCATTGCTCAGAAAGATCTCACCAGTTTTTGTCTTTTTTATGGAACTTATTGGAAATTTTATTGTTAAATTCATACAGGATAAAAAAACTAACACAAAATTGCTTCTTATAAGTCAGTCAAATTCTTGCATCGTAAATCATTTAGAACACTGAAGAAATGAATACATCTGAAATGTACAACTGGAATATACTGTCTTTATCCAAAACATTTGAATAACTTAACTTGCTTTCCAAATTAGAGTTACAGCATCATCAAATTCCTGCCATGTACCCTCAAGGGGTATACAGGATATGATAGTACTACATGAAAAATTTACATCATCACTAACTTCCCATCTACAATTTTACTCCAAATCAGCGTGTTACTTGTCAAAACTCCAACATTATCAGATCTTATATTTCTATTGTCTAAGGCACTTTGTACTGTATCAATCCACCTATATCTTGGTCTTCCTCTGGGTTGTATTCCTGCCAACCGGGCAGAGAACACTTGTTTGGCTAATCTTTCCTCGCCAATCCTGTTTAAGTGATCATACCACCTGAGGTTAGCTCTATTAACGCATTCCTGGATGCTGACAATGTCAAGTTCTTTCCTAATATCCTCGTTTTTAATATGATACTGCCATTGATACCTGTTCACACCTCTAATCTTCCTCAGGACTCTCATATCTGTGGTCTCTAGTCTTTGGTCAAGTGTTTTACTTCTGACCCCAGCTCTCAGATCCATAAGTTAAAACTGGTTTGAACACTGTCTTGTATACAGCTAATTTAGAGTTCCAACTAATTTCAATTTTATTCCATATGAATTTATTCAATTGACTTCCACCATACCAGCTTTGCTGATTCTGTGGTTTATTTCTATATTGAATATACCATCTTCACTAAAATTCGTGCCTAAATAGCTGAAATGTTTTACTTGTTCCACAGGTTCTCCATTCACAACACAGTTGACATTTTCAATGATTCTGCCTATTTTCATTGTCTTTGTCTTTTTATTGCTGACCTTCATACCATATCTATTACAACAGTTATTCAATTTAGTCAGAGAATCTTGCAGACTTGTAGCGGATTTATTTAGAAGTATAACATCATCTGCATAAAGCAAAGAGCTGAGATTAACATCTGTCTCTAATTGTGATATCAGGTTTAATACCACTTTCCTTCATAATGTGATCCATATAGATAATGAATAACAGAGGGGATAATGTACATCCTTGTCTGACACCAGATTTAACATTACACCATCTTTCTGTACTTCCTTCAATTCTAACTGCTGACTTACAACTCAAATAAAGACGAAGTATTGCTTTTTATAATGCTCCATTGACACCATATAACTGTAGCGTATTGAATAGCTTCTCCTTGGCACCTTGTCATATGCCTTTTCTAGATTGACCAAACTTAAATACAAATCTTTGTTATATTCAATTAATTTTTCAACTATTTGTCATAAAGTGAACATCTGATCCTGATAGCCTCTATTTGGCCTTATATCCAGCTTGTTCTTCCACAATTCTTCTCAACCGTTTGTATGCTTGCATAAATCTTACCAGGCACACTCAGTAGGGAAATACCCCTGCAATTCTCTCATTTTTTTATTTCCCTTTTTATATATGGTTACTATGAGAGCTCTACTCCAATCATCGGGAATTAGTCACTCTGTCCAAGACTTCTAAATTATGCAGTGCAGTCACTGTAAGACTTTTATACCACCATATTTCAGCATTTCTGGTCGAATATCATCTACTCCTGCTGCCTTTCCACATTTCAAGCCTTTGATGGCTTTTTCTACTTCAAGTATGGATATGTATTCCTGACTGTATGTCTGTTGAGTGTTTTTTACCACTGTGCTATCACTTGCTTGTTTCATTTAGCAATTTTTCGAAGTAATAACTCCATACTTCAAGGATATCTTTTTCTCCCATTTTCATGACACATTTATCATCTCTAAGTCCTTTAACAGGATTCTTTCTTCCATTTCTAAGCTTCTTCAACAACCTCTAGAATATCTTACCACCTTCTTGATATTTATTTTCTATATTCTTGCCAAAGTCCTCCCATGACTTTGGCAAGAATTAGCCAGTTTTACACAGTGTTTAGCTTTCTTACATTGTCTCTGTATTCTCTAAGAACACAAGCTGACTTATTTGCCAGGAACTTTTGATATGCTTTCTTCTTTTCCTTCACTGCTTCTTTGACTTCGTGTGTCCACCATGGAGTTCTGATTTTTCTATCCTTGCAGACAACCTGACCACATGCCTCTGGCTGAATCAATCAGAGTTTTCTTCAAGACTTACCACTGAATCTCCAAGGTTTGGTTCCTGTTCTCAAACTCTTTCATTTTTTCTTTAATAATCTTTGTGAATTTTAGTCTACAGTTCGGATCTGAGAGCCGCTCAACTTTTATTCGCTTTAAAACTTTCTTACGTGTTATTCTTTTCAATATGAAATTCAGTTTTATATTGCTCAAGACTAAATAGTGATCGCTTCCAATTTCAAATCCTCTGTACACTCTGGTGTCCTGCACCAGGGAGAAAACATCACTATCAACAATAGCATAGTTAATGAGACTTTTCTTATTCCTTATCTCTTCTCTCCATGTGAATTTGTGCACATTTTTATGTTGGAACATGGTGTTAGTAATAACCAGTCCATGTCCTGAGCAGAAATCCAACAGATATTTGCCATTATTATTAGCATTGTTCTTTTCTCCAAATTTTCCCAAAATATTTTTGTATGTCTCACAATCATTTCCTACTCTGCTATTTAGATCCCCAACAAGGACCAACTTTTCATTTTTCATTGTGTCTGTTGCTTTTTCTAAACCCTCAAAAAACTCCTCCACTTCTACCTTAGTAGAACCTTCTGTGGGACCATAGGCACAAATAAGTCTCATTGTCCAGTTCTCCATTCTGATATTTGCCCACATCACTCTACTTGAGACTGCCTGCCATTCAAGAAGATTAGCCTCGTATTTAGTGTTGAATACTATGGCTACTCCTTCTTTTCCCTGATTGTCATTACCTGAATATAACATTTTGTAATTATTGCTCAGAAAGATCTCACCATTTTTTGTCTTTTTTGTTTCAGTCAACCCTATTATGTCGATCTGGTACTTATCTAATTCCTCAGCTAGCTCCATTTCTTTGCCATTCAGGCTTCTTATGTTGATAGCACCGTTCTTTAACTCTGGTGATGTTAAGTTGGGGTTTGTTTTCAGATTTGTTACAGTAGCTGACTTTTCACTGCTTGCCTTGGTTCCCTGGCAAAAACAACGGGGGTCTTGTTTAACCAGGAGACTCCCCGCCGCTATGAAATTTTGTTATTTTGTACCATTATTTTGTATTTTGGTTTAACTAATAATACAATTTGGTCAGCTAAATCCCAAATTGCCAGCCCATCCTCGTTCCTTCAGTATCCAGGTAGATACCCAACAGGGTGCACCACAAGAAGGTGAGGATTGGACATTAGGTCAGAAGCCTTGGTCGAGTTTAGTAACCTTTCATTGGCGAGAACCACAAAAAAACATAAGTTTGATGGAAAGGGCAATTCAAGTTAAACTAGAATGCAACAGCATAAAGAATAACATAAAATAAAAGCACTTGCTATCCTTGTTACAGTATCCTGTTTTTCAACACAATGTAGTATTTTCTATCTTTTCCAGTATTGTAAAGAAAGATTACTCTAGCAGAGAATAGACAAATATTCGTTTTAAAGTGTGTTTAACCAGTAGGCATATGGGATCAATTAGTTCCCATGGTAATACCCTATGTAAATACACTCTTTCCTCAAAGTTAAGTACATAATAATCTACACTAGTATGCATTCTGTGGGAAATGGATTCTGCTTGTCAAGCTAAACCTTTGCCAGCATTTATTCATCATTTTGTACTAAAAATTTAAAACCACTGTTTTATTCAAATTTTCACATTTGTCCTCAACTCTTTGTTGTTCATTTATTTCCAATGTCTTTCCTGGCTTATTCAAATTAATGGTCATTTAAAGTCAAGCAAATAAGAATATTTATACATAACAATTATATTATTATGTTGATTATATTATAATCAACTTCATATTTCATTAATTCTCTTCTTTTATAAGTGAATTATGAGTGCTTAAAGACTTGGAATACAAAACTAATACAAGGGCAGAATACTGACAGTGTGGTTGTTCACTTTAGATGGTGCCTTGATTGAAAGAACACTAAGTATTAAAGTGTTGTTTCAACCAAGGCACCATCCCCTCTCTATTTGAATTGTGACAAGAATTATCCCCCCCCCCCTTCCCTTCTGATTTTCAAACTGAGGGTCAATTTTGGTATAACTGTATAATAACTTTATTTCCAGGAAATAGCTATCCTCATTTAAATACTCATAACTTTCTTTAAATTCCTCACAATAAGTATGCCATCTTTCACTGTGAACCTATCTAATTATGCTTATCTTTAAACTGATTTAATGTCTAGCATAGCTAACCACAAAAGAAAAAGATCTGTTATGTATTAACTGTAACTGGAGTGACCAATTATTTTTACAATTTTACAGAAATTTAATCTAATTCAAAGTCAAACCAGATTAAAAATATACAATACATTAACCTTACCAGTCCTATTGTATGAAAATGAAATCTGGACCATAAAACAAAAAGACAAACAAAGATTAATAACAGCTGAAATAAAGTTTATGAGGAAAAACTGCAAAATATATTGTACTGATCACAAAAGAAATGAAATTATGAAAGAACTAAACCAGGAATCAGTAATAGAAAAAATAAATAAATATAAACATAAATAGATGGAACACATTGAAAGAATGAAAACAGAAAGATTACCAAAATAAGTATTAAATTACAAACCATTATAAAAAAGTAAACCAGGGGGTGTCCTCTAAAGAAATTCAGCAATGACTTCTGTGGCCAGAACAAGCCATATGTAGGCTTAAATCCATGAAAAGTATGAGAGCTTTAAAAAAAAAAAAAAAAAGGCAACATTAATATAAGAAATATTATATTAGTGAACTTAGTGTGTTAAACCCTCAAAATGTCACTGATGAAATTAAAATGGAAAAGAACTGCCAATTTGTTTAAATCTGACTAGCTGGACAAATGACATAATTTGTCTATGTCAATATGACAATCTAAATATAATTAAACACTGCATATATATATATATATATATATATATGATTAGTACTATTAACTCGGGGTTGGGATATGTTCATTTTTCTAAATTAACTGACTTAAAACCCGAGAATTATAACACGACATTTATTTGAAAAAACGCAACATGTTTCGTCAAGAACGACTTCATCAGGCGATAAGAACATAGAAAGATATTAAAAGACACGAAATTAACATTGACACACTCCAAAGCCATACAATTATAAAGCCATAATATTCGACTGTAAATTACAGTTATCATGAGCTTGAACTACAGTCCGAGTTAAAGTTCTATTGTTGTACGCTTGTGCGTGTGTGGAATCACGCGATCTCCAGTATCTAATAGTAGAGTTGAAAGAGTCAGGCAAATTATAGCTAAGATTGTTATTCATGTGAAAAGGGTCCAAGGTGATTTCTTTTGACTCGACAATGCGCCGCTCTACTTCATCATGGCAGATGTGTAGGTTTGAAGTTGATGTCCAGTTTATTTCATGTTGGTGGCTTTCGTTGTTCGTGTTTATTGAAAACAGGACATGGTCTGACAGAGCAGTTACTCTGGTTCTTTTATAAGCAGTGTCTCGCTGGTGCTCTTCGAAACGTAGTAAGATAGATTTCTCTGTCTGCCAATAGTAAGGCTTTCCGCATTCACAAGTGACCTTGTATACACCTGGGAATTGTAGAAGGTTGTGAGGTTGTTTATAGTTGTTGAAGCGTGATCTTATTTTTGGCATAGTTGAGAAGCACGTTTTTATGTTAAACTTCTTTAGAATTCTACTCAGCTTTTTGGATAGTGTGCTGATATATGGCAAGACGATATGACCTTTGGAGTCGTCCTGTGTCTCTATGTTGCTACGTTGACGGTGGGATAATTGGTTGTTAATATTTTTTAGAGAGTAGCCATTGTTTTTAAAGGTCCATTTAAGATGCTGTAGTTCCTTTTTCAGTTTTTCTTCATCTGACAGTACAGATCTTGCACGATTCGCTAGAGTTGATATAATACCCAACTTTTGCGGTGGATGGTGATGGGATGACGCATGTACATTGTAAATGTAAATGAAAATGTAAATTGCGGGAATTACATTCCCGCAATTTACATTTTCCTGCCATTTATGTCATTTTCCGTTGGTCCCATCTTAAGGCCTATTCTTACGATATATCATTTTCCCACCATTAACAACTTGATGTGGGTGTTATTTCCCATGATTTGCAGTTTTTTCTTGGGTAGTAACACTGATTTTCAAATCGATTTCTGCAGAAATCTGCACATTTCTGTTCCCAGATGCCGTTGCTTTTGGCTGTAGTTTCGTTTCCACCATCATGGTGACTTGCACACTTGCAGCAGTGAAGTAGTGATGAGCGATACCATGATTTTTTCAATCACAGTACGAATTGATAATGTGAAGTGTTCGTATCAGTAATTTTAACTGTCAGTAGCTCATGGCACCCATAACGTGTTGTGATGTGATTTCACATTCACAGTGCTGTATTGAAATCGTGAACAAGGATCATACACAAATTGTGAAATCACATTCACACTTCTACCAAGTAACAGTTGTTACTCGTGAATATTAGATATCAGTGAATAAACCGCAGTTCGTGAAATATCTTGCAGTGTTGGTGTTCGTAGTTGCAATTCAGAAGCATGTGGTACATTGCAGAATTTCTGCTACTTAATTTAGTGTGTGTGATAGTTGCTTTCAAGTTGCGGTGATGGATGATTCGTGTTAGTAACATGGAGTAAAAAGACAGAAAATATATTTCGGTAGAAGAAAAGATGGCAATTCTGTGACATGTAGATTGACATACCAGAACACATGTGCAATTAGCAAAAGATCTTGGACTCTCCGTGTCCACTTTGAACACGATAGTAATAAACAGGTCAAGCACTGAACTCAATGCAAAGCAATCTGCTGCTATGTCAGAAAAATGAAAATATATCCAGACATCGACATATGATGAATTGGATAAACTTGTGACAGAGTGGTTTCTACGAGAGTGTCAGGTATTCCAGTCAATGGTACTATACTCCGAGCGAAAGCATTTGAATTTGCTGTGAGGTTGGGGGATTAATGGTTTTACTGCGTCAAATGGAAGGATTGATCTTTCAAGACTTGTCACAATATTGTGTATAATCAAGTATGCGGAGAAAGTAATAGTGATGCAGGGGAAACTGTAAACCAGTGGAAACATGAACTAAAGACTATCATTCAGGACTATGTACCAAAAAATATTTTCAATGTTGATGAAACTGAGCTCTTTTATAACGTTCTGCCAAGTAAAACATTGTTTTAAAGGACAGAGTGTCACAGTGGAAAACTCAGCAAGCAGAGGGTAACTGTTTTGCTAATGGTTAATGCTGATGGATCAGAAAAAGCCAAGGTGTTTTAAGAACATGAAAACTCTGCCTACTAAGTATGATGCCAACAGCACAGCATGGATGACCAGCAGTATCTTCATATCCACCAT
Source organism: Typopeltis vanoorti (assembly GCF_054136105.1). Classification (NCBI taxonomy): domain Eukaryota; kingdom Metazoa; phylum Arthropoda; class Arachnida; order Uropygi; family Thelyphonidae; genus Typopeltis; species Typopeltis vanoorti. The sequence goes on along the minus strand of NC_143549.1, from coordinate 67,622,826 downwards.
GCATGCTCTGGATGCTAAAATGGTGGCAAATCACTGCAAAAACTACTACTACTAGACAAATATCCTGCACACCCTGAAGATCTGGAGCTCAGAAACATTAGATTAGTGTTCTTTCCCCTTAATTGTACAAGTGAGCTTCAGCCATTAGATCTTTGTGTCATCCATGCATTTAAATTGAAATATAGAAAAATGCTTGTTGAAAAAGCTGTGTTTAGGCATGATAATGGTATGGACCCAAAACAAATGACCATATCAATCCTTGTTGCATTATGTGGCCAAAGCATGATTGCACGTTACTCCTGAAACCATATCCAACTGTTTCCGGAAGGCAGGAGGAACAACTACAGGAGGAAGAAGAAGATATGTCAGAGCCCAACAACTTGAATGTGTTGGATGAGTCTTCCTCATTTAAAGACTATGTTGATGTTGATGTGATCACATCAATGGTACCAAGTGTAGAAGACATCCTTTCCGACCACCTTGATGAAGAAGACTGTGATCAAGAACCTACCATCTCTACTAGTAAAGAAGCAATGGAAGTTATCTCTGTTTTGAGATGGTATATTACAAGTGCATCAGAAGACGATGGGCATTTAATGCCTTATACACTGTGGAGAGGCAGGTGGAACTTATAAGAGTGCAGAAAAAGCAAAAACAATCAACAATTAAAGATTTTTTTAAATAGATAAATGTAAGTAATTGTAAATTCATTTATTTTCAGTTATTAAATTTTGTAATCTAGAATGTAGAGTCACATACTAGCAGTAAGTCATCTTTTAGCCTTTTTTTTTAATGTTTTTTACATTTCCTGCTATTTACACTTTTTTCCATCAGTCTGCTGGAAAGTGTAAAAAAGGGGTTTTACTGTATGTATGTATGTATGTATGTATGTATGTATATATATGAAACGTACTATTAACTCGGGGTTGGGATAAGTTCATTTTTCTAAATTAACTGACTTAATATATATATATATATATATATATATATATATATATATATATATATATACACACACACACACACACACACATACATTGTTTAATTAGCTGAAAGATGAAGCATTTAAGTTGCTCTTATAGAAATATTTAGCATGTAACATACAAGTTTTTTAAACAAAGATATGTGCCACACACACACACACACACACACACACACACACACACACACACAGAGAATGGAAACTTGCACACTATTTTTCATATGCACTTGGGCTGGCAAAAATTTAATGGGAATATTGCAGGTGGTAGGAACACTTAAACAGAATGGGAGAGGAAAGGTTAAAAAAAAAAATTTTATTTAAATTAAGGGGATATTAAATCCCACATTGTTTTAAAACCGAATAAGAAACTCAAAGATCGGAATCAAAGAGTTTCATGTTGAACTACGTGCTTTAGCTTACGATAGTAGTCGTAAGCTAAAGCACATAGTTCGAGTACGTAGTACAAACTAGGGCAACTCGTTGCAAAGGTGGAGAAAGTTCTGATCACTATTCTTAGTGTTTTCCATAATGTAAAACTCATCTCCTAGGAGATGTATGATGTTATACATTATGATTGGAGGTCACTACCCAGACCAGTTTCAATCTTTATTGAGATCTCATCAGTGAGTAGCTAGACCAAAGTATAATACTAAGGGTATAGCGAAAAGAATTTATATACTCTGCTATATGAGTTGGTTGTCAAAAAGGTGCACCCATAAATTATTTAAAGTAAAGAGCCAACTTTTAGCTTATGCTAGTAGTCGCTGATACATTTATAATTACTATATTCTGCATGAAACTCTTTGATTCCGATCTTTGAGTTTCTTATTCGGTTTTAAAACAATGTGGGATTTAATATCCCCTTAATTTAAATAATGCTTTACATCGCCGAAATGAAGCCTATTGGCTCTTTTTGACAACTCGTATATCAGAGTATATAAGTTCTTTTCGCTATACCCTTAGTATTATACTTTGGTCTAGCTACTCACTGATGAGATCTCAATATAAAGATCGAAACTGGTCTGGGTGGTGACCTCCCACCATAATGTATAACATCATACATCTCCTAGGAGATGGGTTTTACATTATGGAAAGCACAAAGAATAGCGATCAGAACTTTCTCCACCTTTGTAACGAGTTGCCCTAGTTTGCACTACGTGCTTTAGCTTACGCTAGTAGTCGCCGATACGTTTATAATTACTATATTCGGCATGAAACTCTTTGATTCCGACCTTGAGTTTCTTATTTAGTTTTAAAACAATGTGGGATGTATGGTTAATTTAATTTAAATCCCCTTAATTTAAATAATGTTTTACATCGCCGAAATGAAGCCTATTGGCTCTTTACTTTAAACAATTTTTATTTTTTTTATACCAGAATCACAAGAAAAAGATGCAGATCAAAGTTTAAGTGGATTGATACAGTGAGATGTGCATTAGAGAGAGAGAGAGAGAGAGAGAGAGAAATATAATGTGATATTGGCGTCTTGACAGATAACATATTAATTGAAGGGAAATTGTTGATAGGAAGAGTAATGATGTAATTTTTTCATATAGTACCAACATGATATCCTGTACACTTCCCAAGTGTACATATCAGGAATTCAATGATAATGATGATCATCATTAAGAATGTCTCTCATAAAATTTAAAAATTTTTATTTTTTCCTGCACATCAATTTTTTTTCTGAAGGGGAAAGGGAGGGGCTTTCAAAGTCAGCTGTTTTAAATATTTTTTGCAATTTTCATACAAGAAATGCTTCGATCAAGATAATTTTGGCACATAAAATATATATATTCTGCTACATGCATAATGAAACACACACACACACACACACACACACACACACACAAAGCAGATTATGGATTCAACTTGGGCCTGTAGAATAGAGTAAAATGAGAAAAAAGAGCACATTAAAAAAAAAAAAAAAAATGTGCATCTTGCAAAAAAAAGAATTTGTCTGAAAATGCAAACAAAACATCAAAAAGTGCACACCTGATCATTAAAATGGCAGTAAAAAATAAAAAAAATAAAGAAATGGGCAATCTGGAAATAAGCTGTGATTAATTTTAAACACTCCAAAACTAAAAATATTCTATGAATCTGCCAAATAAAAATGAATGTCATAACTGATAAGACTGGAGGGAGGAAAAAAAAAAAAATAGGCTAATCAAATAACGCACTTTCAGCAAAATACAAAATTATGCTGCTTCAATTTAATTTTTAATTTCATGATTTCATGTATAATGACCACTAATGAGTGACCACATCCACAGATATGAGAGTTGGGAGAAAAATTGGAGATGTGAAGGTCAGTGCATAAAAGTAATTACTAAAAGAAAGAGCCATAAGGCTTCATTTCGGCAATGCAAAATTACATAGGCAAAGTGGATACTAGATCCAACATTATTTCAAAGTGAAACCTTTGCCTATTAATTATACATCATCGAAATGAAGCCTTATGACTCTTTCTTTTAGTAATTACTTTTATGCACCAACTGGGAGTTCACTTAAAAAATACATTTCTCTGACATTTCGATTTCCTTAGTATTGAACGAGAGTTTTTGCTCTCTTCTGTCTGGCCTCTGAAGAGAAATAACCAATTCGAAACAGCTGTCAGGCCAGTGAAACCTTTACCAAATGCACTAATAAAAGATGAATATATGGACACCTGAGTGGCACTCATGTCTTTTAAGTAGTGCAAGCCAAGGCAACTGAGGGATGCCGAGGATTGTATTCTCATAACCTCTCAGATCAACTTACAGAACTTTCATAGTTTCTACACAAACATTTGGCTTTGAAATAATGCTGGATCTAGTATACACTTTGTCTATGTAAAATTTTATTTTTTTGGATGCATACAAAAACATCATGTGTATTTAAAACAAAGCACAACTATGTTGACAAACAAAACACTTGAACATTCTATGTTATTGCTATGCTAATTTTAATAAATACACTATAGGAACTTTCTGATTTACACTTGTATAAATATGTGATTTAATATATCTGCAAATACTACAATAAAACAAAATGCTCACCAAATCGTCTTCTTAGCAACTCCACAAAACTATCCAAGAATTCTCTGGAGAAAAAAGAAAAAAAAAACCATCGAATTACACTATTTTATAAACTTATTTAAATTTTAATTCTACTCCTATTTATCCGTATAACCTTTATTGTTATTAAAAATTATCAAAATCTTATTAAGCATAAACAGTCTCACAAGGTATAATATAAATGTTATATTACTCACTTTGAAAAATGATCTATATATTTATCAGGATTTTCAGCAAACAGAAGTAACTGCCTTTGATGAGATTCTGATGTTGTGTGACATCTAAACCCATTCTATAAAAAAAAAACAAAAAAAATGAATAAAGATACAAATTATTTTAAGAATAATTCGTATCTTAAGAATAACAGAATAGAATAATACCAAAAATATGCATATAGTCCACTCAAATTAGTAACTGCAGACAAATATTTATGTAAGTATAGATAATAGATATCACAACATCTATTTTACAGAAACAGAGGTTTGGAAATAATGATGTTATACATATTACTAACACTAGACGTTAAAATTACAGGTATAACAATTCATGTAATGATATAATCAATACATGAAATAATCACCGATTATGGGGTATTTAGGAGTTTTCACTTGTTCTTTGGACTTACCTATACCAGAGAGGGAATAATAATAAATTTAGTTTAATCCTTTATACAAGTGTGAGCAAACAAAGTTTGCGCCTGAAAGTATCTTCAGGACTGGGGTAAGGTGGTACAACACCGGGAAACTCGCTGCAAAGGTGGAGCAAGCTAACATCACTCCTATCTCAGTATCTCCCATAATGCAAAACACATCTCCTTGCGGATATGTATAATGTTATGCATTAAGGGAAGGGCCACTACCCAGACTAGTTTCAACCTTTATTGAGGTCTCTTCAGTGGGAGCCAGGCCCAAGTGGAGATACCAGGCAGAAGCATTAGCAAGGTCAACTCTACCTATAGGAGTTGCCAAACAGTGTGCCACCTTTTTATTAAATTACTCTGGATTTAGAGAAAGATGTTAAAAGTTTAAGTTGAAAGTAAAGATAAAGGATTAAACTAAATTTATTATAGTCTAACCAAGTGAAAAGTAAACTTTTAACAACTTTTCACCATAGAGGGAAGGCTGGAATACTGGCTATTGGCCTCTCTACTAAACAACAGTAGTAATTAGTTAATTAATTCAATCTTTCTTGATGTTTTAATGTTTAAACTACTATGAATATATGGATGGTCTTTTACAAAGCAGAATAAACAAAAACAAATTATGTCGATAAATATACAGTTGATCCTTGCACGTCCATTTACAAGTGTTTTTTTTTTTTTTTTTTGGAGATTTGCAACAATTTGCAGTCGAAACTGCATAGATTAGAAATATTGAAAAAATTAAGAAAAAGTTAGGTATGTCATGAATGCATAAAATATATGTAGATACTAGTCTATTTCATCATTTACTACCATAAAATATACACAAATCTATTATAAAAAGCTAAAATTTATCAACACTTATGCTACACAAATGCTTACAGACCACACATGGCGCTATTCGTAGTCGAGAGAAATGTAAACAAGTGTAAAGATGCAGTATTAAATCATAACTGCATAAAATTAACTGTTATTAATTAGTTAAAATAATTAGCATTAAAATTTTATAACATTCATTCATTCATTAGTGTATAGGCTCAGCTATTGTGAAGCCATCATGTCGATTGCACTAGGCCAGGGGTCGGCAACCTGCGGCTCTTTGGATGTGAGCTGCGGCTCTTTAGTTCCATACGCAAATATTATTTATTTTATCAAAAAAAAAAATTTTTAAATCGTTCCGAATCGATTAACGAGGATTAGGCACCGATTCTATCTCTCAGCCACTTGTACTCGCTTTTCACCGCACCCCTCCCCCGTGACACGCATCGTCACTGTCGTCAGTCCATCGGAAGCTCTCGGAAGTTTATGTTTGGCAATTTTCATTGATTTCGGCATAGCTGGGCATAACACCTTTACTCGTAAACTAAGTATCTAATATTTGCCAAAATTAAAAAAAAAAAACTAAAATGTGCAGACTGCGCCGTGATAAACACGTTCTGACAAGTCCGTTCGTGCCAGTCAGCGATCACCGCACACGGGAGGCGACCACAGATGCGACGAAACTATGTACTTATAGTCAATCAGTACGTGAGAGAGTGAGACAAACAGTGTTTCGTGTCTAAATTATTTATTTTAATAATTAAATTATTAGAGAATTATTTATTTTATTTAGGTAGGTATTTTTAATTGGGAAATATCGTTGTAAAATGTTTTTTGATAAATTATATTTCATTATGCCCAGCTTCTCGTATCCGCTAAAACAGTACAAGATAGAATAGCTAAAATGTCTTCAAATGTAACATATTTGCAGGTGGAAGATATTCAACCTTCTTCTGCCTTATCACTTGCTATAGATGAGTCTTGCGACATAAAAGACACGGCACAAGTTGCCCTTTTTGTCAGGTATATGTCTTCCCAAGGTCCAAAAGAAGAACCTCTAGGATTGCTACCGCTCTCGGGACAAACTAGAGGGGAAGATATAGCGAATGCCGTGCAAAATTGCCTTGAAGACAATAAGATCTTGTGGCTCTTTAAAAACTTTTTAAAATTTTGTGGCTCTTTAAAAACTTTGTAAATTGTAATTTTTGACTCTTCCGACTCAAAAGGTTGCCGACCCCAGCACTAGGCTACCATAAAGCAATCATACTGCTCCTTCATTATCAACACATGAATTGTTATACCTGTAAATAAATATAAATAATTTCCTTTTCACATTATCTTTTCATTTTTAATGTCTAGTGTTAGTAATATGTATAACAACTATAGTGTTGTGTATCATATAACACAATATTGATGTAGATACTGACAGACATACGATTCATCTTCTAAATGTAAACTTACAGTATCGATAAATATAGTACAGTACTGTAAATGTATTTTCTTTTCTCTAGTTGACTTTATTGTAAGAATATAGTATATAACACATACATACCATACAAAATATGTGCTAATTGACTGTTTATGTTATCAGTTAAGGCTTCCAGTCAACAGTAGGCTATTAGTAGTCATGTTTTTGGGGAGTCAAAAGTTATAAACAGATTTTCGAACGGGGGGGGGGGGAGCCACACCTAACCTCCCATGTTGTTCAAGGGGTCAACAACGGTACATATTCAACTACTTTATAAAAAAAAAAAGTGAGAAACTTTTTTTTTTAATTATCCCATGGTATTATTACACCAGATCATGGAGGTCAGGTTAATGTATTTTATACAGCACCTTTTCTGGGTTGTTATAGAGTTCACATTTGGAAATATTCATATTCCTCGATGATATTACAGATTTTGAAGGTGGGGAAGACTTTTATGCCATTGCTAAACTTGACTGGTCTTGTGTGGCTGGTCTTGAGGCGAGAGATCATGGCAGTGGCACTGTGAGTAAACTTGGAGTTGATGGTAGCTCCTGGATTTTCTGCTGAGTACAAGTGGTGAGTCATGTCCTGAAGAATTGTTCTTTTTATGTTTTCTTTTTGGGTGGTTTTAAAAAGATCGAAATCTGTGGTATCACTTGATGTTGCGGTCATTTTTGCTACTTCATCTGCAGTTTCATTTCCCTTTAATCCAACATGGGATGGGATCCATTGGAAGATTATTTCGGAATCCTTATGTAGTTTATGTTTTTTGCTATGTCTCTAAGTATTTCTTGATGGCTAGTATAGCATTTCTTAATAGCTTGAAGGGCTGCTAAGGAATCTGTGAAAAATATAAACTCCTTCGGGTTTCGTTTGTCCAAATATTGCAGTGCTGTGTTAATGGCTATTAATTCCACACGGTATGAGCTGCATCCGATACTGTTAGTTGTTTTTAGTTCTATATTATGAGAGCCACAGATCAGTACGCCACTCCCAGAATTGCCATTTGGATTTTTGGAGCCATTCAACACCATAAGAGAATCCTAAAGAGTTTTTTAGATATGTAGCAAGTAAAAGGAAAAATGTACATGGCAGATTGATTTTAAAGAATGCCGATGGTAGGGAGGTAACTGAATCATTTGAGATAGTTGAGTTACTGAGTGAGCACTTTGCAAAAGTATATCATCCAGGTGGTGACATTGCAGAAACGAATAAACCAGTAGATTATACGGGAATTGTGGTTAATGAAGTGGAGGCGAGTAGTCTATTGCATAACCTCAATGTCAATACATCTGTGGGATTGGATGGTATACCAGCTCGTGTTGTACGAGAAGCAGCTAAAGAATTGTCAGTACCCTTGACCATTTTGTTTAATTTGAGTCTCGGGTCTGGGTTAGTCCCGAGTGGGTGGAAAGAGGGGAAAATAGTTCCACTGCATAAAGGTGGTTCCAAGACTGCTGTTGTAAATTACCTACCGATTAGCATATCAGGAATCATTGTCAAGGTCTTAGAGAAAATAGTCAAGAGGAAAATACAAGATTGGATAGAAGAAAATGGGATACTGTATCGGGGACAGCATGGTTTTGTGAAGGGTAGGTCTTGCCTCAGTAACTTGCTCACGTATTATAACACAGTGACGGCTGAACTGGATAAGGGTAATGGGTTTACGGTGATTCTGCTGGACCTTGCCAAGGCCTTTGACAGGATTCCACATGGAATTCTAATCAGTAAATTGCAGCATATGGGAATGGACATGGGGTTGGTGAGATGGATAGGAGGGTGGTTGACGGAGAGATATCAGAGAGTGGTTTACTCGGGAGTGGAGTCCACAAGACAGCCTGTGACTAGTGGTGTGCCACAAGGATCTGTTCTTGGACCACTGCTGTTTAATTTGTTCATAAATGATATAGGAAATGATCTGAGAGGAACAGTTCATTTGTTTGCGGATGATGCGAAGTTGGGTAGGGCAATAGTGAATGCAGATGACGTCAAAATTTTGCAGGATGATTTGGATAGATTGGAGGTCTGGGCTAAGGAGAATGGATGTCAGTTTAATGTGGCAAAATGTAAGGTTATGCACTTTGGGGTGAAAAGATTGGCGGCAGATTACTGCATTGGTGGAACCCTGCTCCAGGAAATTGATGAGGCATGAGATTTAGGAGTGTTGGTAGATAAGGAATTGAAATTTAGGGGACACATTGCAAAAGTGACCAAAACAGCTCATCAAATCACTTGGTTGCTGAGGAATACGTTGACAAGCAGAGACAAGCAGGTTATTGTTCCTCTCTATCGAGCCTTGATAAGACCCCATCTAGACTACTGTGCTCAGATTTGGTCACCTAGGTTTCTTCTTGATGGGGAGGAGGTGGAGAGGATCCAGAGGCGAGTGACCAAGATGATAGCAGGTCTGTGGAATGAACCGTATGAGAACAGGTTGAGGATTTGTGGGTTGCAAAAATTGGTTGATAGGCGGAGGAGGGGAGATATGATTGAGACATTCAAATTACTGAAGGGTTTCTATAAAATTAATTCAGAAGATATTTTTGAGAACAGGGCTGGTTGTGGGAGGACTAGGGGACATCCATGGAAACTGGGCAAAAGTGTGGTTAGTAAAAGTGTTAGAGCTGGGTTCTTTACTTTTAGAGTGGTGAATGAGTGGAATGCGCTCCCTGAGTCTGTAGTGGATGCTGTGACAGTGAATGAGTTTAAGGCGAGGTATGATAGATACTGTATGAATGTCAAATAGTTGTGATGAATATGATTTGGGGCCTCCCTCGATGAGTCTAATGACTCCCTGGAGTTGCCCGTAATAATAGTAATAATAATAATAATAACAGTAGAAATATGCACACCGCAGAAAGAAGACGGGCAACAACATCCAAGAAAAGGTATGTGCGAATTTTTTTCTATTATAGATCTTTATTGAGTCAGGTTCATATTCCATTATTTTTGAAAGGGCTAATGGAGATTTCAGGGTTTTCTAGGCTTTTTTTCTCATGTTTCCCTATTTCAGAGTTGATAACTATATTTTTCCTGTCTTGATTTGGAGGAAATGCTGGGTAGTTGGCTATTTTATTTGGACAATCCAAGGGAATTTTATTTTCTATGATTTCATGCATTGTTGATTTTTTCTTTATTCTGTTTGTTGGTTTCCAGTTTTTAAAAAGTTCACTTGTTCTATGATGTGCAAGGTTGGCTCTTTTTTCTACAAATTTGGTAAGATTTTCTTGCCACCTAATTTTTAAAGGAACAAGGTTGGATTCGAATTCTGCTATTTTTCCAGGAGTTGTATTTCTTAGTCCACAAAGTGAGAAACTGAATATTAACAATGACTGACAGTGACCTTAAGCAGCATAACAAAATCAAAAAATCATAGCTGAAGATCAAAGATGGAACTATGCACCAGTGAAAAGGCTGGAAGACTGAGAGATTAGTTGACAGAATGTTCAGACATTGATTATATCAAATCATCAAGAAAAGAACTAATAGGCAAGGGATTCAGACACCACTTTGCCTTTTGGAGCCTCCGGTAGATAAAGTAGCAGTATTACACTGTGTGATGAAACTCATCTAGAGCAGTGCTTCCCAAACTTATGGATGTAGAGGGGGCCCCCTTTGGAAAAATTAAAATATTTCACAGCCCCCCCATCGAAAAAAAAATCGTAATACAGACATATATTATTATAATATTTATTGTATGTATATACAATACTGAAGAAGTTGATTGTTTTTCCTTACTCATTCAAAAACATAAGATCCAGCATTTCATAAATATAGTTTAGTATTTAATTAATAGAAATTATTCGAAACATCTTTATTCCTCCATTGATATTTTCGCATCCAGATACATTGTGACTCATATCTACGATGGACGTGTCAAAAATTATTTTAATAAAGTTTAAAGTTTAAAATGTTTTAAGACTAAGTAGATTTTTTTTATCTTAAAAGAAACGTTTCATGTGCTTGTACTGCAAATGTACAATAACAATATATCTATTTATATAAAAATATAAGTTAATGTTTATAATAAGATAATATAAGTAACATACACAGCAAATATTGCAAAAATCAAATGCAAATATTGTATTATACTGTATTGTTATAATACATTTGCAGTACAAGCACATGAAACGTTTCTTTTAAGATTAAAAAAATCTACTTAGTCTTCAAACATTTTAAATTTGTTTTCATTATTCCACGGCCCTCAAGGGGGTCGCAGCCCACAGTTTGGGAAGCGCTGATCTAGAGGGTAGAGAAGTTTCATCACGTACTGGCACCTAATATTTGGTAAGCTATGTTTATCAGATGTGCTGAGGGAGGTGGGGTAGGGGAGCAAAATACTGACAATGCTACTATCTGAATAGGGTAAAATAAGTACCGTATGGCTGAAATCGCCCATCTGTAGTACTTATTTTTTTGACACAGTATACAACAGTACTGCATACCGGTATCTTTATTAACAGTGACATGTGGATACAATATATTTAGAAATTTGCAATATTCAGTATTTTTAACTGTCTATTAAGATATTTGCTATATAAAACTTTTTTTTATATATTTGCTATGAAAAAATTCTTATTCAAAAATTATCATACACATATCATACACATTATACTTATTGTTTATATATTGGGATGGCAAATAAGTTTGTTTGGTTTTTCAGAGTGGAATGAAACGTTTTATTTAATATACAGGTAGTCCTCAACTTACGACGGGATTACGTTCCAACCTCTCCGTCGTAAGTCGAGGACTTTTGTTAATTCTTGATTTGTTTGATTTCTTTTATAATATTTTCATAAATTAAGTTTCTATATAACTTAAAACGGTGAAAAATGTATAAACTTACATAAACATTTATAAATTATTTATTAGCACATACAAATACATAAATACAAAATTACGAAAGAAAAATTAACGAAAAAAATACATAAACACATATCAAAAATGGTGCACTTACTTTACTTTGAAATTCCTTTAAATATTAGTTAACATAAACAAAAATCTTATCAACAGTGAGTAACTGTTACTTATTTGGACGATATGGTTATTTCTCACGATCAGGAGTAGAAATAAGAAAATTGGTTAATGTTGCCTGTTGGGTTTTTTCTTTCTTTATTCATATATTTCGTGATAACACCCGACTGCTTCTCGAATTTGCTTTTCGACTTTGGCGAAGCGATCAGTGTCTTGATCCATATTTTCGAGTAGCTGAAGTCCTTGATTTAGTTTAGAAAATACTTCAGCTAATCCTTTTACAGTAAATTTTTTTAACAATTTCTCTTCTTCATCTTCCTCTTTATTCCTTTCTTCTCCTACAACTCTTTCATTTTGGAAAATCAAGTCTTGATCAGTCAGTTCACCTTCTTCGTGATCTGCTAATTCTTCTATATCGGTAATATTAATTTCTAAATCCAGTTTTCTTGCAATTTCAACGATTTCTTCACCAATTTGTTCTAACATACTATGCTCATTGTACTGTTCGAGTGTCTCCTGCAGTAGTAACTTCTTCCACATTCCTTGCATACATTGTTCTGATACTTCCTTCCATGAAGTTCTAATGTTCAGGATACATTGTTTAATATTGTAACTTTTCCAAAACTCATGTAATGTTATAGCATTGTTGTCCATTGCTGTTATTGCTTGAGAAAATGTAGTTTTCAAGTAATATGTCTTCAATCACAGCTGTTGTATTGGGCGGTAGATACATCACATTTATATTTTCATTCAAATCGCCGATGTGAAGAGGATGTCCTGGAGCATTGTTAAGCAGCAATAGAATTTTAAATGGAATGTTTTTTCCAAGACAGTAGGCACGTATACTTCTGGAATAAAACAATTTAAGACTCAGTCTTTGAATAAAATAATTGTCATCCAAGCTTTAGGATTACTCCTGTAGTACACCGGCAATTTATTCTTATCAATGTTTTTCAAGGCTTTGGGGTTTTGTGAACAGTAAACAAGAAATGGTTTTAATTTAAAACCAGCAGCATTTCCTCCAAGAAGAAGAAGCGTAATCCTATCTTTAAATGCCTTAAAACCAGGCGCTGATGTAGCTTCTCTGTGAATGTAAGTTCGTTCTGGCATTCTTTTCCAGAACAGTCCAGTCTCATCTACGTTAAAAATCCACCCTAGCAAATATCCTTCATCTTTTATCATCTCTTTTAGATTTTCTTGACTTTTGGCACTTTCAAAATCGGAACTAGCAGCTTATCCCGTTATTCGTATGTTATGTAAGTTAAATCGGCTTTTGAATCGATAAAACCAACCTTTACTAGTGTTAAATGTATGCTCGCCATATTTAACTTCTTGTTGTTTCCTTTAATTGTCAAATAGGCTGCGTGCTTTTGTTTGAATTGTAAGCAAACTGAGAAGAATATTCTTGTTGATTTGATCATCTATCCAAATCATTAAAAGCTTCTCCATTTCATGAATTGGCCCTTCTCTTTTTTTTTTTCCGTTAAAATTGTACATTTCATATTAACTGCTCCTTTAGCTACCTCCATTGTTCTCGATTTATCTTTTATTATTGTTGAAAAACTTGAATGCGATAGTTTTTCTTCTCGTGCTATTTCACTGACTTTCTTTCCTTTGTCATATGCTTTAATCACCTTCATTTTAACATCTAAACTTAAAGATTTCCTCACCTTTTTTATTTGGAATTTTCATCAGTAGTTTTACTTCTCTTACTGGACATGATAGGGTTAAGACGAGATACAAAAATTGCAACGAGAGAAAAACGAACACTTCGACTGCTGATTAGCAACTAACGTGCCAAAGGCTGTGATAAGTTAGAAGTGGATGAACCATAGCAGCGGCCATTGCTTATTGGTGATAGGCTTTACTTGTCAACTAACGGCGATGCTGCAATGTGCATACAAAAGCAATGCGATATACTGTATATATATGCTGGCGGCAAAGTTAAATTAGAGAATTTTTAATAATAATAATTGCTGGCAGCAAAGTTAAATTAGAGAATTTTTAATAATAATAATTTTGGCTGTCGTAAGTCGAGGACTACCTGTATATATAATACATACGTCAGTTATATATTGACCCTCTTCATCAATGACCTCTTGACATTTGTCCAACTTCATTATGCCACGTTCATAAAATTCCTGAGGTTTATTGGCAAAAAACTGAATCCAGGTGTCTTTTGACAGCCTCCTCATTAGCGAAGGTTTTCGCGTTCAGAGAATTCTGCAACGATCGGAATAAGTGGTAATCGGAAGGTGCCAAGTCCGGTGAATACAGAAAAACATTCCAGCCAACACGTAACAATTTACTCCGAGGTTGTTAACGATGTGTGGGGTCTGGCGTTGTCGTGGTGAAAGACAACTCCTTTCTGATTTGCCAATTCAGGACGTTTTGTACTAATTGCACGGACCAGTCGTGTTAACTGTGAGCAATAGGCAGTTGAATCAACCATTCTGTCTGACGGTAACACTTTGTAGTGGACAACACCTTTATAATCCCACCACACAGAGAGCATGATCTTCTTTCGGTGCAATCCCGCTTTCGAGGTTGTTTGCGGCGGTTCACTCATGCCCCCATGATCTTTTACGTACCATGTTATCGTACACGACCCATTTTTCACTTCCCGTATTCATCCGCTTCAAAAATGGTTCATTTTCTTGGCGACGTCGCAGTGAATCACAGATGGATATGAGAGCAGTCATATTGGCCTCAGTCAATTCATACGGCACCAAAACATGAGTTTTGAAACATATCCCAGCTTGTGCAAATGGTTTTCAATGCTTGTATGGGAAATGTTCAGTACTGCATCAATCTCCAGCTCTGTTTGTGATGGATTTTTGTCGATGATGTCCTTCACAACATTCGAATCAACCTTGGTCGGGCGACCGGCACGAGGTGCATCACTTTCGAAATCTCCAGAACGCAATTTGGCAAACCACTTTTGGCATACGCGTTCTGTTAAGGCGCCGTCCCCATATATGCTGCATATTTTTTTATGGGCTTCCGCAGCTTGTTTGCCTTTTTTGAAATAAAAAGGCAAAATATGCTGGTAATGTATGTTATTTCCTTCCATTTCTAAAAATATGTTACACATGCGAAACTGAAATTGGCCAAACGAAAATTCACTGAAAGGTTATGTGAAATGTCGCCTTTCGACTGCGCAATAGCATAGTGTTGTAGCGCAACAATAGCGAACAGACTAAGCGGCGTAAACTTGCACTAACGCATAAACCAAACGAACTTATTTGCTAACCCAATACTCGTACAATAATTTATGCTTAATTTGTTATTCTTATTCCAAAAACATTTACTATGAAGTAAAAATATCAGTAAGTACTTTTTTGTCAGATTGTCAATCTTTCAGAATGACATTTGATTTGTATATATGTTTTCTCTGTTATACTATGTCAGAAAGTATCATATATCTCTTTTTTTAGATGTTCTCTATCCAAAAATTTTTCTCTGCCTCAATATATCCAATTTGTCACAAATTAGGCCAATGTAAAAGTACTTCACAACTTTCTTTGAAAAGGCATTTGTCTTCTCTATGCAAACAGTTTTAAATATGAATGCCTTTTCAAAGAAAGTTTTGAAGCTCTTTTACATCACCTTAACTTGAATCAGAATGATTCTCTCTCTCTCTTTCTTTCTTCCCCCCCCCCCCAAAAAAAGTTCTGAAGATTCTCATTCTATGTAAACATCAAACAGTTTTGATATTATTTATAAATATTAATTTCTAGCATGTGACAACCACTTTTAATTGGCAAACTGATAGTTGTATGTGCCTTGTATTCCTATTGTTTGATTTGCTTATTGTTTCCACACAATTATGATGTAATATTACTTTCAGTATGAAATATTTGAACTTTCATTAAAGTTTATTACCGTGGTTATCATGTAATTTTGTTATTTTATAGTTATGTTACAGGTTCCTTTAAAGATAAGATCCGATAATATTGGAGTGCTGACAAGTGACAGATTCATTTAAACGGAAAAAATTATGAGGAGATTAGTGATAATGTAAACTTAGTTGCACAATACTGTTAGAGTATCCTATATATATCCCTTGAGGGTACATATCAGAAATTTAATCATCATGATGTATGTATGTCATTCTGTTCCATTTTTATATTAAATTCGCCTGTGAAAGTTTATGCCAACAAACAGTTTTATTTTATATAAGTCATTTGTATTCATGTAGTTTTATTTAGAATAGAGGAATATTCTGAAGACATCTAACTCTTATGCAGGAGAAAGGGGGTTCTGTATATCCATTGCTTCTAGATGGTTTTTTTGAGAAGATAGTTTTTGTTTCTATATGTTATGGTTGTAATTACATATTTCTCTAGAACTGTGTGTTTTTTTTCCCTTTCATATTGCCTGTGTAGAGCGCAAAAACAGAGGGTGAAAGAATTGATAGTTGTGGCGGGTACGAATGAATTGAAAGGAGATAAATTTTTTATGAGAGAGGACTTGAAAGTATTGTTAAAAGTAGCAAAAGAAAAGAGGGACAGAGTTAGGATGGTGAGTCTATTGCCGCGGTACGACAGAGAGGAGTTTAGGAGGGCCATAATCACAAATGGCTTTATGCGCAGGTTATGCAGACGGTGCGGTGTGGAATTCGTGGATGTGCGGAATGAGTTTGATGGGCGAAAGGATTTATGCAAGATGGATGAACTGCATTTGAATGAATTTGGTGTGCGGAGACTTGAAAAGGTGTTGCTGCATGAAGTGAAAATGGATGTGCAGAACCAGGCAAACTAGAACTACCAAGGAGGGGGGGGGGAGTGGATATGCGGACATCAGTGACACAGTTGAGTGTAAGAATGTATACAATGTACCCGAGCCAGTACTAAAGACAAATAATCGGAATGGGATAGTTAGAATAACGCATCAAGATAGGAGTGGGACAAAGGGACCTCTGCATTTCATGTATACTAATGCCAGGAGTATTAGGAACAAGAAGGAAGAATTTTTGGTCTTGGTTGGCTCTTCCTGGCCACAGGTTATTGGCATTAGTGAAACATGGCTGACGGAAGATGATATAGTTAGTTGGATAGAATGTGTAGGGCATAGTGTATTTAGGAGGAGCAGAGAGAATAAAATGGGGGGGGGGAGGAGTGTTATTGATGATAGCTGATGAACTGCAGCCAAGGAGAATTGAAGTTGTATTGCAGGATAGTGAAAAGAGCTCATTTAAGGCTATTTTGTGTGAGATTGTGACAGAATAAAATATACAGGTGGATGCTGCTATAGGCCGGGTGATGGAATAGATGGTGGAGATAGCATGCATAAACAAATTGATGAAATAAGTGGAAGGAGGGTAATTATTATAGGGGATTTCAAATATGGTAACATTGATTGGAAGGAGGAGAGGACACATGTGAGGAAGAAACTGGATTTTATTCAATTATTAAGGGATAACTATCTGAGATGCCATGTAATAGAAAATACTAGGGGTTTGAGAGTGCTTGACCGGGTAATAGCATCTGAGAATTTGATTGTAATGAATATGACCACGTTGCCACCTATTGGTGACAGTGATCATAAGGTCTTGACCTGGGAGGTGGCTAAAGGTGTGGAATTTCAATTAAGACAGGGTATATGTGGAATTAACGTGCTGGCAAGTATCACAAGCTTAGGAGATTGCTTGGTTCAGTGCCATGGCATGTAAAACTGCAAGGGCTGGATATCGATAAAGGATGGGAAGTGGTCAAGGAGCATTTACAGGAGGTTATGGCTGATTGTATACCTAGGGTCCGAATAGTAAAACAAGTACGGATTAAATGGATGGATAACACCATTAAGCTTGAGTTGCAAAAAAAAGAAACAACTGTGGAGGGAATTTAAAGAGAAAGGTGACCTGTACGCACACGAAAGGCATAAAGCGCAGGCCAGAAGGGTAACGAGTGTGGTAAGAAAAGCAAAAGCGGATTATGAAAGGAAACTAGCTATGCAAGTTAAAGAGAATCCCAAGCAGTTCTTTAAATGTGCTGCAAGTAAAATAAAAACTGTACACCCCAGAATGATTTTAAGGAATGCTGATGGTAAGGAGGTCACTGAATCAGTCGATATAGTAGAATTACTGAGTGAGCACTTTGCAAGAGTATATCATCCAGGAGGCGACATTGAAAGAATGAAGGAACCGTTAGTTTATATGGGAATTGTGATTAATGAAGTGGAGGTGAATACTCTCTTACAGAACCTTAATGTGAATACATCTGTAGGATTGGATGGTATACTGGTACAGGGTCTTACATGAAGCAGCTAAGGAATTATCAGTGCCCTTGACAATGTTGTTTAATCTGAGCCTCGGGCCTGGTTTAGTCCTGAAGGTGTGGAAAGAGGGGAAAATAGTTCCACTGCATAAAGGAGGATCCAAGACCTGTTGCAAATTACCGACCAATCAGCATATCAGGAATCATTGTCAAGGTCCTCAAGAAAGTGGTCAAGAGAAAAGTACAGGAATGGACTGATGAAAATGAGATACTGTAAGGGGGACAGCATGGCTTTGTGAAGGGTAGATCATGCCTCAGTAACTTGTTCAAATTTTATAACACAGTGACAGCTGAACTGGATAAGGGTAATGGGTGTACAGTGATACTGCTGGACCTGGCTAAGGCCTTTGACAGGATACCACATGGAATTCTAATCCATAAACTGCAACATATGGGAATGGATATAGGGTTGGTGAGATTGATAGGTGGGTGGTTGATGGAGAGATATCAAAGAGTAGTTTATTCAGGGTGTAGAATCCAAAAGACAGCCAGTGACTAGTGGTGTGCCGCAGGGTTCTGTTTTTGGACCACTGCTGTTTAATTTGTTCATTAACGATATAGGGAAGAATCTAAGAGGAACTGTTCATTTGTTTGCTGATGATGTAAAGTTGGGTATGGCAATAGTGAATGCAGAAGATGTCAAAATCTTGCAGGATGATGGGGTGCTTAAGGGTCAAAGCTGTATAACTGAGAGGAGACCTCCACATAGCCTTTAACGGAATGCGGAGAACCGACCAGGGCTTCTCACCTAATGTCCAATCCTCACCTTCTCGTGGTGCACCCTGTTGGGTATCTACTTGGATACTGAACAAACGAGGATGGGATGGCAATTTGGGATTTAGCCGACCAAATTGTATTCTTATTGGTTAAACCAAAATAAAAAATGATGGTACAACATGACAGAATTTCATGCCGGCTGGGGTCACCCGGTTAAACAAGGCCCCCGTTGTTTTCGCCAGGGAACCAGGGCGAACAGCGAAAAGTCAGCTACTGGAACAAATCTGAAAACAAACCCCAACTCAACATTACCAGAATTAAAGTTCGGTACTATCAACATAAAAGCCTGAATGGCAAAGAAATGGAGCTAGCTGAGGAATTAGATAAGTACCAGATCGACATAATACGGGTGACTGAAACAAAAAAGACCAAAACTGGTGGGATCTTTCTGAGCAATAAATACAAAATGTTATATTCAGGCAATGACAATCAAGGAAAAGAAGGAGTAGCCATAGTATTCAACACAAAATACGAGGCTAATCTTCTTGAATGGCAGTCAGTCTCAAGTAAAGTAATGTGGGCAAATATCAGAATGGGGAACTGGACAATGAGACTTATTTGTGCCTATGGTCCCACAGAAGGTTCTACTAAGGTAGAAGTGGAGGAGTTTTTTGAGGGTTTAGAAAAAGCAACAGACACAATGAAAAATGAAAAGTTGGTACTTGTTGGGGATCTAAATAGCAGAGTAGGAAATGATTGTGAGACATACAAAAATATTTTGGGAAAATTTGGAGAAAAGAGCAAAGCTAATAATAATGGCAAATATCTGTTGGATTTCTGCTCAGGACATGGACTGGTTATTACTAACACCATGTTCCAACATAAAAATGTGCACAAATTCACATGGAGAGAAGAGGCTAGGAATAAGAAAAGTCTCATTAACTATGCTATTGTTGATAGTGATGTTTTCTCCCTGGTGCAGGACACCAGAGTGTACAGAGGATTTGAAATTGGAAGCGATCACTATTTAGTCTTGAGCAATATAAAACTGAATTTCATATTGAAAAGAATAACACGTAAGAAAGTTTTAAAGCGAATAAAAGTTGAGCGGCTCTCAGATCCGAACTGTAGACTAAAATTCACAAAGATTATTGAAGAAAAAATGAAAGAGTTTGAGAACAGGAACCAAACCTTGGAGATTCAGTGGTAAGTCTTGAAGAAAATTCTGATTGATTCAGCCAGAGGCATGTGGTCAGGTTGTCTGCAAGGATAGAAAAATCAGAACTCCATGGTGGACACAGGAAGTTAAAGAGGCAGTGAAGGAAAAGAAGAAAGCATATCAAAAGTTCCTGTCAAATAAGTCACCTTGTGCTCTTAGAGAATATAGAGACAAATGCAAGAATGCTAAACACTGTGTAAAACTAGCTAAACAAAAGTCGTGGGAGGACTTTGGCAAGAATATAGAAAATAAATATCAAGAAGGTGGCAAAATATTCTGGAAGTTGTTGAAGAAGCTTAAGAATGGAGGAAAGAGTGCTGTAAAAGGAATTAGAGATGATAAAGGTGACATGAAAATGGAAGAAAAAGATATCCCTGAAGTATGGAGTAATTACTTTGAAAAACTGCTAAATGAAACAAGCAGTGATGACAGCACAGTGGTAAAAAACACTGACCAGGCATGCAGTCAGGAATTCATATCCATACTTTAAGTAGAAAAAGCCATCAAAGGCTTGAAATGTGGAAAGGCAGCAGGAGTAGATGATATTCGATCAGAAATGCTGAAGTATGGTGGTATAAGTGGCTGCACTCTATAGTTCAGAAAGCCTGGACAGAGGGACGAATTCCCGATGATTGGAGTAGAGCTCTCATAGAACCCATATATAAAAAGGGAAATAAAACTGCATGTGAGAATTACAGAGGTATTTCCCTACTGAGTGTTCCTTGCAAGATCTATGCAAATATACTTGAGAAACGGTTGAGAAGAATTGTGGAAGAAAAGCTTGGTGAAGAACAAGACGGATTCAGGCCAAATAGAGGCTGTCAGGATCAGATCTTCACTTTACGACAAATAGTCGAGAAAGCATGGGAATATAACAAAGATCTGTATTTAAGTTTTGTTGATTTGGAAAAGGCATATGACAAGGTGCCAACAGAGAAGTTTTCAATACGCTGCAGTTATACGGTGTGAATGGGGCATTATATCAAGCTATACTTTAGTCTTTATTTGAGTAAGTCAGCAGTTAGAATTGAAGGAAGTACAGGAAGATGGTTTAATGTTAAATCTGGTGTGAGACAAGGATGTACATTATCCCCTCTGTTATTCAATATCTATATGGATCACATTACGAAGGAAAGTGGTATTAAACATGATATCAAAATTGGAGATGTTAATGTCAGCTCTTTGCTTTATGCAGATGATGTTATACTTCTAAATAAATCCGTTACAAGTCTGCAAGATTCTCTGACTAAATTGAATAACTGTTGTAATATAGATATGGTATGAAGGTCAGCAATAAAAAGACAAAGAAAATGAAAATAGGAAGAATCATTGAAAATGTCAACTGTGTTGTGAATGGAGAGCCTGTGGAACAAGTAAAACATTTCAGCTACTTAGGCACAATTTTTACTGAAGATGTTAAATTAAATATAGAAATAGACAACAGAATAAGCAAAGCTGGTATGGTGGGAAGTCAATTGAATAAATTCATATGGAATAAGAGAGAAATTAGTCAGAACACTAAATTAGCTGTATACAAGACAGTGTTCAAACCAGTTTTAACTTATGGAGCTGAGAGCTGGGTCAGAAGTAAAACACTTGACCAAAGACTAGAGACCGCAGATATGAGAGTCCTGAGAAAGATTAGAGGTGTGAACAGATGGCATCAATGGCAATATCATATTAAAAATGAGGATATTAGGAAAGAACTTGACATTGTCAGCATTCAGGAATGTGTTAGCAGAGCTAATCTCAGATGGTATGGTCACCTAAACAGAATGGGCGAGGAAAGATTAGCAAAACAAGTGTTCTCTGCCAGGTTGGCAGGAAAACGACCCAGAGGAAGACCAAGATATAGGTGGATTGATACGGTACAAAGTGCTTTAGACGATAGAAATATAAGAGCTGATAATGCTGGAGTCTTGACAAGTAACAGACTGATTTGGAGGAAAATTGTAGATAGGAAATTAATAATGATGTAATTTTTTTCATGTAGTACTATCATATCCTGTACACCCCTTGAGGGTACATGGCAGGAATTTGATGATGATGATGATTTGGATAGATTGGAGTTCTGGGCTAAGGAAAATAGATGTTAATTTAATGTGACAAAATGTAAGTTTATGCATTTTGGGTTGAAAAGATTAGCAGCAGTATACCACATTACTGGAACTGTACTCCAGGAGATTGATGAGGCTAGGGACTTGGGAGTGTTGTGGATAGAGAGATGAAGTTTAGGGATCACATTGCAAAAGTGGCTAAATCAGCTCATCAAATCACGTGGTTGCTGAAAAATACTTTGACGAGCAGAGACAAGCAAGTTATTGTACCTCTGTACCGAGCCTTGATAACACCTCATCTCGACTACTGTGCCCAGATTTGGTCACCTAAGTTTCTTCTTGATGGGGAGGAGGTGAAGAGGATCCAGAAGCAAGTGATCAAGATGATAGCAGGTCTATGGAATGAACCTTATGAGAACAGGTTGAAGATTTGTCGGTTGCAAAAATTGGTTGATAGGCAGAAAAGGGGAGATATGATTGAGATATTCAAATTGCTGAAGGGTTTCTATAGGATTAATTCAGAGGATATTTTTGAGATCAGGACCAGTGGTAGGAGAACTAGGGGACATCTATGGAAGCTGGGCAAGAGTGTGGTTAGCAAGGGTGTTAGAGCTGGGTTCTTTACTTTTGGAGTGATAAATGAGTGGAATAAGCTGCCACAGTCTGTTGTGGATGTTGTGACGGTGAATGAGTTAAAGGCAAGGTACGATAGATACTGTGAAAATGTCGAATAGTTGTGTGGATATGATGTTTAGGATCTCCCTCGATGAGTCTAAGGACTCCCTGGAGTCGCCCGTAATAATAATAATAAAATTATACATTGTGATCAAACTTCACTGAGTTATGATATAAGAAGCTGCACTATTTCTTAATGAAAATCTGAAACCATGAATTATGTCTTGGAACCTGCCACAGCATAAAATACCAAATACCAATTTTCTTACCAAGATAGAACAAAAAAAATAACAACAATAAAAATACAAATGCTTAATTTAAAGATAAATATAATAATCATTACTAAATCGCTTAAAGAAATAAACAACATAGATACGAATAGAAATTAAATTACACTTTGATAAATATTTCCGATATTTCGGCTATGTCACATTGCCATTTTCAAAAGGAACTTATAAAAATACACACGTGCATCTAGGCAATACAACACAGTAACTGAGAATGAAGAAATGAAGCTATTGTTCTCCTAAAACTCCTGGTGATGCCCTCTAGCGGGCTAAGTAGGTGTTCTTGGCCATTGGGCTGAAGGTCTGCTGATGTAAGAGGGGAGAGTGGAGAACCCATGGCTGTCCCCTCTATTTGTTTGTAGAATTTTTCCTGCCAAACGAAATAGCCCGTGTTCATTGTGAACTGAAATATGGCTAAGATATCGGGAAAAAATTTAGTTTGGATTAACTCTAAAGTTTCCTTGAGTGGGACATTTGTGAATAAGGAGGAGACATCAAAGCTGACCATTATGTCAGTATGTTGGAGTGTAAGGTTTTCTATGCTGGCTTTGAAGTGGGCTGAGTTTTTTTTGTGTGTGATGGTGTGTTGTCAGTATAGTGTGTGTGAGCTCTTTGGCCAAATGTTTAGCTAATTTGTATGTAGGGGAATCAATGCCATCCACTATGGGATGTAATGGCACATTTTTTTTATGTATTTTTGGGAGTCCGTAAATACGGGGGGGGGGGGGCATAGTGTTAAACGGCTTTAATCTGTTGGTAACTTCTACAGGCCAAGAAGTGACTTTCTTAAGGAGCCTGAAGTTTTCTAATTTGTGAGTTGGTAGGATTGTATTCGATAGGGAGGTAAGTAGCCTGATCTAATAGAAGAGAATCAAGTTTACCTGTCTAGTCCTTTTGGTTAAGTACTACAGTTGCATTTCCCTTATCTGCTTTAGTGTTAACTAATTCTTTATTATTCTTCATTTCCTGTAGAGCTTTATATTCCTTGTTCGATATGTTGGTTTTTTGGTGGTCTTGCTTTGGAGAGGACACAAGCTACATCCAGTCTTACACTGTTGGAGATTTGATGTGGAAGGTGGCAGATTCTACGTTCGATCTGGATCATAATATCCTCACTAGGTATTTTTCTGGGAGCAATGCCGAAGTTTTGGCCATGTGAAAGCGCATTGAGCGCTTCAGGCTTCAGGGTGACTGAAGAAAGGTTGATTACGGATGTAATCAACCATCCACAACAAGGAATACTCTAAATCCATCAACATTTCCTACATCCGAGGCACCTCGGAAAAAATTACCAAAATCTTAAAAAAACATGACCTGACCTCCTGTTACAGGGGTTACAGAAAATTGGCATCCCTTATCCGCTCCACCAAATACCAACTACTTCCCCTAGACCTACCTGGTGTATACCAGGTCTCTTGCAGTTGTAAACTGTCTTACTTTGGCCAAACAGGCAGGACAGCGAATATCAGAATTTCTGAACACAAGGACTACATCCGTTTTCACAAGTACAGCCATTCTGGTCTTGCAGACCATACTCTGGATACAGACCACAGAATACTGTGAAAGAAAGCTACAGTAATACACCGTAGCAAATACAAATTCGAAAAACTATTTATGGAATCAGCCTCAGCCCTACGAAACTCTCCAAACTTCAACGAATTTGGTTGTATGCAACTGCCCCAAATTTGGGAGGCTTACATCAGCAAACCTTCAGCCCAATGGCCAAGAACACCTACTTAGCCCGCTAGAGGGCACCACCAGGAGTTTTAGGAGAACAATAGCTTCATCTCTTCATTCTCAGTTACTGTGTTGTATTTGCCTACGTGCACGTGTGTTTTTTTATAAGTTCCTTTTGAAAATGGCAACGTGACGTTGCCGAAATATCGGAAATATTTATTAAAGTGTAATTTAATTTATATTCGTATCTACGTTGTTTAATTCCTTAAGTGATTTAGTAATGCATAACCAATGTATAAGCCTGTCTACAAGAAATATAATAATCATATGATTAAAATATTTTTAACCAAATGGTAAAGAGATTTACCTCATCTCGGCATTGCTTTTGACACATCTGGCAGTACCATCGTAACTTCTGCAAGCCTTTTGCCTTAATACGGTTAGCAATGGCTTTTGGTGTTAAAGCTTCATGTTTAGGCATCTTCTACTAGATTAAAATATAAATTTACAGCATACACATAAAGGCTCTAAACAAAATTTTACAGTAAATTTCTTGTTACAGAAGTACATTTCAAGGGAAATGAAAGAACTATTTTTTATGTAGATAGATACATAGTCAGTGAAGTTAATACATAGTGTTAGAAATAGAGAAGAGATTTTTTGTTTGGAATGAAAGATATTCAAGGGCAAAGAATTATTCATAAAAGTTGTTAGAAATGGGAATAAAAAGAGTACATTCATTTTTTAATTTTCGGAACTAGTGAATAAATGAAATTTATTTCCAAAGCAGGTGGGCATGTTTGGAAATGTTATGGAAGACCTTTCCAAAATGCATATTAGGATTCCACATGGAACTCTTACATAAATTAGAGCAAATTGGGGATGGATATGAAGCTGGTGATTTGGATAAGAGTGTGGCTGATAAAGAGATATTAAAGAATGTACATGAGGGTAGTTAAATCTGGGAGAATGCAGGTGATCACTGGAGTACTACAGGGCATGGGGTTTGGTCCTCTGTCGTTTAATTTTTATATCAATGAAATAGGAAATAATTTAAAGGGAAATATTCTGTTTGCTGATTATGCAAATCTAGGAAAAATGACAGCCAACGAAGATGATGTAGAGATCCAGCAGGATGACTACATGAATAATAAATACAGGATGACTACATAAAGCAGTGTGGATAAAGGTAAATTACTGTCTGCTTAGCATAGCCAAGTGTAACACCATGCACTTTGGGATAAAGAGATCACAAGCAGTGTACCATACTGATGGAAGTGAACTGCAGGTGCAGGAATGTGATGAGGCCAGGGATATGAGGGTGGTTATGGACAGGAAGTCAAAGTTTTAAAGACATATGTGGCCACAACAGCACAGATTACATGGTTGTTGAAGAACATTTTATTTCATTCATGTGGAGTTTTTCCCTATCCTCCACTCTCCCTTAGAACTGGTTGATCCCTCCTAATGAGAGATTAAGTATGTATTTATGACTGTAGATCCATGTGTTCACGGGTCAGTTTGCCTGTTCTGAGGGATGAAAAAACCGAGTTTCTGGGTGAAAAAATCCTTTACCTCCATATATATGAGACCGGCGAGCTCACCTTTAGTCAAAAGAGACTAGATAATGGTTCCTCACAGCACAGACAGGAATAGAACCCAGGTCTTTCCAACCAAAGAGCTTCATCTATACCAACTGAGCTATGGAGGCTGACAAGAAGAGATATGGAGGTCGCTCTTACTCCCCTTTATAAGGCTTCAATAAGGCCATATTGAACCAGGTTACCAGATCTGTACACTACTGTGTACAGATCTGGTAACCTGGCTTCTGGGGGGGGGGGGTTGATGGGGGGAGGATGACGTGGTAGAGCATATCTGGAAGCATGTGACCACAATGGTGACAGGTCTATAAAACTAGCTGATAGGTGAATAAGAAAGGACATGATAGAACCATATACGTAATTAAAAGGGTTTTACAAAATTGACATTGAAGACTTTTTTTTTTTTTTTTTTTCAGTAAATGGCAGGAGGGTAGAGAACAATGGGTCAAGCAAGGGTGTTAAGGATAAAACATTTTGCTTGGAGGGAGATGAATAGGAAACAGACTGCCAGAGGCAACTTTGAGTGCTTTATCGGTGAATGAGTTCAAGAGATATGATAGGTTGTGTGAGCAATGGTATAGTGATTCTCCTATGATCAGTCACCGACTCCATGGAATCCCTGAGAATTAATAATAATAATTATCATGTTTAATTTTTATATTAATGTAGATATTACTGTACTGTAATTAAAATAAAAATACAGAAGTAAAAAAATCTTCTGGATTTTAAAAGTAAAAATGTTTTCATAACAAGTTCTGATTTTAACTAGTGAAAACTGTGCTACACTTTTAATACCACCAAATGTCTGCAACTGAGTCCAACTTAAATCAAAAATGTCACTTTTCTGAGAGAAACGAAAAACATTTTTTTTAAACAAAATTAAGGTCTAAATTTTAAAGTCCAATTATTTCACAAATATTATTGTAAAAATCCCCCCCCACACACACTGAACTGCAATATTTTAATACATGTGAAGTTTTTAACTAAAATTTTCTATTACAAAACATTGACACTATATGAACTAAAGCACTCTCTCTTGTCAGATATATAAGAAGCCCTCTTTCCAACAGGCTGGTTGTTCAAATCCCAGTTTAACACTTTTGGTAACAATTTTCGATGCCCGGTGTGAGTTCATGACCGTGCTTATTTCAAGAATGAATTACGCTGAAGGTCCACGTGTTTGGTACAACTTATCTAATCCTTCAATTACCCACGCTACTATAGGTTTAGAGCCTTTCCTTTTGTGGGATTTCCCGCCCCCCCCCCCTTTTAAGTGGCATTTCTTCTTATTATTATTATTCGCCACCTCTAGG
The DNA here is from genome assembly GCF_054136105.1 of Typopeltis vanoorti. Classification (NCBI taxonomy): domain Eukaryota; kingdom Metazoa; phylum Arthropoda; class Arachnida; order Uropygi; family Thelyphonidae; genus Typopeltis; species Typopeltis vanoorti. The sequence continues at coordinate 67,595,060 of NC_143549.1, read as the reverse complement.
GAGTCCAAAGACTCATCGAGGGAGAGTGTGCCAACAGCACCGAACGATTAATCCCTTCCAACTACTAACCGCGCTCAAACTTGCTTAACTTTTTGCGTGAGCCATTAGTAGCAGAGGCTCTACCAATCGACCAACCTTTTGCTGGCTGACTACTTGCAAATCCAGATTTTGTTACTCATGGGAGAGACTATCAACGGATAGCATTCTTCCGAAAATAAAAAATAACAGTCTAGCTTAATAATAATTAAGAAATAAACATATGCTTTATAGTTTCTAGATAATTTAACATTTCTCTTAATTACCTGCGAGTAATCTGGTCTGTCTGATATCTGAAGTTAAACTATATCGTCGAACTAATATTTTAACGCTAAGAGATTATTCGCCAACTTAGATAATATAAAGTAACTTAATAAATAACCAAAGTAAAACATTACATCTTCACAATAATAAGCGGAAAATTTTAAAATGAACAAAACTTTGCCATATACAAAATTACATGACAATGTTTGTAAGGCTAACTATAGCGCCTCCTACAAAAATATAATTTTAATATTCATATTTCCGCATTTAGGAACACAAAATTATTTTATTTTATTTATTTTAATATGGATTATTGTTTGGATTATTGATTATTTGATATGGATTATTTTAATATGGTACAGATATTGACTTAATAAGTAACAACTGCAAAATCTAAAAGAATAGGCACTCTCCAGTCGGCGAACAAGACAGGCACCTGAACAATTAATTTCTTTTCTTTCTTTCTTTCTTTTTCTTTTTTTTTTTTAATTTAGATTTCTTAAGAAAATCATTTTCAAAATGAGCTTCATAAGGTCTGTACTAACGCTTAGAATTCCATCAACTGTCAGACATTATTATTATTATTATTAGTAGTAGTAGTAGTAGTAGTAGTATTTATTCACATAATTGTACACAGTCAAAACAAGATTTAAACAATATTACTTAAACAACAATTTGACTGGTGATCCAGAACAATTCAGATTCTACCCAAGAATCTAAGAATAGTCTGTCAGGTAGTGTCGTAAAATATGGACTGTTCCAAGTAATGCCGTTTTTTGTAGGTCATATGGGATCACTTCGTTGAAGTTTAATTGCTGTAAATAGTTGGATAGTCTCTTTGAAATTACTACAAGTGCACCGATAATTATTGGAATAACTTTAGTATGTTTAAGCCACAGCCGGCCAACATCGATTGTCAGATCTCGATATATATATATATATATATATATTTTTTTTTTTTTTTCAGTTGTTCTTTGTTGTTAATGTTATCACTGGGTGCTGCGATATCAATAATCCAAACCTGTCGATGTTCGATAACTGTGATGTCGGTCTAGTGTGTTCCAAATGCCAATCAGTTTTTTACTATTACTATTACTATTATTACGGGCAACTCCAGGGAGTCATTAGACTCATCGAGGGAGGCCCCAAATCATATTCATGACAACTATCTGACATTCATACAGTATCTATCATACAACGCCTTAAACATCATTCACTGTCACAGCATCCACTACAGACTCAGGGAGCGCATTCCACTCATTCACTACTCTAAAAGTAAAGAACCCAGCTCTAACACCTTTACTAACCACACTTTTGCCCAGTTTCCATGGATGTCCCCTAGTCCTCCCACAACCAGCCCTGTTCTCAAAAATATCTTCTGAATTAATTTTATAGAAACCCTTCAGTAATTTGAATGTCTCAATCATATCTCCCCTCCTCCGCCTATCAACCAATTTTTGCAACCCACAAATCCTCAACCTGTTCTCATACGGTTCATTCCACAGACCTGCTATCATCTTGATCACTCGCCTCTGGATCCTCTCCACCTCCTCCCCATCAAGAAGAAACCTAGGTGACCAAATCTGAGCACAGTAGTCTAGATGGGGTCTTATCAAGGCTCGATAGAGAGGAACAATAACCTGCTTGTCTCTGCTTGTCAACGTATTCTTCAGCAACCAAGTGATATGATGAGCTGTTTTGGTCACTTTTGCAATGTGTCCCCTAAATTTCAATTCCCTATCCACCAACACTCCTAAATCTCGTGCCTCATCAATTTCCTGGAGCAGGGTTCCACCAATGCAGTAAACTGCCGCCAATCTTTTCACCCCAAAATGCATAACCTTACATTTTGCCACATTAAACTGACATCCATTCTCCTTAGCCCAGACCTCCAATCTATCCAAATCATCCTGCAAAATTTTGACGTCATCTGCATTCACTATTGCCCTACCCAACTTCGCATCATCCGCAAACAAATGAACTGTTCCTCTCAGATCATTTCCTATATCATTTATGAACAAATTAAACAGCAGTGGTCCAAGAACAGATCCTTGTGGCACACCACTAGTCACAGGCCGTCTTGTGGACTCTACTCCCGAGTAAACCACTCTCTGATATCTCTCCGTCAACCACCCTCCTATCCATCTCACCAACCCTATGTCCATTCCCATATGCTGCAATTTACTGATTAGAATTCCATGTGGAATCCTGTCAAAGGCCTTGGCAAGGTCCAGTAGAATCACCGTAAATCCATTACCCTTATCCAGTTCAGCCGTCACTGTGTTATAATACGTGAGCAAGTTACTGAGGCATGACCTACCCTTCACAAAACCATGCTGTCCCCGATACAGTATCCCATTTTCTTCAATCCAATCTTGTATTTTCCTCTTGACTATTTTCTCTAAGACCTTGACAATGATTCCTGATATGCTAATCGGTCGGTAATTTACAACAGCAGTCTTGGAACCACCTTTATGCAGTGGAACTATTTTCCCCTCTTTCAACCCGCTCGGGACTAACCCAGACCCGAGACTCAAATTAAACAAAATGGTCAAGGGTACTGACAATTCTTTAGCTTCTTCTCGTACAACACGAGCTGGTATACTATCCAATCCCACAGATGTATTGACATTGAGGTTATGCAATAGACTACTCACCTCCACTTCATTAACCACAATTCCCGTATAATCTACTGGTTTATTCGTTTCTGCAATGTCACCACCTGGATGATATACTTTTGCAAAGTGCTCACTCAGTATCTCAACTATCTCAACTGATTCAGTTACCTCCCTACCATCGGCATTCTTTAAAATCAATCTGCCATGTACATTTTTCCTTTTACTTGCTACATATCTAAAAAACTGTTTAGGATTCTCTTTAGCCTGCTTGGCCAATGTTCTTTCGTAATCCTTTTTTACTTTTCTTACCACACTCGTCACCCTTCTGGCCTGCGCTTTATACCGTTCATGTGCCTGCCGGTCACCCTTCTCCTTAAATTCCCTCCATAGTTGTTTCTTTTTTTGCAACTCAAGCTTAATGGTGTTATTCATCCATTTAAACCCTACTTGATTTATTATTCGGACTCTAGGTATACAGTCAGCCATTGCTTCATGCAAGCACTTCTTAACTGCCTCCCATGCACTATCAACTTCTAGTCCTTGCAGTTGTACATGCCATGGCACTGAACCAATCAAACTCCTAAGCTTGTCATACTTTCCCGCCCGATAATTCCACATGTACCCTGTCTTAATTGAAAATTCTACACCTTTAGCCACCTCCCAAGTTAAGACCCTATGATCACTCTCACCGATTGGTGGCAATGTGGTCATATTTGTTACAGCCAAATCCTCAGATGTAATTACTAGGTCAAGCACTCTCTGACCCCTAGTATATGACCCCTGGCATAATTTGTATTAGAAAGTCCCAGAGAATTTTTGCTGTTTCGTTTTCCAATACTGTCTCTATTTTATGCTGCCACCAGTTACCAGAAGTAGGAAAGCCATATTTATTGCATACATGCTAATGAATTATTTTGCTCACTCGATCATGGCGGTATTTATAGTCAGTTTGAGCTATCTTGCTGAATGCACTGATTACATGTTCAACAGTCCCATCTTTCTGATTGCATAATTTGCATTTGCTGTTATTATTGATGTTCAAAATTTTTGCTTTCATTGCGTTAGTTTGTAATGCCTGTTCTTGAGCTGGTAGAATAAATCCTTCTGTTTCTTTTTTAATATATTCATAGTGTAGTCATTGCCACTCCTTGTTTACGCCAATTTCGTCCTCAGTATCTCTAAGAAATTGGTGATGCAAAGGTTTATTTTTCAAGCGCACATATCGGTTATTTTGCTGTTCTTTTTCTAATCGTATTTGTTTCCTTTTTCTTTCAGATGACCCTCTTGTGTAACTGCTTGAAGCATTAGCTCAGAGCGATTGTTGATGTAACTTTTCAAGCTAATTTCTTCTTCTTCCACAGTTTGTCTCACTTGCAGCAGACCCCGTCCACCTATTCTCCTTAGTAGGTACAATCGGTCAACATCACTTAGTGGATGTAATGCACGATGCATAATCATTAGTTTTGTAGTTTTGCGGTCCAATTTGTCCAATCTATTATGCCAGCTGTGTATCGAATCACTGGTATAGTCCAAGAATTCATTGCTCTAATTGTGTTTAATTCATTTAGTTTTGTTTTCAGAATATTTTCAACTCTTTTGGTGTATTCTGTTGCTGCCAGTTGTTTAACGTTCGATTGGAGAATGGCTTCTAATATTCCTAGGTATATTGTTCATCAGCTGAAATTGCTTTCATATATTTCTCTTGATCAAAATTAAAATTGCTAGCATCATTAATTTTTCCACGTTTAATAGATAAAATTGCTCATTTAACTAAACCAAATTGCATTTTGATGTCCTGACTGAAAATACGAACTGTGTTCAGTAAAGAGCTTATTTGCTGGTCGGATTTTCCATATAACCTCAAGACATCCATATACAATAGTTGAGAAATTTTAATATTATATTTAGGAATTTCATATCCAAGTTTTATTTTCTTCAGAATCATAGACAAAGGTATCAAAGAAATGTTGAAGAGCAGTGGTTACAAGGAACCATCTCGGAAAATTCCACGTTTAATGCTGATATCTCCGAATCGTTCATTATTCACTATTAGAGTTGTTTTCCGTGATTTCATAGCAGAGTAGCCAGAAAGGAACATATGTTTTTGCTAATTCCAAGTATTTGTAGTGATTTTAGGATCAAGGAGTGTGGGAGGGAATCGAATACTTTCTTATAGTCTATCCATGCCATGTTTAAGTTAGTTTCTGAGAATCATTTTATTAATAAGGATGTGGTCTTTTGTTCCACTGGATTTTTGAAAATTGCCTTTTTGTTCAATCGGATACATCTGATTATCTCATAAGTATTTTTATTGAATTTTCTATGATTGCAGTGAACAGTCGGCATTGTTGGTAGGCATGTTATTGGGCGATAGTTACTTGGGTCTGCACCCTTATCTTTCACGAAAAGAAAAGTGCCCCCAGATATCATCCAGTCTTCTACTGAGCAAATTTATTGATGTGGAAGAGGAATTTATTAATGTGGAAGAAGGAACTAGAGATCAAAGAGTGTTGGATTTGCTCAAAGCAGTAGAAGGAGTCTCTGTCAAGAATATGGCTATTTTACCACCAACTAGTGACAGTGATCATGCTGTACTTTCTTGGGAAATATCTAATTGTATCGATGTTCTGATTAAAACAGGTTATATGCTGAACTACACAGCTGGAAATTATGATCATCTTAGGAGAATACTATCTTTGGCGCTATGGTATCAGTTACTGAATGGGATAAATGTCAGCAATGCATGGGAATCTTTGAAAACGTGCTTCAATGAGGCGGTGTTTCAATGTCTCCCTAGTCTTCAAAGAATAAATAGGTTGGGAGTGGAATTGATGTGCAACTTTATTAAGCAAGAGATCCACAAGAAGAAGATGATGTGGAAAGAATATCGTGAGAATAAAAGTGAGATGAGTTATGAAATATATAAATCTCAGGCCAGAAAAGTAACGAGTATTGTGAGGAAAGCTCAATCGGATTATGGAAAGAAATTGGCCATACACGCTAAAGGCAATCCAAAAGAATTTTATCGTTATGCTGCAAGCAACAGAATGAATGTAGAAGAATGACTTTATTGAATGCAAATGGTACTCGAGTGTCGGAAGCTAATGAGATTGTTCAGTTAATGAGTGCTCATGTTGCTAAGATATATCAACCAGGTGTATGTAACATGATGCACAGTGCTTCTGCTACATTGGATGAAGAGTTAGAGGTTCATGAAAATGGGGTTGAAGAGCTGTTGCATAACCTGAATAAGAATTTGTCTACAGGGACAGATGGAATATCAGCCCTTTTTGCTAAAGGAATTTTCAGCTGAATTGGCTATGCCTCTCACATGTTTGTATAACTTAAGTTTCCGCTTAGGTATAATAATAATAATTTCGTATGGTGATACAACGGCCGTGAGTCTCCTTTTTACGGGGATGCATGGCACCACCTCAATACCCCAAATTTTATCCAGGCTCGGAACTGGCATTGCTAACGAGTCAGGCCTATGGCTGGGTCGATGTTCCTGATTGTAATCCGTGTCTTCATGGGGACGGTTTGCTTTGCGAGATAAAAAACTCCAGATAAACTGGCAGATAAAACCCTGCTGTCCACGCCCAAGACCGGCTAAATTGGCTATGGCTGAGGAAGATCCTTAAGCTCCTCACGTCGTCGCCGACCTATCACTATCTCTGGTTTGGTAGTGAAGATTTTAGAGAAGTTGGTAAGAACTCGCGTACAGAAATGGATAGACGAAGCAAGGAACATATACTCTGAAAGGAACAGCATGAAAGGAAAGTGAAATATTAGCAATTGGTATTTTATAGCAATGTTGGTGTCGAAATGAATAAAGGGGATGGATACAGTATGGTAATGTTGAATTTTTCTAAGGCTTTTGATAGGAGACCACACGAAAGGCTGTTGCATAAACTGGAGAATATAGAATTGGAATGTAAACTCTTGAGTTGGATCAGGGGATGGTTAACAGAAAGATATCAAAATGGGATATACACTGGGTGTGAATCTGTCAGATTTATGGTGACCAGTGGTGTACCTCATGGTTCAGTCCTTGGGCCATTATTGTTTAATCTATACATTAATAACATCAAGTGTTCAAATTGTTTGCGAATGATGCGAAGATAGGCATGGCAACCATGGATGCTACTGATTATAAAGGTCACTTAGAGAAAGTTGCAAATACAACTCAGACAATAATTCAAGAGAACTTCGACAAGTAAGTATAAGGAAGTAATTTTGCCTCTTTATAAGACTTTGATATGACCACACCTGGATTATTGTGTGCAGATTTGGTCTCCCATGTTCCAGGGAGATAAAGAAGCTGTGGAAAGAGTGAGAAAAATTGTTACAAAGATTATATCTGGATTATGGGATTTAGATCATGAGAACAGATTGCGAGTATGTGGATTGCAGAATCTGGTTAACAGGAGAAAGAAGGGTGATATGGTTGAAGTCTATATATTTTTTAAATTTGCTCTTAGGTGTAGTGATTGCATCTAGTATGAATGAATTTAAGGAAAGGTATAATAGCTGGTGTGGGTGATATATAGCCTACCTCAATGAGTCCTTGATTCCCTGGAGGTCACAGATAATAATAATAATAATAATAATAATAATAATAATAATAATAATAATAATAATAATAATAATAATAATATGAGAAGGAGGCATTCAGCAGTTGCCCAAATGGAATATGAATTCGGCAATATGGATCGAAGGGATATGAGCAGGGATACTAAAAGAAGGTTCAGCTGAATTGGCTTTTTTTACCTCTGGCTGTATAATTTGAGTCTAAGCACATGGGGAGATTCTTAAAGAATATATGATAATCCCATTTTATAAGAGAGGCGCAATGAAAGAATGCATGATATTCCCATTGTAGAAGCGTCTTGCAAAGATTGATGTGTCTAACAATCGATATGTCAATACTACTGGAGTGGTACTGAAGAGATTTTGAAAGAGTTTGTAAGAAATCACGTACATAAGTGGGTTGTGAGATATGCTATTCTCTGCAACGAACGGCATGGATTTAAAAAGGGAGGTTGATGTTTGAGTAATTTGTTGACATATCATAATAATGTCACGGTTGAGTTAGACCTGGTGAATGGTTACACAGTGTAACTTACACTATGATAATGGTGAACTTTGTTAAAGCCTTTGACAGGATTCAGCATGAGATCAGGGATCAGTCTTTGGTTCATTGATAAAATTTTAAATTTATTAGTTCGTGCATTAGGCCTATTGGAGATACCACGTTAAAAAAAAAAAAAAAAAAAAAAAAAAACGCGCCTAATACTCTACCTCTCAGGTGTTATGGAAAAGAGAGCACCTTTTATCACTTCTGTCAATTATCATTAAAAAAGCGATGTTAATCCTCGTGACTGCATTTGACAAGGAGTAGGTACTAGATAATAATTCTGTTCGTAAGAATTGGTTTACTTGGACAGCGGAACAGGTACTCTCTTTGTGCATGTGGTCGTAAATTTTTCAGCCTTGTGCAAAGCTTCAACCACAAAGAACCATAAAGGAATCTGTGAAATAAGAAAAATGTGCACTATTCGTAGCTTTAACACGAACGATGGCCACCACCGTTTGGGTAAAGCCATCTAAATCTGACCTGTCGTTTAACAGAACCATAGCTTGCATGCTTAAATAATCTTCACCTCAACTATCTGAACTATTCTGTATGAATTTTCTTTTTTCCGTCTGTATTGGTGCTATTTCTTCATTTGTCAGGTCAAAAAGAGAAAATACGAAGTCAGAATGACACTCATTGATTTAGAACTTTTTTATTTTCATCTGAATTCTGATTATATTCTTCAATTCCACCGATGAAATGGGGAGATATATTGAGGTGAGGCTCTTACGGTTAGCAATGATTTATTACAACATTCTTGTGGTTACATGGACTACCTACAAGGTTGTCAGATAATGTTGACTTTCCTCTCAGAACTCTGGAACTTTTCATAACCAAACATTCAAATCTACAATAAATGTCAACTGCATTCGGAGTAAATCGGACTGTAACTGAATCAGTTCTATTTTTCTATCCGGCTTCTTCATTTAATCTTTCCGAATTGCATTTCCGTCAAATGAGACGCTTCTTGAGTTCGTGATTTCAATTATTCTCGCATCTGGATGATTGCCGTCATAGCATCAATATTAAAGCCAAACTTAGAATGTTTCTTTTCGTCCAATTCCCGTAAATTAAATGTTTTTTTTTTTACTATAAATGAACATCGTACTCTATATCTTCTTTATTTCCTCAAATAATGAAGAGAGTTCTGATAGCTTTGATGTAGAAATTCATTCAGATCAAATCTTTAGATCTGAATGAGCCTCCACAGTTGTGCTCAATCTTCAGAATTACTATATATCTCACCCTTGCCACCTACCACTACAAATTCCAATATTTGGCCTAACTCCTCCCCTAAAAGAGAAAAGACGTTACTTTGATGTGTTACTTACGTCATGTCTCAGACAATATCTTCGCTGTTTGGAGGCCTGTAATCAGTTAGTGCAGGATTTCATACGGATTATCAATATCGTGAGAAAGAGAGGGAGAGGAAGGGGGAGTAGACAGAGTTACCTGGTCTAGTCCAAAGTTTTTCTTAGCTTCAGTACAAAACTAATTACTTCTTTTTTTCTACTGTCTCCTTCGATGTAATCCCCCCCCCCCCATTCAGTGTTGTTTATACAGCGACCATACGGTCTTTCCATGAAGTTCTCGAGTATGACTGTTGAGCTTCCCCTGCAGTTCTCGTTACTTCGGGTCAATATGACACTCTTTCAGCCAGAAAAACCTCTTAGAAATAGGAAAATTCTCAGGGGGGGGGGGAAGGTCAGGTGAGATGAGGAATGGCTGTCTTGTTTTTAGAAGAAAGGAACTGTCGTTCCATGAATAAAGGTGGAAAAACCTAGTCATTGTTCTTGCATTTGTCTGGACGTTTGCGTTGAATTCTCTCTCTCTCTCTCTCTCTCTCTCTCTCTCTCTCTCTCTCTCTCTCTCTTAATCCTTTAAAAACCTCGCAGTAAAACTTGCTGTTGACAGTTTGACAAGGAGAAAAAATTCCTTGCAAACAAGCATTGCATGTGGAAACAAATGACGCACTTTTAAGTAGCGGTGAAATTGGCGACTTCCAACTGTTTCTGTAAGCATTCTGTAGATATTTAGTAGAGTTTGAAGTTCTAGTTCAAACTTCTAGTTTGAAGCAAAATTTGATGCATTTTATTTTGCTCTTTAAAATCCGCAATTACAGCTGGAGAAGAATATCGCCGAGCCAGTAAAACATCTTGCCGGCTGTAGGTGTACTGATACAGGAAGGGTAGAAGCATAGTTTGCCTCTTATAGCGGTTGAAAGCCGTACTACAATGGGTTCATGGGGTCAAATTCCCCTGAACCTTTGGGTAGCACCTCGTATATTGACCTTCTGGCATGATCATATTTTTGGATTTACATACACTTCTAGTCTTTGGATGCCATGTGATTTTGTGTAAAAGTCATTCGGCTTCAGTAATAATAATAATAATAATAATAATAATAATAATAATAATAAGAACGGTCCTTTATTACTAAAGAGTACCTCTCGCTTGTACAATACAAGGAATTCAAAATCTTCGCTATGCTACAATATTTTTCTCATGTCAAAGTGTTTTCGGTGTTTTAGTAGACAGAAAGTTGAAGTTCAAGGGGGTATATAGCAAAAATTGTAAATATAACTCTGAAAATAATTGCAGTGCTGAAACGAACCTTGACATGTAAGGATATAGATGTCATTTTGCCTCTTTACAAGGCCTTGATAAGACTTCACTTGGAACTGTTGCGCGCAGGTCTCTCCCAAGTGCATACCATATATGCACTTGGGGAGTGCAACCACTCCTCCTATTAGTGGGGAAGAGGCTTTCACTCATCTACATGTATGAGGCAGTCAGTGGTGCACTCAGGAAATAATCTTGGAGGGGGGAATTGAGTAGACGATTTTAAAATACACATTACGCATACGACCTATGACTGAGCATCTGCAGTGATCGCCAATACATGATACCCGTGTTTCCTCTGGCCCGGCTTGGGCAAACGAAGTAGCGCTCAGCCTGCCCTAGGACTACTTCGTTCGCCTTGCGTTTACAGCGGCCGTGATTCCCGAGAGCTATAGGGTATTCCCACCTTATGTGAGTCGCTAACTAATACAAATTTTTCAACGACTACTAAACATGAGGATTAACAATTTAAATTGCAGATTTTCCCTTAAATAGAGGTTTTACCTTAATTTGCGACCCTAGCACGTATAAGGGAATACCTTACGATATTGAGGGGGAGGGGAGTACGTTAAGCGGATTACAAGCGGACTAAGGTCAAGTACTACAACCTCTGTCCAAAAAGAAACCGAACTTTTCGAAAATAGAAGAAACTAGTGGCGCCACCTGATGCATCTTTTTGTTGTCGAAAACGGCAACCTTTATTAGTATTGTATCTGCTGTTTATGACATTTGTTTCATTAGAAGCCGAGTTATAGTGCTATGAGTGACATTGTGTTTTGACGAACGGTCGGAATATGAGTTTCAAACAGAGAGCTGTGATTGACTTTTGTGTTAAACTTGGTAAACGTTTTACCGAAACGCGTCAAATGCTTCAAAAAGCATACGGTGATGAATGCTTATCCCGTACTCAAGTTTACGAGTGGTTTAAGCGATTTCAAAGTGGTCGTGAGACGTTTGAGGACGATGAAAAGCCAGGCAGTCCAAAAACTGGACTGAGTGAAGTAAACATCCAAATAGTGCATGATTTCATCAAAGAAAACCCGAAATCATCCGTGAGATTGATTGAAGATGAACTGGGGATTCCAAAATCAACTGTACACAGCATTTTGATCGAGAGTTTGGGCCTTCGTAAATTGAATTCGCGATTGTTTCCTCACAAATTGTATCGAATTGAACACTACAAGGACCTCATTAAAACTGCTCATAAGGAGTCAAACTTCCTTGAAACGATCGTTACTGATGACGAAACATGGTGTTTTGAGTATGAGCCCGAAACAAAGCACCAGAATGCTGAGTGGAGACCACCAGAAGAGGGGCATCCGAAAAAAAAGTCGAAAGTCAAAAGTAAAGACAATGCTGATTTGTTTCTACGATTCCAAGGGCATTATCCACAAAGAATTCGTTCCGCCTGGCCAAACGGTCAGTGGTGAGTTTTATCTCGAAGTTTTGAAGCGACTAATAGCGAGAATTCATCGCACCATCGCATCGTTCGAATATTGTGAGACAGTTTTTTGAGCAAAAACCAAGTTTGTGTGTTGGATCACTCGCCGTATTCACCTGATTTAGCACCCTGTGACTTCTTTCTCTTCTCCCGAACTTCATTTGCCGATGTAAGGAAAGTGATACGACATCATTGAAAACGTTCAAGCGGCAGTAACCACGACCCTCAACAGTATCCCAAAAACCAATATAACAAACTCATTTAACGAATTAATTGACTGTGCCAAACGCTGTATCGAAACTGAGGGAGAGTATGTTGATTGAAATAAATGATTTAAATAATTATAATTGGCCTGTGTTTTATTTTGTATCAAAAGTTCGGTTTCTTTTTGGGCAGAGGGTGTAATTTAGATGCAGTTTTACCACAACGGAATGCCCAAGTATTGCACAACCTCTAGAAAAGCAAGTTAGTATCATAAAAGAGAAAATTTGAATATTCTGAAAAAATGATTTACATAAATGTTTTTAATGATGGCGGTCCTGATAGCCAAAGTTTGGCTGCAGAAAGGGATGATTCAAATCTAAATCCTTTAAGATTTATATTTGTGATGCGATTAATAATTCCGGAGAGATCTTGGAATGTTACATTCAAAGCATTCCATAACTATATATAATAAATAACGGAAAAACTCACGTAGAAATATTATTTAATGGTATAATTTTTGCCCGTGTGTCACAGGCATCTTCAGTACAATTAGGCACAAAAATCAAACATTAACTGACAATTCCAAAAAGTGCCACCTAAGTAGCTGGTGTAAGATAACTAAAAAGGTCAATAACTTTCCTAAAAAAAAAAAAAAAAAAAAAAAAAATATATCTCCCATAAAGGGGATAGACGTAAGCCGTCGGATCTGTTTAAGTTAGGAGAATGAAGTAGAGTTTCACATGCTAATTTATAATTAGTATAATTTTCACATGGCGAAAATTATACCATTAAATAATATTTCTACGTGAGTTTTTCCGTTATTTATTATATATAGTTATGTCTACTCACGGTTTACCTCTTTTAAAACTTAAAGCATTCCATAGTTATTTTCAATCACGTGTGATACTAGAAAATTTGTGTACTATCCAACCAAAAGTTACGGCGCATTTACAAATACAAATAAAGCGTATTAACGCTAGAAATTGACATTATTCTGCCTCCTCCCCCTTTTTTTTATTGTAATAGCTGTTTCAGTGTTTCGCTGAAAACATTTAAAAGTTGGAAAGTTGAATAGGTGGTATTACCCACTATTCCTATAGCATCTTTCGTAAGGCATTAAGTTCACCTGAGAAAATATTTCGTCTCGGTTGTGTCGTCTGCTTTACTTTTCATTCAACAGATCTCCTATCAGATTGAGGTTGATATTTTTTGCCCACCACAGTTCTTTTAATATGTTATTATCATCATAAAAACGGTTACAACTTTTTTTGTAGGTAGGGAGCGATAATGTATTGGAATGATACAAGCCGGTACCATAAAATTGCTCCGATGTAGAACGAACAAAATTCTCAACTATGTAGAACGCATGCTTGCATGAATGAAATCCATATCATTACACTGCCATCTCCATCGTTCATCGTTGGGACAATACGCTCCAGTAAAAAGATTCAGTGGGTGCACTAACTTTTTCAAGGGTCGATACACACGCGCGCGCGCGCGGGCAGGATGATTACTGTTGATGAAGGAATTTCTTTCTTATCCTATTACTCATAAAAGGGGAATGAAGTATGATTGTCCTCAGTCTCAATCCAAATATACAATTCTTGCATGGTGTGTATTTTTTTAATGTTTTGTTTTTTTTTAGAAAGGGTGGCAAAACTAATTTATCTTCAGACATCTCACGTGAAAACATTGGGTAAGATGTCGTACTGCTTTATTTACAAACGGTCTCCATAGCTGTTAGCAACCAGACACACCAACCGAGCGAAGACATTTATTATTTACCCGTATTTGGATCGATCACCTCAGTGCACAAGAATAAAATTTTTCGTTGAGGCGTTTAATTTTAAGTTATAGAATACGATCAAGCATCGAATGCACGTGTTGAACTGTACATTATTCAAATTCAATACGAACAGGTGGACATAGTTATGCCATGATTCACACACAATGCCTAACGTAATCCTACCCACAGCTGGTATGTTTTCTGCAGTAATCAATTATAACAGAATCCTTCACTTTGAAATGACTGATGCTACCTTCTATACACGAAACAAGAAAGTACACATCGGACATCACGCATCAACAATTTTTGAAGCGGGCTTTTTGGTAAAGTAGATTATAATTATTTGTATCATGCGTTATGTAGCAGATTGATTTCAATAAAGCGTCTTTTTTTGAAATTAGTTTAAAAACAAAATAATTATTATAAATATTATAGAAAGTTTAATACATATAAGAAAATTTTAATATAAACATTCATCTAGTTACTTTTTAGAAACATTTTGAAAACTATTAAGAAACCTTTAAAAATAATTATTAAAGAAATTTGAATAATATGGCATTTTTTGTTACAAAATTGCATTCATTTTTATTAAACAATGCATAAACAAACTGTTCATATAATCGAGTAAATAAACTGAAGCAGATTTGGAATTCTAGAAACACTTTTCGTTAACTCTGCATTTCGATGCATATCTATGGCAAGCTAGACAGATGACGACTGTCCGATCCAAACTGGTTCATGCGTCGTGTGCGTTCTGAAATAGGTTTTGTTGTGATTATTATTTTTATTATTATTAAAGGCTTTCTATCAGGAAAGTTATCTTTATTTAGGATGATAACGGTATAAGCTGCAAGATTGAAATTAATCTTTTACCAATATATACTTGTCTCTAAGCCAAAACGAGATTAACTCCCCCCCCCTCCTCACAAACGGTTGGACGTTTGCGAAAAAGGGGGGGGGGTAACGTCCAGAAGGAAAGAAACCAATTCCACAGCCACACTTTGTAAAACAAAATAAATGAAATAAATAAATAATGATAATATTAAAACATCAGACGCCCTGTCCTAATTAATGATTACTGTAGCGAAACCAACACGCGTACCACAGAATTCACTCGCTGCTTATAGAATGGCGTACATAATCTTCTCCTTCGCATTCGTTCTTTTCATTTTTTTTAAATTCCCATTTATATTTATACTCAGATGTATAAATATAAAATTGGGAAGAGCGATAATCAATTCAAATGATGTAAATATTTTACAGGATGACTTAAATAGGCTGACGGTATGGACAGAGGTAAATGGCTGTCAGTTCAATGTGGCTAAGTGTAAGGTGATGCACTTCGGGAGGATGACATCGCATGCTGTTTACTATATCAACGGAACTGAACTGCAGGAAGTTGATGAGACAAGAGACTTGGGAGTTATTGTGGACAGAGAACTTAAGTTTAAAGGGCATATTGCAAAGATTGCCAAAACATCACACCAAATTACATGGTTGTTGAGGAACACACTAACAAGCAGGGATAGGGAAGTTATTGTTCCACTCTATAAGGCATTAAAAGGCCGCATTTGGACTATTGTGCACAGATCTGGTCGCCAGGATTTCTTGGTGATGCGGAAGTGGTGGAGAGGATTCAGAGGCGGGTTACAAAGATTGTTGCAGGTCTGTGGGATGTTCCCTATGAGGATAGATTGATGATCTGTGGGCTCCAAAAACTAGCTGATAGACGTAGGAGAGATATGATAGAGGTATTGATAGAGAGATATGATAGAGGTATTTAAATTGTTAAAGGGATTTTACAGGATTAATACTGATATTTTTAAGACCAGCGCAGGATGTGAGAGAACGAGGGGCCATCCCTGGAGATTGTGTAAGAATGTGGTTAACAAGGGTGCTAGGACTAGATTTTTTACTTGGAGGGTTGTGAATGGGTGGAATGCTTTGCCAGAGGTGGTTGTGAATGCTTCAACTGTGAAGGAATTTAAGGAGAGGTATGACAGGTATTGTGTAAATAATGGTTAGTGTGTCAATGTCGGGTCTCCCGCGATGAGTCTTTTGACTCCATGGAGACACCGTTAAAATAATAATAATAATAATAATAATAATAATAATAATATAACAAAATCGATATGTTCAACAATATCAAATTATGTGATTACCTTTGCGCATCACGCATGCGCCTGAATCTTATGCAAGAGTATCTATAATATCTATCTTCTATTATATATTATATAAGGGGGAGAATGACATTTAATGATAATAAAAATAAATTTGAACTGGAATTAAATTTAAAGGATAACAGAAAAACAAATCCATCTAAAAGAAACCAAGAACTGTATTTTCTAAAATATTCAGAGCTTTTGAAACGATAATTTCTACTGATTTCGTTTTGTAAAGAGTTTACGAACAGTTTACGTAATCGGATACAATTGTTTATAGAGATGTCAATTGAACGGCTTAAATTAAAAAGCCAAGAAACTCGCTCTTAGTTCCCAAATTTTAGTATTAAGTGTTATTCTTGGGGCCACTTAAATCTAGAAATAAAATATTATGGCTGATTTTAAAATTTTCTGTGTCCTGCAAATTTGAGAAGAATCAAGTCTCATGTTAAAATAAATGAATAAATTTCGTCCGTCAGATATAGATTCATACAGATTATTTCGTGTTGTCTAGCAGATTAGCGAATATCGAGAACTGAATAAGCGAATACCTGTGAGACGCTTGAGGAGGACGACGAAAAGCCGGGTCGTCCAAAAACTGGACTGAGCGAAGTTAACATCCAAAAAGTGCGTGATTTCATCAAAGAAAACCCGAAATCGTCCATGAGATTGATTGAAAATGAATTGGGGAGTCCAAAATCAACTGTGCACAACATTTTGACCGAGAGTTTGGGGCCTTCGTAAATTGAATTCGCGAGATGTTATACACAAGTTGACCGACGACCAATAAATGTATCGAATTGAACACTGCAAAGACCTTATTAAAACCGCTCGTAAGGAACTCAAACTTCCTTAAAACGATCGTTACTGGTGACGAAACGTGTGTTTTGAGTATGAGCCCTAAACAGAGTGCTGAGTGGACACCACCAGAAGAATGGCATCCGAGAAAAAAGTCGCTTGGAGAAATCAAAAGTAAAGACAATGCTGATTTGTTTCTACGATTCCAAGGGCATTATCCACAAAGAATTCGTTCCGCCTAGCCAATCGGTGAATGATGAGCTTTATCTCGAAGTTTTGGAGCGATTGATAGCGAGAATTCGTCGCGTACGGCATGGATATCGTGACGACTGACAGTTCGTCAAAACACACTGTCACTCTTGGCACTATAACTCGGCTTCTAATGCAACAAATGTTATAAACAGTTGACACAACACTAATGAAGGTTCCCGCTTTCGACAACAAAAAGATACAACAGGTGGCGCCACTAGTTTCTTCTATTTTTGGAATTCGTTTTCTTTTTTTTTGGACAGAGGGTGTAAATCAAATTAAATCCCGACAATTTAACTAAATGTCCGTTAGATGGTGTCATACTGTGATGTCTGGAAATTCGTCTCCTCAAATAGTAAACCCAACTGGAGATTATACATTTAACTCTTCTTAGAAAAATATAGTAACTTCATTGTTATCCTATGAGGCAGTGTTTCTCGTCCGCTGGGTCCTGGCATCAATTATACAGGGGTGCGAGAGGTTCTCCTGGAAGTTGTCAGTTTTCTATGCATTTTTCATGATAAATATTTTACAGTGGAAATATTCTGAGGAGAATAATATTCGTGAATGTGTCTATAAGCTCAGACACAGAAGGTCTAAATAACATTTGTGTAGCAAATGTCAGTCATCAAACCGCATATCAGCAAGGAAGTATAAAGGAGTTTTTTCTACTGAAACTGAAGATCAAGGCAGTCTGTATGTTCTCAAATCTAGTAATACTGAATACTTTCTTCGCAAGTTCATATTGCAGTGTGTAAGTGCTTGTTTCGAATTCCGAATGCCGTGATTTTTTAAAAGTAATAGCCCTACAGATTTAAATTTTAATATGAATAAGAGACAAGGGACTTTGTTTAATTTTGGTGTTAACAAATCTCTTATTGAAAGTGTTTGTAACGAAAAATAGTGATTCATCCACCTCAAGCCTACAGCGATCTCCAGGATGCACAAAAAAGGAGGGGTAAACTACCAGCACACAGGAGAAAAAGTCTGCATTCACTTGTAAGTACTTATAATAATATTATACATTTTTCGTGATCACAATGGGATATGTCAATGAAAATCAGCATGAATTAATTTAATGATGTTAGCCTGAGGAAACTACTCGTAATATATGCTACAAGTTTTCATTAGTTCAGTGATTGATAACTAATTTAAATTTAATTTTATATTTGTAAACATGCCACACTGTATACATAAGTGTACTAATACCCTTCATGATTATGTCATAATTAATTATTAATACTTATATCAGTTTAATGTGTGAACTTTAAAAGAAAATTTGGAAAGGTATTTACGAGTAAATTTGTTGGGACCGGGACCTCGTCTTATTTAAAAAAAAATTATCAGGCTTCGGTCTCACAGAGGTTGAGGAACCATTGTTCTAGAGAAAAATGTTCCTTTAGTTCTACTTTAAAATTAAACCTGAGTGCATTGTTCGCCCACACCATACATCATCTAGCGTAGTCCTCCTTAACAAATAAGGAGTATCATTCCATCTATAAAAATGCCAAATGAAATTCATCATTGTTGTCATTGTTTTTGTCAATGAGTGTGCTTATATACTCAAAAAAAAGTAAACGTTTTGATAAATTCTAAACTTCATTGCCACAGGTTAACTGACGTGTACTGAAATTTGCTCCATCACCTTCCATCTTTCCTCCTGTTAGGGTTTAGTAACTCGTCGTCTTATAAAACTTAGTTTGGTAATGACAGAGCATTTAATCCTGTATAAGAAACTGAATAAAAGAGTTTAATTGAAAAAGATGAATGTTTCCGTTATTCTTCGTCAAGCAAAAATAAGGATTTTTCTTTCCAAGAAATTATTTTTTGTTATAATCCATTACCTTAGCCTAAGCTAAATTTGCACGTCTTCACTAGTCCACTTGCATGTTGACTTTGCATCGTTTGCCTCAGTATCCCGATATCCTAATTTCACTGAAATATATAGAGAGGACGTCTTTAGACAAAGGAGCAATATTGATTGAAAGAAATTTGATTCTTATATATTTCAGTGAAATTCTTGCTAAAGTGAAAATGGAAAAAATGAAAAAGGATTTAATTTTATAGGTACGTTTGCATTGATAAACATTCCGCTAAATTGCCGCCTGGTTGGCCGAGTGGTTATCCTATCCCCTCTCCAGCCAAAAGGCTGCGGGTTCGAATCCCTCGTGGGCATGGATGTTTGTGATTGTCTGTGAAATACTAGTCGTGATCGTGGGCAGTAGATGGCGTTGGTGTAGATGATGATTGTTGAAATGATTGGTGGAGACAGAGTTGTAAGTGCTTTATCTCGATGAGTCTTTTGACTCCCTGGAAGTGTCATTTAATAATATTAATAATAATAATAAATTATTTGTTCTAAGCAGCATTCACTTAACATGGAAGTACCCTCTCCTCATCCACGACCTTCTCTCCATGCTTATATTCAAGATGGTCCACTGCTCCATGGGCACTGCGTATTAACATCGTGCAAGCAGTTATCTGCCACCTAAACCTCCAACGTTTTTTAAAAAAAGAAATACTCCCACCACGACCACATCCGCACAGCTATTTCTTCTGCCCACATGTGCGTTGGTTTGTATATAAGCAAACCAAATGACAACCGCCCTTCCTGATTCACAAATGGACAACTATACCGGCACACTCAAATGCTAAACACGAAGCTGCCCTCTCCTCTCCCCCTATGAATGGTATCGTATTTATGAATCCAAAGAATGCAATATCGAAACTAGGCTTTTCATCTCTGTGCAAGCTATTGGAAACATTTTCTCGCAACCTGTGGTGCATCCGTGGGTTTCCTCTCTCGAGGAATCCTAGTTTCTAAGAAATATACCTTACGGATTTTGATTATTTTAGAAACTCTTCAAGGCAACAACTTTGTGGATATGTTTTCAAATGATAAAGATGTCATCAATATATATGTGGTTTTAAGGTCGCTTGCGCTGTAGCTGATTCTTCAGCTACAGCGCAAGCGACCATATATAAGCATGTATAAGTTGGCGATAGAGGTGCACCCATTAGCAGTAAAATTTTCCTTTCCAACTAAAGAATGAAGATTCTGTACTATGAAAGTTCATAAGAGAGACATGCGTGAACTTCTACGTCCAATAGTTAATGGCAGAAGCTCTCCAAGATATTTCTCAGAACACTTATCTAACTTCCTCACACGGATTGAAAACTCTCTTATCTGACATACAAACTCTTACTTGAAGAACTATACGCATTTTATAGATAAGCTTTCAAACATTCAAATTTTTCCATCAGATAAATTCACTAATATGGATGTAGTTTCTTATTTACAAACATCTCTGGAGAAGAATCAATAGACAGATATACTTGGAAACCTGTTTCTCCTGGACATCCTACGTCTTTTCTATCATTGCCCGAAATCCCCATTCATTTTGAAGGGGAGAAAGGAATAAGGGATAGTACTTTATAAATCAGCTAATCTTTCATAACTTTTTAATTGTATATATATATATATATATATATATATATATAATTGTTTTTAATAAGTTAGGAAATTTATTTACCTTTTTTAGTTATCTTACATTAGCTACTTTTGTCAGTTATCGTTTAATTTAGCTTTATACATGTACTGAAGATGCCTGTGATACTCAGGCGAAAATTCTACTAATAAATAATATTTTATACAAGTTAATTCCGTTATTATCATTTTAATTATTATGTCTACTCACGGTATTTCCTTATTGAAACATATCGACCCCCCCCATGGAACTGTGAAAGTATCACCTTAGCCAAGAAGCTTACACCAAAGTGTGCTTTGAGAGGTGGTAAAGAAATCTCAGCAGAGAATAAATACATGATATAATCTATCTGCAAATACCACAAAAAAAAAAAAAAAAAAGCTCACCAAATCTTCTAAGCAACTCCATAAAGCTATCCAAGAATTCTCTGGAGGAAAAAAAAAAAACACTGAATTACACTATTTTATAAACTTATTAGATTTTAATTCTACTTCCTCAATACCAGTATCACAAAGTATATTATAAATGTTACATATCTCACTTTGAAAAGTGGTCTATATACTGTATTTATTAGGATTTTCAGCAATCAGAATCTCATCAAAGAACCTTTGATGAGATTCTGAAGTTGTGTGACATTTAAATCCATTCTAAAAAAAAAAAAAAAGTAAAAATAAAGATAAAGATATGGATTATTTTAAGAACAGAAGAGAATAATACAACCAGAAACACAAATTTTAACGTTTAACATTATCAACAAAAATATCCATATAATTCATTCAAATTAGTATTGCAGGCAAATATTTGTTTAAGTATAGATAATACATATCACAACACCTATTTTACAGAAACAGAGGTTTGGAAATAATTGCCAATTATGGATTTTTTAGCGGTTTTCAGCTTGTTCTTTGGACTTTAGGTCTATGCCAGAGAGCGAAGTTGTGAAGTTGTGTGACATTTAAATCCATTCTAAAAAAAAAAAAAAGTAAAAATAAAGATAAAGATATGGATTATTTTAAGAACAGAAGAGAATAATACAACCAGAAACACAAATTTTAACGTTTAACATTATCAACAAAAATATCCATATAATTCATTCAAATTAGTATTGCAGGCAAATATTTGTTTAAGTATAGATAATACATATCACAACACCTATTTTACAGAAACAGAGGTTTGGAAATAATTGCCAATTATGGATTTTTTAGCGGTTTTCAGCTTGTTCTTTGGACTTTAGGTCTATGCCAGAGAGCGAAGGCTGGAATGCTGACCTACTGGCCTATCTACCAAACGACAGCAGTAATTAGTTAATTAAGTCATTTTCTACTATAAATGTATGGATGGTCTTTTACAAAGCAGAATAAATAAAAACAAATTATGTCAAAAACCATACAGTTGAACCTTGAAGAATGCGAGTTTTAATGTGCGGGAACACTTGCACGTTTTTTTTTTTTTTTTTTTTTTTTTTCCCGAATATAGCTTAGAAATATTGAAAAAATTAAGAACACGTTAGGTATGTAATGAATGCATAAAACATATGTAGATAGTCTATTTTGTCATTTACTACCATAAAATATACACAAATCTATTATAAAAAGTTAAAATTTATCAGCACTTATACGCACAGAAATACTTACAGACCATACATGACGCTATTCGCAATTGAGAGAAATGTAAACAAAAAAACATGCAGTATTAAATCATAACTGCATAAAATTAACTGTTATTAATTAGTTAAAAATTAATTAGCATAATAATTTTATAATGATTCATTCATTCATTAGTGTATAGGCTAGGCTACTGCAAAACAATCATATCGATTGCGCTAGGCTACAATAAAGCAATCATATTGCTACTTCTTCGTAATCAATGTATGAATCATTATTATTATTATGTGACACCTCCAGGCATCGAAGGGAGTGTGCCAACAGCATCGAACGATTAATCTCCTTCCAACTACTAACCGCGTTCAAACTTGCTTAACTTTTTGCGTGAGCCATTAGTAGCAGAGGCCCTACCAATCGACCAACCTTTGCTAGCATTATACCTGTAAATAAATAGGAAAAATTTCTTTTTCACATTATCTTTCATTTTATGTCTAGTGTTAGTAATACGTATAGCATCTAGTGTTGTGTATCATATAACACAATATTGATGTAGGTATACTGACAGACATATGATTCATCTTGTAAACAGACGATGTAACCTTACAGTATCAATTAATACAATACAATACAGTACTGTAAATGTATTTTCACTTCCTTATGAGTTTCTTTAATAACATTTTCTTTTCTCTAGCTTACTTTATTGTAAGAGTATAGTATATAATACATACATACATACATACATACCATATCAACAGTAGGCTATTAGTAGTCAGGTTTTTGAGGAGTCAAAAGTTATATGCGGATTTTCGAATGTGGGGAGGGTGGGCACCCCTAACCCCTGTGTTGTTCAGGGTCAACACATGTATATTCAACTGCCTTTAAAAAAAAAAAGTGAGAAACTAAATACGGATGCTGTTCAATAAGTTATAAGACTATATTTATACAGAAAACAGATTACCTTTAATCGTCATCATTTACATGGTTTTTTTGAAGTAACTACCGTGAGACGCGATGCATTCGTCCCAACGTTGCGTCCACTTCTTAAACACATGTGAAAGTCCGTTTTTTGAGAGTTCTTTGAAAACCGCCTCCGCAGCTTTTATACATGCTTTGTTGCTTTCGAAATGGCGACCTCTTAGTGGTTTCTTGAGCTGAGGAAACGGCCAGAAATCGCACGGTGCGAGATCAGGACTGTATGGAGGGTGTGGTAGGTATTTATGTTGTTCTTCTGCAAAACCTTCACTACACAACCAGCAATATGTGGCCTTGCATTATCGTGGTGCAATAAGAAGCCATTCTTCAGCAATGGACGCTTCCTTTTGATGTGCTGTACCATTGTCCGTAAAACATCCGCATAGTATGAGCCGTTTACAGTATTCCCGGGTTCTACAGCGTGTTGGTAAACAATGCCTTCGTAGTCAAAAAACATTGTGGTCATAACTTTTCCAGCCGATTTTACAGTTTTTGCTTTCTTGGGGGTAGGCGAAGACGGATACTTCCATTCACTGCTTTGTTGTTTCATTGTAGGGTCATAGTGATACAACCAAGCTTCATCTGCTGTAATGATGCGTTTTAAAAAGTTATCGCCTTCTTGTTCCAGTCTTTCTTTCCATTCTGTGCACACATCCACTAGATGTTGCATTTGCTCCGGTGTCAAGAGTTTGGGAATCCATCGGGCGCAAACACGTTTCAGTCCCAAATGTTCAGCCATGATTGAGTGAACACTTCCCGCAGAAATATTCAGGACAACATGCAGCTGGCGTACTGTAATTCTGCGATCCTCCTTGATGATAATCGCTGCTGTGTTGATCATTGTCTCTGTGATGGACGTTGAAGGTCTTCCCTCACGTTCAAGATCATCCACATTTTGCCTTCCTTCCTTAAAAGTTTTATGCCAGCGAAAAACACTTGCCCTCGTGCTTCATCGTGGAAAGCTTCGCGTATCATGTTAAAAAGTGTCCGATGTCGATTTTTGCAAACGCACACAAAATTGAATCACATAACGCTGTTCCAAGGACGCTTCCATTTCGACGACTGGTCGCAGTTCGCAGGAGCGCCGAAACAAGCTTGCGTTTAGTCACGTTACACTCTAGCACATCAGCCCGTATACGCCATCTATCAACCTCTTTTGTTAATACAGACAGCAACATTTCTTTATTCCACAGAAATTAATATTGTGATGAGTGGTTTCGCGACAGTAAAATTAGTCTTATTACTTATTGAACAGCGTACTAACAATGAATGACAGTAACAGCGACCTTATGCCAAATATCGAAATAAAAAAATCATAGCTGAAGATCAAAGATAGAACTATGCACTAGCGAAAAGACTGGAAGACTGAAAGATTAGTTGACAGAAGGTTCAGACCTTCTGTCAACTAATCTTCTGATTATATGATTATATGTGATTATATCAAATCATCAAGAAAAGAACTAATTGGCAAGGGATTCAGAACACTGTCTTTTGGAGCCTCCAGTAGATAAAGTAGTGGTATTACACAGTGTGGTGAAACTCATCCAGATGGTAGAGAAGTTTCATCACATATTGGCACCTAAAAATTGGTAAGCTATGTTTGTCAGGTGTGCGGATAGAGCAAAACACTGTCAGTGCCACTATCTGAATAGGGTCAAATAAGTACTGTGAATGGGTGAAATTACCCATACACAGTACTTATTCTTGATACAGTATACAACAGTACAGCACACTGGTATCTTTATTAACAGTGATAAGTGGATGCAATATATTTAGAGATTTGTAATATCAGTATTTGTAATCAATATTTTTTTTTAATTATGTCTATTGCTATGAAAAAATTCTTATTAAAAATTATCATGCACATTATACTTATTGTTTATATATGCATACAATAATTTATGCTTAATTGTTATTCTTATTCCAAAAACATTATCTCACTATGAAGTAAAAATATCAGTAAATAATTTTTTGTCAGAATGTCAATCTTTCAGAATGACATTTGTATATATGTTTTCTCTGTTATACTATGTCAGAAAGTATCCAACATAGATCTCTTCTTTTAGATGTTCTCTGGATAAAAATTTCCCTCTGCCTCAGTATATCCAATTGGTCACAAATAGGCTGATGTAAAAGGACTTCACAACTTTTTTTGAAAAGACATTTGTCTTCTCCATACAAGCAGTTTTAAATATGGATGCCTTTTCAGAGATAGTTGTGAAGACTTTAACTTGAACTGGAATGATTCTTCCCCCCCCAAAAAAAAGTTCTGAAGATTCTAATTTTATCTAAACATCAAAAAGTCTCAGTATTATTTATAAAAATAAATTCTAGCATGTGACAACCATTTTTAATTGGCAAACTGATAGTTGTATGTGCCTTGTATTCCTGTTCTTTGATTTGCTTATTGTTTCCACACACACTGATGATATATTACTTTCAGTATGAAATATTTGAATAAAAAAAAATCAGCTAACGCCTATGTTGTTCGTTCTTTCATTAAAGTTTATTACCATGGTTACCGTGTAACTTTGTTGTTTTATAGTTATTTTACAGTTCCTTTAAAGATAACATCCAATAATATTGTAGTGCTGACAAGTGACAGATTCATTTAAAGGGAAAATTACCATGAGGAGATTAGTAATGATGTAAGTTTAGTTGTGCAATACTGTCATCCCTTGAGGGTACATATCAGAAATTTAATCATGATGATGAGTATATGTCATTCTGTTCCATTTTTATATTAAATTCACCTGTGAAAGTTTATGCCAACAAACACTTATTTTATATAAGTCATTTGTATTGATTTAGTTTTATTTCGAATAGAGGAATATTCTGAAGACATCCAACTCTTGTGCAGGAGGAAGGAGTTCTGTATATCCATTGCTTAGAAGATTTCTTTGAGAAGATAGTTTTTTTTCTATATTTTATGGTTGTAATTATGTATTTCTCTAGAACTGTATGTTTTTTTTTCCATATCTCCTGTGTGGCTCATTGCCATGGCTTTCTAATTACAGTAAACTCTCGATTTAATGGACTAACAG
Organism: Typopeltis vanoorti; assembly: GCF_054136105.1. Classification (NCBI taxonomy): domain Eukaryota; kingdom Metazoa; phylum Arthropoda; class Arachnida; order Uropygi; family Thelyphonidae; genus Typopeltis; species Typopeltis vanoorti. Next base: position 67,568,636 of record NC_143549.1, on the reverse strand, counting down.
GGGCTAAGGGGTGTCCATAAATTCGAAAGTCCGTTAAATCGCGAATTTTTAAAAATAAAATATTTGTAACATCATACTGTAATTTTATCAATATTAGCACTGTAATAATAAAAAAATTGTTTTATACACACTTTTAGATGAGTTAATGTGAAGTTAATGTTCGATGTTCAGGCGCTTGGTTTAGATAATCCTGCTTTGAAAAAAACTATAAGTTTTCTTTTAGTTTTTTGAACTTTTGAATTCTGTTTTTTTTTTTTTTTTTTATAATTAACTTCCTAAAATTACGAAAATGTGTGTAATAAAACTGCCGCAGAAAGTCACGCCACGCGACAAAAGAATAATTAAAGTGCGATTGGTGGGATCACATCCTACTCATTCGCCGAACATGCTTTATGAGCGGTGACTCATTTATGTCGGCTTAATTACAACAGTTTTTCCAACATATGATGGCGCCTATTCGCTAAAATGTGTTAAAAATAACAGGAAATTAATAACAAAAAATAACCTCTTAATTTAATTATAAGCAAATCTTGGTTAAAAGCATTTTAAAATTAACAGGGTGTTAATTTTCACATGTGACATACGGACTGGAAATTTTGTCCGTTAAATCCGAAGTCCGTTAAATCGAGGGTTTACTGTATTTGAATTATATACTGTGATCAAACTTCACTGAAGCTGCACTAGTTCTTCATGAAAATTTGAACCATGAATTATATCTTGGAGCCTGCCACAGCATAAAACATTTTTAAAGCATAAAAATACCAAATTTCTTGCCAGAGAGAACAAAAAAATTAATAACAATTAATAATTATATTAGTAAAAATATAGATCCTTAATTTAAAGATAAATATAATAATCATGTGGATAAAATATTTACAATGGTAAAGAGATTGACCTCATCTCGGTATTGCTTCTGACACATCTGGCAGTACCCATCTTAATTTCTGCAAGCCTTTTGCCTTAATACGGTTGGCAATAGCTTCTGGTGTTAAAGCTTCATGTTTAGGCATCTTCTACTAGATTAAAATATAAATTTCAGTATATACATAAAGGCTCTAAACAAAATGTTACAGTAAATTTCTTGTTACAGAAGTACATTTCAAGAGAAATTAAAGAACTTTTTTTATGTAGACAATACATAGTTGGTGAAGTTCATACATAGTGTTAGAAATGGAGAAGAGATTTTTCTTTGGAATGAGAGACATTCAAGGGCAAGCAGTTATTCATAGAAGTTAAGAGACTATAGTTAACAATGGCAATGAAGAGTACATACAGGGTGTTCGGGATAAATTTGACATATTTATAATTAATTATATTTTTCCGTAAGTTACATGTATTAACACACACTTCTCTTCATTTAAAAGTTTGGACCCTTCTTCATTCATATACAAGATGTCAGAAAGGATGGATAGCTGGAACCCACCTGAATCATGGAAGAGAATAACTTGTATCATGATGATTCGTGCCCGCCATCAAAATAAGGATATTACGACTGCTGCCCAATGCTCCCTGAATACAGTAAAAACAATCAGGCATGAACTAGAGACTTGCAATGGTGACTACGAGGATGTAGCAAGAAGAAAGATCCCTAGCAGACGATCTGATTGCGTTCGTACAGCAGAATTCCTCGCAAATCTGCAGGAACAGGTGTTGAAGAACCCTGGCATTGGAATTCGGGCTTTGTTCGTGGAGTTGCTAACTGTAGTCAAGCCCTGGATAACAAGGGTAGCCAATGGTAGGCCGTATGTATGGCAGCAGGATTCGGCCCCTTGCCACACCTCTGGGAAAAGTCAAAAATGGTTGTCTGAAAATTTCTACGACTTCACCAGTCCAAATGTTTGGCCTCCAAACTCCCCAGACCTTAACCCCATGGATTATTTTGTATGGGGCGCAGTTGAAAAAGACACCAATCGCACTTCCAGTAATACAAAAGCCCAGTTAATGGATAAAATTAAAACAGTTTTTGCGGCCCTTCCCAGGGAGACTGTAGCATCAGCTTGTTCGAGGTTCCGAAGCAGAATTGAAGCTGTGATCGATGCTAATGGTGGTTATTTTGAGTAAATCTTGTTGATAGTATTGTAATTAACTCTGCCTGTAATGTTTTTTTGTCAATTCATTAAATTTAATAGATACAAAGAAGATTTTCTTTTTCCTTACGAAACTGTCAAATTTATCCCGAACACCCTGTATATGTGGCCACAATAGCACAGATTACATGGCTGTTGAAGAACGTATTTTATTTCATTCGTGTGGGATTTCCCCCTATTCTTCACTGTCCTTTAGGACTGGTTGATCCCTCCTAACGAGGGATGGATTTATGACTGTAGATACGTGCGCGTGTTCCCGGATTAGTTTGCCTGTTCTGAGGGACGAAAAACCTGAGTTTCTGGTTGAAAAACCCTTTACTCCATATGAGACTGGCTAACTCACCTTTAGTTGAAAGAGACTAGATAAAGGTTCCTCACATCATGGACAAGAATCAAACCCAGGTCTTTCCGACCAAAGGGTTTCGTCTATAGTGACCGAGAAGCAGAGATAAGAAGGCTGTTCTTATTCCCCATTTATAAGACCTTGACTACTGTGTACAGATCTGGTAGCTTCTTGGGGAGGGGGGGGATGAAGAAGTGGCAGAGAGTATCTGGAGACGTGTGACCACAGTGGTAAAGGTCTATGGAGTTTTCCTTGTGTGGGCTTCAAAAACTAGCTGATAGGTGAATAAGAAAGGACATGGTAGAAGCATCTAAGTAATTAAAAGGATTTTACAAAATTGACATTGAAAACTTCTTTTTTTCAGTAAATGGCAGGAAGGTAGAGAACAATGTGTGGACAAGGGTCTAAGAATAAACATTTTTTTTGGAGGGAGGTGAATGGGAAACTGATTGCCAAAGGTGACTGCGAGTGCTTTATCAGTGAATGAGTTCAAGAGGAATGAAGGGATGCGTGAGAAATGGTTGGAGTGATTCTCCCATGATTAGTCACTGACTCCATGGAATGGCTGAGAATATATAATAGTAATTATCATGTTTAATTTTTATATTAACGTGGATATTGCTGCACTGTATCTGTAACTTAAATAAAAAGTGGAAAACTTCTGGATTTTAAAAGTAAAAATGTTTCCATAACAAGTTCTGATTTTAACTAGTGAACCGTGCTACACTATTACTACCACCAAATGTCTGCACCTGAGTCCAACTTAAATCAAAAATGTCATTTTTTGGTGAGAAACCAAAAGCATTTTTTAAAACAAAATTAAAGTTTATATATAAGTATAATTGAACACACATTGAACTGCAATATTTCAATGCATGTGAAGTTTTTAATTAAAATTCTCCATTACAAAATATTGACACTATATGAACTGAAACACTCATCAGATATATAAGTCCTCTTACCAACAGGCTGGTGGTTAAAATCCCAGTTGGACATGGATGTTTATGAGAGATTTTATGTAACAATTTTCATTGCCCAGTGTGAGTTCATGACCTTGCTTATTTCAAGAATGAATTATGCTGAAGCTCCACACTTTTGGTACAACTTATCTAATCCTTTAATTACCCATGCTACTAGAGCCTTTCCTTCGTGGGATTTTTTTCTTTTCTTTAAGTGACACCTCTCAAGGAATGGCTACTAGCAAGTCCAGAGTTTTTTAACTTATGGGAGAGATCGTCAAAGGATAGCAATCTTTCTAAAATAAAAATAAGACAGTCTAGCTTAATAATAATTAATTAAGAAATAAACATATACAGTAAAACCCCTTTTTTACGTTTTTCAGGGGACTGATGGAAAAAAGTGCAAATAGCAGGAAAGTGTAAATTGCAGGAAATGTAAAAAAACATTAAAAAATGTCTAAAAGATGACTTACTGCTAGTATGTGAGTCTACATACTAGATTACAAAATTTAATAACTGAAAATAAATGAATTTATAATGTACTTACATTTATCTATTTAAAAAAATCTTTAATTGTTGATTGTTTTTGCTTTCCGTTTTTTTTTTTTTTTTGACTTAGCGCCAGATTGCTTTGCATTGAGTTCAATGCTTGAAATTCAATGTTTTTTTACTATCGTGTTCAAAGCGGACACGGAGAGTCCAAGATCTTATGCTAAATGCACACGTGTTACGGCATGCCAATTTACACGTCAAAGAATTGCCATCTTTTCTTCTAGCGAAATACATTTTCTGTCTTTTTTCTCCATGTTACTAACATGGATAATCCACCACCGCAACTTGAAAGCAACTTTCACTCGCTATTACGTTGCAGAAATTCTGCAATATCAATTCGTACTGTGATTGAAATATCACGGTATCGCTCATCACTACAGTACTGCTGCATGAGCGCAAGTCATCATGATGGCGGAAACGAAACTACAGCCGAAAGCAACGCCACCTGAGAACAGAAATGCGCAGATTTCCGCTGAAATCGATTCGAAAATCGGTATTGCCACCGAGAAAAAAAAACGCAAATCACGGGAAATAACGTCCACATCAAGTTGTTAATGGCGGGAAAACAATACATCGCGAGAATAGGCCTTAAGACGGGACCAACAGAAAATGACGTAAATGGCAGGAAAACGTAAATGGCAGGAAAACGTAAATTGCGGGAACGTAAAAACGGGGTTTTACTGTACTTTAGAGTTTCTAGACAATTCAATATTTATTATAATTAACTACGAGTAATCTAGTCTGTCTGATATCTGAAGTTAAAATATATCGGGAAGCTAATATTTTAACTTGCTAAAAGATTATTCACCGACTTAGATAATATAAAGAAACTTAATAAATAAATATAAATAACCAAAGTAAAACATTACAATACGGATATCATCACAATAGTAAGCGTAATATTTTAAAATGAACAAAATTTTGCAAAGCTAAAATTACAAGACACAATTCTTGTAAGGCTAATTATAGCACCTCCTACCAAAATATTGTTTTAATATGGTATAGAAAATGACTCAATGAGTGGAAACCCCAAAGCCTAAAAGAATAGGCACTCCAGTTGGTGAACAAGGCAGGCACCTAAAAGATTAATTTCTTTTTTCTTTTCTTTTTTTTTAAATTTCGATTTCTTAAGAAAATCATTTTCAAAATGTGTTCGTAAGGGTCTGCACTAACGCTAAGACTTCCATCAAATGTCAGACGTATTATTATTATTATTATTATTATTATTATTATTATTATTATTATTATTATTTACGGCATATCCATAGAATCCGGAGACTCATTGAGGGAGACCAAAATCAATCATTATACAAACAAATCCCATCATACCTCTCCTTGAATCCATTCACCATCAGGTACTTAACAACCAACTCTGGCAATCCATTTCACTCACACACCATTCTCCCCGCAAAACAATCTGGTCCACACACCCCTACTAACTACATTCTTTTACAACTTCCATGGGTGGCCCAAGTTCTCTGACTATTTGTCATATTTTGAAAATTTTTGCTCCTGTCAATTTTATAAAATTCCTTTAATATCTTAAAAGTCCATCACGTCCCCACTTTTCCGCCTATCAACTAAACTTTGTAGACCACAAACCTTCAACCTATCCTCGTAAAGAGCATTCCACAGACCTGTCACCATCTTGGTCACTCGTCTCTGAATATTTTCGACCACCTCCTGGTCGCCAAGAACCAGGAGACCAAATCTGTGCATAGTTAGTCAAGATGTGGACGAATCATAGCTTTATAAACATGGATAATAACCTCCTTATTATTTACCTTTACTTGTTTGCGTTTTCAACCTCCAAGTAACTTGTTGAACTATTTTACCAACTTTTGCAATATGCCCTCTGAACTTTAACTCTTTTGTTTACCATTATCCACAAGTCCCTAGCCTCATCAATTTTCTGCAAACCAATACCATCAATATGATACACCATATCAATATGATATGCAACCTTTTCAACTCGAAGTGCATAACCTTACATTTTGCAGCATTAAATTGAGAGTAATTATCCTTTGCCCACAATGCCAATTTATTTAAATCATTTTTCTGGATATCTATATCACCTTTATCAGCTATTGCTCTCCCCGTTTTGCATCAACTCTCAAATCTTTCCCTATGTCATTGATATACAAATTAAAGAACAGTGACCCTAGTACCAAACCTTGAGGTACTCCACTATTCATCATCATTCTCTTAGACTCCACTCCACCATATACTACTTCTGGTGTCTGTCCGTCAACTATCTCCCTACACTACATTCCCATCTTCTCCAGTTTTTGTAATAGTTTTTCAGTATTCTATCAAATGCCTTGGCAAAGATGAGCAGTATCAAGATGTAGCCATTACCTTTATCCAGTTCTGTTGTCACTTTATTATTATAAAATGTGAATAAGTTAATAAGACAGGACCTACCCTTTACAAAAGCATGCTGCCCACTGTTGTGTTCTACCTTTCACCAACTTTTCTAATACTTTTAGCAACCACTCACGATATATTAATTGGTCTGTAGCTTGCAATCTCTGTCTTTGAGCCACCTTTATGCAATGGTACTATCTTACCCTCTTTCTGCTTCCCCCCCCCCCCTAGAACCATGCCAGAGCTGACGTAGATTGAACAACTTCGTCAAAGGCAATGCCAATTGTCTCGCACGTTCAGGTTGTAGCGGGATGATATGCCATCCAGTCTCGCTGCTGTGTTCACATTAATATTTTTAACATGCTGAATAGCTCAATGCTGATATGCATCTCTGTAACATCAGCAACTGTAAAGTCACCATCTTGATAATACACCTTTGTAAAATGATCACTCAGCAATTCAGCTAGTTCTTTTGGTTCCTTCACCTTCCTGCCATGAGCATTGTTTAAAGTCATTCTACTACTCATTTTTCTCTTACTTGCTACACAATGGAAAAACTTTTTTGGGTTTACTTTAGCCTGGTTGGCTAATTTTCTCTCAAAGTCTGATTTGCCTTTCCTTACCATACTAGTCACCCTTCTTGCTTGTTCTTCGTACTGCTCATGAGTATGATGATCACTTTTTTCTTTATATTTCCTCCACAATGTTCTCATTTTTTGCAGCTCTTGTTATATATATCCCTAATCATCCATTTAATTCCGACTTCGTTTATCCTCCTGACCTTGAGTATGCAGTCTAACACTGCCACTCTCAAGAAATGTCTGACCTTGCTATGTACTACTGACATTCTTTCCTTGTAGCTTCTCAAGTCATAGCAATGGCATTGTTCCAAGATGAATCCTGAGTCTCCAATAATCACCAGAGTTGTAGTTGAACATACCCCCCCCCCCCTTCTTCACAGAGAACTCCACGTGGTTGACAACTTCCCAGAACAAGACTTCATGTTCACTCTTTCCAAGTTGGAGGCAGTGTCTGCCTTGGTTATTAATATACTGCTGATGCTATTATCATATACAGCACCCTCAAATCCCTTGTCCCCCTCTATAACATGTTGTTTCATATAATTTTCCCATAGCAACTGTATAAATCCCATTTCCACCTTGCCATGCCCGCTTTCTTCCCCCATAGTTAAAGTCTCACATAATAATTGTTCGGCTTACACTCATTGTGCTGATTTGCCAATACATGGCATTTACATCATCTTCCTGTAGACGCCCCCCTGGTCTATAGTAGCACCCAACAATATATTTTGTCCTATTTGCCTCAATCTCACATCTGACAATCTCAAATAAACTCTCTCCCTCAGAACTGATATCCTCTTTAACCTCTAATCTTGTTGGTTGTTATTCTGTGGCTATCATCAGCAATAACCCACCACCTCCTGTCTTGTTCCTTCTATCCTTGCTGAAAATACAATACCGTTGTCAGCCATATCTCACTGATGCCTATAATGTTTGGTCAAGTTGAGCTTACCAATGCTAAACACTCCTCACCTTTACTCCTGATACTTCATGCATTCATGTACACGTATTTAAATATCTCTTTGTACCCACACTTACCCTTGTGTAATATAACTGCCAACTCATTTAAACTGGACACCTGTGAAATCCCGTTCTGCATTACATAATCATTATAGTACCCATGCTTGTTTATCACAGGGGTGGCCAGACATTCTTGATTTCACCATCACTAATATCTGTAGTTTTCCTGGTTTTGCACTACCACACTCTCACTAAAATACACTTTTCCCAAACATATAACTTCCAAACCATTTAAATGACTTGGAAGTTATATGTTTATACCTTCCATCATATGCCATCAGGCATATATAAATACTTTCATCCATCGAATTCACTCTCCACATCAATAAACTGCCATTCCTATTACACAATCTTTTGATTGACTGTTTGGCAACCTTGGCCTTTCTTCTCAAATTCTTTGCTATTATACCGAGGCAGCAGACTCACAATCTTTAATTTCTTGCTCTTCATTCTCGCTTCCACTAACAACTCTTTCATATCTTCTATCATTGCATATTTCTCACCTTTCAAATCATAATCCAGCATTTTGGATATAAAAATACAATAAATAAATAATCAATAAAATAGAGAGAAAGAGAGAGAGAGAGAGAGAGAGAGAGAGAGAGAGAGAATCACCTACATACCTAACTTGTAAGTGCAGGAAAAAATCAGAATCTCAATAATGTGTACAAATATCCCGTAAAAACAATGCAATAATACAATGCAATGCAAAAAGGCCTACATAGCCCTGGAAATAGTGATTGCGCTAGGCTGCTTCAGGAAAAATCGTTATAAGCTCGATTCTAGTAGTTGAGTACAGAATTTTTTTAAAAAACCTTTCTTTGACTGTTCTGAGTTAGTCAGTTTTTTCCCACAGGTAAATAGGATTTTTTCTCCTGGAAACCAGAATATTTAATCCCTTTAACTTTAAGACGGACGCTATTTCAGACAATAATATAGTACTGGTATAAGAGACTAAGAGATAGTGACAGTTCTTCATCATGCTCTCTTCCCGAATGTGCTATTCAAATGAATCAAACATCCGAGAAGGGGAAATTAATGGACAGGACCTGAAATTCCAGAACCAATACTCCAATGAAATATAATTGGTCAGGTGAAGGGGGAAAATGCATAAGGATTTACCTAGACAACTCCTAAGCCTACAACATACTAACTGGAAAGAACTAATTTTTCAAAAAAAGTCCTGGGAAATGGCAAAACGTGCAAGCAACTTTCTCATTCAGACGAAGAGTGATCAACATTATGGATCATCTGGCAGCCAGGTTTCTCTGGAACATTCTCAAAATTATTACACCAACTAAAGGTGTTCTCCACAAAATAAAATAATAATTACTCGTTTCCTATGGAACAAAATAAACTGAAATGAAACCTGAAATCTTACTTGGCTCCCCAAGTTACTCCAAAGGTAACCAGGGTTTAGTATCGATTGAAGCCAAAATTACTTTCTTTAGAATCATCTTCTTACTCGAACACATTCTTCAAAAAAGCTAACAGGGGAATCTAATTTGCTCAAGACCTTTCTCGAGCAATCCACAATCCTCAGAATGGCTGATGCACCAATACTTTCCCATCTGTCAAGCTTTTATCAAGATACACCCAGCACTTTAAAGACTAACAACTCTATCATATACTAAAAATCATGCTTATCACCTGTGTTTTACAGAACCTCTCTTCACAAATAGACAAATCCTAGATCGCATAACTAGACATTATCTTTTCTTTCCCACTTGGAAAAGAGCAGAAATCAGAACGATTGAGATTTTCTAACGAATAATTTAAAGTGGAAACCCTTGAACAGCTATTGATAAAAAATCTCATAGCAAAATTACCATAACCGCTAGGGAAATTAGAAGTTAAAAAAGCCTTACCTGAGAAATAGCTCAGGACATCCAAATATTCACTAGCAGTTCACATACTTTCCAGCTTACATCACTGGACACTTTTTCGTCTTCTCCTACCTATCAACTACAGAAAAATCTACATTTTGCTAATATCACTGGATCCAGTCATTACACCTGCAACTTCCTCTACACAATCGTGTGTGTTATGCAACTTTCAGTGGAATCTTCCGTACGAAGCTGAAAGCATCATAGCTGACGCAGAAATCCAATAGAGACTGGGCAGCGACATAGTGCTAACGGCAACCAAGGTGCACAGATTCAAACTCATCGACTTTGATCTCTGCACTTACTGCAACACCTCATAACATGACGCACATATCTCACCTATGCTGCAAATACAACTATGATCAGTTGTGTCCTGAATACTGCCTCTGGTATTTGCCTTAAATCATTCAATTTAGAAGACAATGGGATCTATTCCACACAAAACTGCAACAACCTCTCCAGCACTGAAAAAGCCATCATCTATAGTTTCCATTGAAATAGCGCCAAAAACAAAGATCATCACTCGCTCCCGCCATCCAGGGAACACCTAAAATAGAGCCTACGAAGAAATGTGTAGGTAGACCAATCGTAGAATATCACCACAGAGAATGAGGAACTTTATGACAGTTCATAGAAGGAATGGGAACTATGATAAAATTCTTCATTCTTTTCAACAACTAAGAAGACCATATGAGTATTCTTGTGTAGTGTGTCAACGCCAAACAATCGTCACCAAAAGCACTGGAAAACTTTTTCTCTTGCGCGCAACAAAATAACCTTCATTGTTTTTGTGTTTAACTGCATCTAATTTAATAGACGAGAAGCCACCCACAACTGCAGTGTGTTGCTCCCATCAAAGAAAACTTATTCTGAGTTCTTTCTCGACTCTTGGAGACTTTTCCAAAAGCCACTAATAATAATAATAATAATAATAATAATAATAATAATAATAATAATAATAATAATAATAATAATAATAATAATAATAATCTATCTGGAAAGCCATGGTGCAATGATGCAAACAGGGGATAGCTAGTTTCTATTTTTAATTAAGCCTTCACTAATATCTCAAGATAGACTTGCTGCAAGTCTTCAAAAAAAGTTAGAGCTTAATATCTCTTTTTACTATTTCAGAAATAAAATGCATATAAGGAATTTTTCCCGGTAATAATAACCACTTTAGCTTTCTTAATGTTTTAATTTAATTCAATTGTGAAAATGTTTCAGGCCAAGTTACCAGCTTATTCTATCCATCCATCCATCTACAAGGCCCACCTTTCCTAATTGGGTTGAGGGGAGTAGCAGCTGCAAGAGAGAGAGCTCCAATGATCAAGATCCTCTACCACCAAGCCCAAGTGTTCTGGTGAGATTCTCAGACGTGTCCACCCAAGGTTTTGGATATAATCTATCCAGAGAGTCTTTGGCCTTCTGCCTGGTCTACCACCCTCTGGCTTGGCAAAGAGGGCCTGCTGGGGAAGCCTCTCTTGTGGTATTCTGACCAGGTGCCTGTACCATTGTAACTATGATCTCTCAATATGGAGAAGAAGCGGTTGAGTATTGAGGTTTCCCGAATTGCAGCGCTTCTGACTCTTTCGAGTCTTGTCAACCCCGCAATCCATCGAAGGAACCTCATTTCAGCCGCTTGGATTCATGTCCGCATTCTTTCAGTCATTACCCAGCTCTCATGACCATAGGTAAGAATGGGGACATACACTGTATTGAAGACAGCCAGCTTTACATTCTGGCTTAACTCCCGCCGCTTCAATACTACCGAACGGCCAAGCTCCCGAAATATTGAGCTTGCTGAACCAATTCGAGTATCTAGTTCGATGTCCCAATTTCCATCACTCGTGAATATGCACCCAAGGTATTTAAACTTCTCCACCTGCCTCAGTGGGACTCTACTCACATGTAGAGTGCACTGGGATGGTTGTCTTGAGACCAAAAATGTTTTATTTTTGGTCTCTAGGGTCCGCTGGTGGTCATCTGTGGCAGAACTAGGTCATCTGCCACAGATGACCTAGTTCTGCAATGACTTGCAATGCTATATCTTCCAATTCTGACACACTCACTGCCTCGGCTGTTCCTATCAATCCAGTCCATAAATATTATGAAAAGGGGGTAACAGAACACACCCTTGGCAGAGACTGTGAAAGGTTCAGACTTTGTGCTATTTACCCTGACACAAAATTCCGAGCATTCATACAGAGACTTGATGGCAGCTAATAGTTGGCCATCCACTCCATACTCCTGTACTACTTGCCAAAGCTTATCCCGAGGAACCTAGTCATATGCCCTCTCCAAGTACACAAAACATTGTAGACATTCTTGGCATATTCCCAAGATCTCTCAAAGACTTGACTTAAAGTGATGATTTGGTCAGTTATGTTTCTACCATGACGAAAGCCACGTTGTTCTTCTTGGAAATTTGACTCAACTATGCTCCTGCATCTTCTTTTCAAGCACCTAGCATATACTTTCCCAGGCATATGTCAAGGTAGTTGCTGCAATCTCTCTGGTCTCTCTTCTTGAAGAATGGTATTATTATGCCTGTTTGCCACTGCTTTGGTGCTCGCCCAGATATCCAAGCAGCTTGACACACTCGAGTCAGCCACAGAACACCGTCTCGATTTAAGACTTTTAGCATTTCGAGCCGAATTTCATCATCACCAGCAGTCCTTCCCGATTTTAGCGATTTTATTGCTAAATGGACCTCTTCTGCCGTGAGACTAGTCATCGCCCCACTCTGCACCTCTTGGATGTCCACAGCTGCCAGGCCACCTGGGTTAAGAAGGCTCTCAAAGTATTCCCTCCATCTGTGGAGGATATTCTTCTCGGTTGTTAAAAGTGCACCATTAGAGCCCTTAACTGCCCTTGCTGTGCACGATTTCCTCCCTCGAAGGCAGCAGATGATCTGCCAGAATAGCTTGTTTGCATTTGCATAGGATGAGTCTAATCTTTCTCCAGAGGATTCCCAAACCCTCTGCTTTGCTGTCGTTACTGCCTCAGTAGCAGGTTTTCGCGCCTCAGTGTACCAGAAACGCATCTCAGGTGGTCTGACCCTAAGCCATGTTAAGTAGGCCTCCTTTTGTTTGCCCAGACAGCTTTTTGGACCTCTTGGTTTTACCAAGGTGTCCTTTTCTCACTGCCCGTCGCCACACCGAGCCGCTTTTTGCACACAGCATGAGAGTGCAGAGGCAGTGACAGCTGTTCTGAACAGCTCCCACTCCTCCTCAACATCTGCAATATGTCTGGGAATCTCTTTGAACCTGGAGGAGATGTTATCTGTAAATTTCTTCCTCAGCCTCATTTTCCAATGCCTCCCATTTCACGCTGTATAGCTGCTTAGGTCTACCAGTGTTGATGGTAGCGTTTGGTTTCTGTAGCCATAGAGTGCAGACAACAGGTGACGGTCAGTTGACAGTTCTGCCCCTCTCCTCACACGAACGTCCAGTACTGAGGAAAATGGGTCTGCTGAGACCATAAAGAAGTCAATCAGAGACCTTTATCGAAGTTTATCCATGTACCAGGTATATTTATGGACTTCTCATTGCTGGAAGAAGGCATTCATTATGGACAAGCTGTTTGTACAGCAGGTCCAATAATTTCAACCCATTCGTGTTAAGGTCTGGGTCTCCGTTTCTTCTTCTTCTTCTTCTTCTTCTTCTTCTTCTTCTTCTTCTTCTTCTTCTTCTTCTTCTTCATCTTCTTCATCTTCTTCATCTACTTTTTCTTCTTCTTCTTCTTCTTCTTCTTCTTCTTCTTCTTCTTCTTCTTCTTCTTCTTCTTCTTCTTCTTCTTATTATTATTATTATTATTATTATTATTATTATTATCCATTTCACATAACCACCTTCTACACTATCTAATCCTCAATCTCTATGTAATGCCACTATTTTCACACAATTTCGCTTTCTGCACACTATGTCACTGTTCATTATCATTTATGCACAACTCCATCTAACCCAGCGTTTTTATGTCTTTTGCCGGTACTGTGTGTGTATACTCTGGCTAATTTGCCTGTATGCGAGGAAAAATCCAGAATATCATGGAGAAATTTTCAGTGCCTTATTTATTTATTTATTTCAGAAATCAAATCGGTCTGTCTTCAAATGTAGCTTGTGATTCGCCTTTTTCTGTAGCTAATGAGCTAATTTTGGTGTTTCAGTGGTATCATATTCCAGAAAATAATTAAAAAGAACTATACAGACTGCACTTGGCAAACTCATTCCACGTTGTCGAAAGACTGGATCAGTGTTCTTTCATTTCATCCTAATTTCAGTTGTTGAATATTGCGATTTCATAGGTCATATTACTTTCTTGTCAATGTCAGTATAGTGTAATATTTTTCACAAGAATCATGAAGTAAAAAAATCACTAATGCCTTTTATTCTCTTAGAGGGAGTAGGAGAAGCCAATTTGGTCCTGTCCACCTTTCGAAGTGGACAGTTCAATCGGAACTGCATCATAAAGTCAAAAACCTCTCTTATGTTACTGATAATCACTTGTATAATATTTTATCATTTTAATGTACTTTTCCCCCGAGGCAGTTAAATGCGAAAATGTGATCCACTTATTTGTCTGCTATCTAAGGATGCTTGTTCTTTTTCTATATGAGATTCACACTTTCTTTTCATCTAATATAATAAGTTTTTTACATATTGTACAAGGTGTACAAGAAGCAGTGACGGCTAAGAGGAGGGTAAAGCAGAAGTGGGACGAGTCAAGAGTGGAAGAGGACAGAGGAATACAGAGAGAAAAAAAAGCGAGAAGCCAAGAGTGTTGTTGCACAGGCGAAGGCCATGGCATATCAAGACCTTTCTGATCAATTAGAAACAAAGGAAGGACAGAGAAAGATTTATCGATTGCAAAATGTAGAAATAAGGCTTTAAAGGACATCGTACATGTGAGGCAGATCAAAGACGCTGAAGGAAGAATATTATGGAGGGATGTGGGCATAAGAAACAGATGGAGAATATACTTTGAGAGACTTTTGAATGAAGAAATTTCGAGGACTCACAGAGAAGGTGGGCAGCCTTCTGAGGGGATGGTGCAGAACATCAGTAGAGTGGAAGTGAAGGAGGCCATGAAGAGGATGAAGAATGGATAATCGGTGGGCCCCAGACAGGATTCCAGTGGAGGCATGGAAGGCTCTGGGGGAAGAGGGAATTGACCCACTGTGGGACCTGTTCATGGAAGTTTGCCAGCAGGAAAATATACCCGAGGAATGGAGGAAACGTACTCTTGTACCCATCTACAAGAGTAAAGGGAATGTACAAAACCGTAAGAATTACAGAGGAATAAAGTTGATGTTCCACACAATGAAAATCCTAGAAAGGATTCTTGATGGAAGACTGAGGAAGAAGGTAGAGATTTCAAAGGAGCAATTTGGCTTCATGCCTGGTCGATCGGCCACAGATGCTATCTTTGGGGTACGACAGATGATGAAAAAGTTTCGAGAGAAGCAACGGGAGCTACATCTGGTATTGATTGATCTGGAGAAAGTGTATGATAGAGTGCCAAGGCAAGAAGTCTGGAGGTGTCTGAGGGAGAAGAATGTACCGGAGAAATATGTCAGGTTGGTGCAGGAGATGTACAGAAATGTGAAGACAAGTGTTCGAACCTGCTTGGGAGTGACAGAAAGTTTTCCAGTGACAGTTGGCTTGCATCAAGGGTCTGCATTAATTCCGTTCCTGTTTAATATTGTGATGGAGGTGGTGACGGAGGAAGTGAGAGATGACTATGTTGTATGCAGATGACATCGTACTGTGTGCAGAATCAAGAGAAGAAGTGCAGCCAAACTGGAAAGTTGGAGGAAAGTACTGGAAGAGAGAGGTATGAGACTAAGCAGAAGTAAGACCGAGTATATGTGTTACAAAGTGGATGGCAGCCAGGAGACAGATCTGGAGCTGGAAGAAAATGTCATCAGGAAGGTCAGTGACTTTAGATACTGACCTTCCTTATGACAATGAAACAGGGTGGTGAGGCTGAGAAGGAAGTGGGGTGCAGGATACAAGCAGGATGGAGGAACTGGAGAGAGATGCTGGAGTGCATTGTGATAAGAAGGTGCCGATCAATCTAAAAGGCAAAATTTACAGGACAGTAGTGAGACCAACTATGACGTTGCTTTGGAAACTGTGGCCCTGAAGAAAAATAACATCCGCAGGATGGAGGTAGCTGAGATGAGAATGCTTAGGTGGATGTGGGGGGTGTGACCAGAAAGGATCATCTGAGAAATTACTATGTAAGGGGGACGGTGAAAGTTACGAACTTAGGAGCAAAGATACAAAAGGAAAGGTTCAGATGGTTTGGTCATGTGATGAGGAGGGAGGAAGAGTATGTGGGAAGAAAGGTCATGCAGATGGATGTGCAGGAGAAGAGGAAGCGCGGACGGCCAAAGAAGAGATGGAGGGAGATGGCAGAGGAGGACTTGAGGATGAAGAACTTGGATGTGGCTACAGCACAAGACAGGAAGTTGTGGAGGGGACTCACCACAAACAGCGACCCTACTTAAGTGGGAAAAGCTGAAGAAGAAGAAGAAAAAGATAATAAGTTTTTCATATTACTTTGCTTGAATATGTTATAGGGCCTCTGGAATCTTGTTCTTCACATCTCTGATTTTCCCTGTTGTGACAGCTATGAAATCGTGTGTATGGTTGAAGAGTACTTAACACTTTCATTGCCAAGCTGAAAATTGGAATTTCGTGTGGTGGCCAAATTTTTTTTATTTTTTTATTTAGTTAGCGACGTCCACGTGATAACGCGTTATCGGCCGTTTGGTGAGAACTCGCATCGCGCGATATCGCGTGATTGGCAATGAACGTGTTAAACCCTAACTCATCGTAATATAAAACACGATGATTGAATTTTCTGATGTTGGCGACAGGAATCGAACCTATAACGATCTTTCTTCTGGCAGTCTTTCATTATGATGCCAACAATTTAGTGATTGTTAATGATTGATAACGATCAGTATACTCGTTTAGTTAGGTGTACGAGAATAAGTAGATTATTTTTTGTCTTGATTTGGTAAGAGAAATGAAATTCATTCTTTTTTGCATCTGTCTTTATGATCTGCCTTGTCACCTCACTTTGATCGTTTCAGTTATTATCCCATCAACCCCTGGAGTTTACCCACATTTCGTGTTTTTTATGGACTTTTCTATTTCTTTAAGGATAGTTTAATTAAGGAAGGAATAATATATAACTTTATTATCTGGGTGATGGTAAACAAAATTTATTACCACGAAATACAAAGAGTTTCAAAGTTTCAGATTGTCGAAGTTTTCAAACAGTTTCAGCCGCTGCTTAATGTTTTATAAATTTACCCACTACTTCAGAGGCATGACCGTATCGAAATGAAATTATAAAAGTTTTATTATTTTGATTTTTCTCTCACCTTGGGTTCTGTTTATAGGTTTATGGTAGAAGGTTAAAACCTCTAACAGGGTATGCGGGCATCACCATATCACCAGTTTTACAAAAATTACACAGCAATTTTGATCTATGACGAAATCAAATCGGCAGACTTTCCACTCTTTCGATGATTCTTTACTGGCATACGTTTCCATTGAAGAATCATGATTACGAGATTATTTTGTTTATTTTCTGGAAACATAACAATTATGCTTACAAAGAATAATGGCTAAAAATTTAAATTAAATGCTAAATGTTCAGTTTATGGTATGTTGATTTTGAATCAATGATTAGAAATATCAAATCACCCATAGTCCATATCTCATATATCATTCATTAATGACTAAAGTTCGGACGTGCTGCTAAAGATTTTCAAGAAGTAGTGCTAAAAGAGTAACGTTTCCGCATATTCTCTTTTGTGAATGCAAATGCGTCAGTGTATTTTTATTGGATTTCATTAGAAAGATAATTTCTCTCTCTCTCTCTCTCTCTCTCTCTCTCGCTATCAGACTGGTTGTATTTTATTCCGAATAGTAAACATACACCTACCTAAACGAGTATACTGATCATTATCAATCATAGCTAAATTGTTGGCATCATAATGAAAGACTGCTAGAAGAAAAATCGTTATAGGTTCGATTCCTGTCACCAACATCAGAAAATTCAATCATCGTGTTTTATATTACGATGAGTTCGGGTTTAAGTACTCTTCAACCATACACACGATTTCATAGCTGTCACAACTGGTGAGAGCTAAGGGTGGAAACTAGCTGCCCACTGATTGCATAAATTAATTAAGGCTATAAGAGTTCCGAGTACCCCCTTTTGGAAAACGAAAAAAGGATTTGGAGAATTTATTTTTTTTTGCTAATCATTTATAAGTAATGATTGCTATTAAATTATCGGTGATATAAATTAAGAGCGATTCCCTAACACATGGAACATATAAATCACGTTAGCACACCTGAATTCGAGTTTTGTAAGGAATAATCATTTTAAGGAGCTTCTCTACAATGCGTAAGTACCGACTGCAGTCTCTCTCTCTCTCTCGGTAACCGAATAGTTCACCGAAAACAATTTATCGGAAGACAATTTAACGAATGACAATTTACCGAACGGCAATTTATAGAAGAAAAAAAATTGTTGAATAAACGATTCATCGAAAATCAGTTCTTCGAACAACAGTTAATTGAAAAAGCAATTCGTTGAAAGGCAGTTCCTCGAACAGCAATTCACCGATCAGCAGTTAATCGAAAACACAATTTATCGAAACGCAATTGATCGAAAGACAATTCATCGAAAAATCACAATTCATTGAAAATATAGTTCACCGAAAAATGAATTATAAGCCATGTGGAGTGACGATATGTGTGGAAATTTTTTGTTTTTCGACATGAAGGATCGTTAACTAGCTATACTGGTTGCAATGAATGATAACCACTGAGGCAGATATAGTCAGTGGTGAGCTATAAGGGGCTCGCGCGAGTCCTTTGTTAAATTTTTCTCAAATTTGCGAGCCCCTTGTTCTTCTTGTTTAATAATTTTGTAGAACTAGAAAATACCACCGTGGAATGTATACATACTACTTTAAATTCATATGGATTTTCTGATAACTATATAAAAATCATTTTATTGCATTTTGTTCTGATGGAGTTAGGAAAGAAATCAGGTGTTGCAATCAAACTTCTACAAATATTTCCCAATGTTGTGATTTGGCATTGCACTCATCGTTTACACTTAGCATTAGACGATTCGAAAAAAAAATATTAAAGAAATAAATCATTTTGAAATATTTATGGATAAATTATATGCTTTTTATCATCAATCACCAAAAAATCAACGAGAATTAAATGCGATTTCAAAAGACCTTGGTATCGAAATTTTAAAGATCGGCCTTGAGTTTAGACAACGATGGGCAGCTTGCAGTTTACGAACGGCTTTGCTTTGTGGAGAAACTACCGAGCTTTATGCAAGCATTTTGCATCGAACGATAAATATGAGGGCTTTTTAAACCGACTTCTTAATTTGGAATTTTTAAAAGATCTAGCATTAATGATTGACAGATATAATATTTCCTACAGGAATTATTATATCTGTCAGAAGCTCTACAAAGTCACAATATAAGTATTATAAGGGCTAAGTTAGGCTCTTTTTTTTCTTTTTTTTTTTTTTTTTGCTCGACTATGCGAGCCCTTTGTTAAAATTTTCATAACTCACCACTGGATATAGTAGAGATGTTAAATGAACATTTCAAAAAGGTATTTCATTCTCGTGAAAAAATAACATTCTGCAAAACTCGAGGTCACTGGTGAGGAAGGAGAAACACTAATGGTGAGTGAATTGGAGGTATATGTGAGGAATTAAGTAAACTCGATGTCAATCAGGATGTAGGACTTTACATATAACCTTGTGTCTTGAGGAAATGTTTCAAGGAGTAAACAACAGGTTTAGTTTACCTCTTTAACATGACTCTTAGATTTTCCCAAGTTCCAAAGGAATGGAAAGAGGAGAAATTGTTCCGCTTCATAAAGTGGGCGATAAGCAGTACCGTAGACAGGGTGTAGCATAGAGGAAGCCTGCCTCACGGCGCGGCTTAATAAGAGCGCTTGTTCAGCCATATTGCTGTAGGGGCCGTCGCTACGCTAACAATTCCTATTAGCGTAGCAAGTGCGGAAAGACATTTTTCCAAGCTTAAACTGATTAAAAATTATTTGCGAACAGCAATGACCCAAGAAAGATTGGTTGGTCTAGCAATTATATCGATAGAGGAGGACATAGCTTATAATTTAAATTTAAAGAGCTTATGAACAGTTTTATTGTGCGATATCCCCGTAGATCAAACATTTAATTAATATTATTGTATAATCGTTTTGTATTAATGTTTCCCTTGTAGTAAAAACAAAATAGCAATTGCAGATTTTCTTATATTTTTGTCTCATAATCCATCAGGGGTGATATTTAATTGTTTGCCTCAGGGCGCGATCTAATCTGGCGACAGTCCTGCCCATCCGCTTGTTCACCTATCAGAATACAATATCATCAACAGCCTTCTGTAACACAACACCACAAAAGCAGCTATCCTTTTCCTAGCAGACTTCTTTTAGTTCCAAGTTTCACATCCATAAGTCGCTGTTGGAAAATCAGCTACTTCAAAATCCTCAACTTTGTTCCTGTGGTGATAAATCAAGATTTTAGACAAGACTCTGACTGTTGTTTCAGCCATTTCTAAACTACTTCTGATGTCGTCTGAACAGCAGTTCTTCACATTAATAATGGATCCCAGGTACTCGAACTTGCTGATATTCTTTCTCTATTAAGGCAAAATTGTTTCTCAGGAGCTTCCCAGTCTGTATTTCTTTTGAGAACCATAATTTTTGTCTTGCTAGGATTGAGCTGAAGTCGTCTGTTCTTACTGATCTCGTTAACTTTGTCAAGAATTTCTCCTATTCCTTCTTTGTCATTACAAAGGAGTACTGTATCATCAGAGTACCTTAGATTACTGATCAATCTACTACCTACCCTAATTCCTCTCTTAACCTGCGGAGGTCGCTGCTGAGCTGACGGATACAAACAAATTGTTTAATATAAATATTCTTACACATATCCAGTGTATAGCTTGGAGGTCATGAGTAGCTGCGCATGCATATATTATGAGTGATATTCCACACTGTTTATGCGGTTAGTTTTGGTTTAACACGTGTTATGTAAAGGTGTGTGATAGTAAATTGTATCTGAGAGATACCGCGACCTTCGATGTCAGTATAGTATTGGTTTAGTTTTTTTTTTTTACTGTTGAAAATGTCTGGAAAAATATATCGATTGGATAATCAATCAGATGTTGAAGAGATTCATCGATTTTGTTACTCGAATCCGATGATGAGAATGATAGAGTCGTATGCGAAAGTGAAAGTGATATTTGATAGTACAGTAAATTGTATCTGAGAGATACCGCGAACTCCGATGTCAGTATAGTATTGGTTTAGTTGTTGTTTTTTTTCTTTGTTTCTTTGTTTAATAATTTCTAGATTGTAACTGAAAATAAATAAACCATCATGTATTATATTTGTAGTTTTTTTTTAAGTTTTATCGCATTTTAGCACATACTAGTAACGAATGTATCTCTCAGATACACGCTACCTACGCTGCAATTTTTTCGACCACGACCTCCGCAAGGTTAAGCTGATCCAGTGCTACATGCATGATGCAATCAGGATCAGGGTCGTCGCCAGATTAGATCCCACTCTGAGGCAAACAATTAAATATCGTCCCTGATGGATTATAAGACAAAAATATAAGAAAATTTACAATTGCTATTTTGCTTTTATTACAAGAGAAACATTAAGGCGAAACAATTACATAATAATATTAATTAAATGTTTGATCTACGGGGATATCCCACAATAAAACTGTTTATAAGCTCTTCTAAATTTAAATTACCTATCGATATACTTGATAGACCAACCAATCTTTCTTGGGTCATTGCTGTTCGCAAATAATTTTTAATCAGTTTAAGCTTGGAAAAACTTCTTTCCGCATTTGCTACGCTAACAGGAATTGTTAGAATAGCGACTCCTACAGCAATATGGCCGAACGAGCGCCCTTATTAAGCCGCGCCATGAGGCAGACTGCCTCTATGCTATCTATCCTGATCAGTACCCTGCCGACGGTACTGATCAGGATAGATACTAAACAGGTGAGGAGAAAGTAGGTATCCTTGCCTAACTCCCTTTCCAACCTAAAGCCAACCAATTAATCCAACACCTGTTCTTACCGTGGCTTCTTGCTCATTGTACAAGTTAGCTCTCAACCCAGTGTCGTATCTAGGGGAGGGAGGAGGAGGAGGTCCGCCCGGACAGCACTTTGTACATTTTTGAAGTTATTCTAAAATATTGTCTCGAGTACTCAGTTCCAAATATTGCAATACTACTGCGAATTTTTCTCACAATTGCTGTAAGTGTTGCTAGTTGTAAGAGGAGTTTTTCTAAATAAAATTGTTAAGAATTACCTACATTACTATGAAATAGACTTCGTCAATATCATCGACGATTTTGCTAACAGAAAAATAACATTTCAGAATGTTGGGATTAAAGTTTTACTTCAAAAATAAACATAGTGTTTTAATTTATTTCCCTAAATGTCGATTTGACTTTTTGTAGTATTTTTCGTGTGTATTGAGAGGAGCGGCAAACTCAGGGACCGCCCCAGGCGGCAAAAGCTATGCTACTGAATCAACCTGATAGTGTATTGAGGAAACCCATTATTATTTTCTTTACTTCTCACAATTTCACATGCTGAACACAGTCAAAAGCTTTAGAGTAATCTATGAAACACATTACCATAGAGAGTGTAAGTACTTTTCTATGATCTGTCTTACGTAAAGGATCGGATCTCTGGTACCTTTCCTAAATCATGATTGTTCCTCAGGCAGTCACTGTCTCAACTTTGGCCTCAATCCTATTTAAAATGATCTTTAATAAAATAAATCTTGCTTGCATGAGAGACTAAACTAAAAATAAAAAGAGACTAAACCAATAGTTCTATAATTCTTGAAATCTTTCTTATCTCCGTTCTTATACAAAGGTATGAAAACCGACTTCTTCCAGCCTCTTGGCATTCTATCTCCCATATTCTTGTAATCAAGCTACGAAACACTTTCATCCCTCCATTGTTCGGTGGCCTTAGTTTGTATCCCCCGGGTGCAGATGGAATCCGCACCAGGGGCCTCGGGAGAAAACCCCTGTCACCTCCGTAGGAGATCGGCTAATTTACCTCAGTTGAAAAAGCCCATATAAAGATGCCTCTCGTCAAGACGAGAATCGAACGCTCTTTTCCAATCGAAGGGAGCAATGTTCGTCGTTCTTCCAATTGCGATACGGAGGCTTCTTTCCATTTCAAAATATCTCGAAATTAATAATAATAATAACAAAGATTGAAAAAATTATTTTTTTCCCTTCAGAATCGCTGACCAAATTTTCTAAATGAAAAAATTAATCAGATATTACTTTAATGGGATTAAGAAAATATTATGTCGCCTGAAACATATCGTGAGATATTAAAAGTTAAACGCATAATTTGCTATTAATCCACCGTACTTAATATTTTAATATAATAAAAAATCACATGATACCGTATGTTAATGTACATGGGAATATTTTAATAAAATTTTCAGTTAATACCAGATAATATTAATACCAGTTAATATTAATTCATTACTATAAAGAATGGTTATTAAAATTACAATTACCAACTATTATATTAATCGTTAATTTATTATTTATTTATTCCAATAAATAAACATCAAACGAGGAAATCTACCATTCGCACTGTATTATATAAGGATCGCGATAAAAGTTTGCTGCGTACGAATCTTTAATATCAGAAAAGGTTACATATGTTTGTGTTATTTTCTTTTTTTGTATTCCCACGTGTGGCAGCGTGTTAAGTATCTGATAACTTGACAGCTGTCTTGTATTACAGTTTCCGTCTGTATAAAAGCAGTAAAAGTCTATAAACAAGGCTCCACACTATATAAAGTGCATTATAAGACTAAATGTACGATGTTATCTGTGGGCTTGCGCTATCCGGATGCTTCTTATCTTCAGGTCATGTGGTAGACTTTGGAGGTCATAAAATCATGCTCAAGCATAAGGCAGTGATAGCATTCGAACAGACAAAGCGGTGAACATTATTCGATCCTAAACTGGATATTGTTCAATCAAAATGAGTAGCAAAAGAAATTCTCACCGTTTTTCTTCGAAACCTGTTAATCTTCCCCAATCAGTCTATTCTCTTGGTTCATTGGCTGTACCTGCTTTTGGAAGAAGTACTAGCTCACTGCAAGACGTTCCAGAACATGGAGAAGTTAAGTTGGAACCCTCCCCTGCTTTAAAGAGACGCGATATGAGAAAGAATGAAGACTTCATGAAGTAAGTTAAACATTTGTTAATAATAATCAATAGAAAAAAATTTTTTGCACGTGATTTCTGATCATTATATCACAATTATACACATTACAGTGTGTGTAAGAATGTATGATATAGTAGGCAATATTGCCAAATCACAAGCTAGATCAAGAATTAGATTTGAACATAATAACCTCATTATTTTTATTTATTTTCAGTATTAAGTTAAGTTGCAACGAACCAAAAAAAAAAAAAAATCGGATTTTAAATGTAATTAAATTGTACTCTTTCAGCGTAAGACAGAAGCCAATAACAGAGGCATCTCTCGAATAATTTTCATCGCTGCACATTTTTAAAATAACTTCTTATTCCATGTAAGAATACGCTTAGTACATTGCTACTTAGCAGGATGCTGTAACTATAGTGGCATTTCAAGTCACCAAAAGTCTTATCCTGAAAAATTAATTCACTCCAATAAGAAAAATCTAAAATAGGGGATTGAGATAAGAGATATGACAAATTTAGAAGGTATTAAGATGGAGACTTGTTTGTGTTATTTAATTAAATATTCCAGAAAATGTACACTGTGCATCCATCTTGATATATAATGATTAGTTTCCTGTAGCAAAAATAATTTCATCTTCGTACGAGAACCTTTATCACACTTTTTCACTTGAAGAGCCGTGATAAAAATTCTCTACGTCTAAACAGCATTCGAACTGTTTTTTTCCCGCCCCTCCAAAAGTGCTTCTTCGAAACTAACTGAGCTATTTCAAAGAAATCTGGTCCATAAAACCTTTTGGTAGCACTGATCCCAATCATGGTTGGTTGATCCTACAATTTATGCAGAGTGGTATTCTTGCGAATTTTTCAGGATGCAAGATCTTTATTTGTTTATTAGAAAAAATTAAAACAGCCCATTCTTGTGTAGCATGTTAGAACGCCAACCTATTCATGTGTAAATAAACAAGTCTAAACATGTTGGCCTAGTTGGCTCGTGCACATGTGATGCATATGGCGAAAGTATAAGAATGGAGTGACAAGGTTCAAAAGAGAAACTAAAATCGCAAAAAAAGAAAACTCTAAAATAGAAAACTGAAAAATAAATGCGGAAAATTTCGCAAAAGTTGTTCTTTTACATCGCGACAATTTTCGATCTCATTCGTCAGCTGCAGATTCCAAAACTGAAATTTAACACAAAGTTCACACGATGACATAATCAAAGGTGTACGTATCAGACGCTATGAAGAACTATGGACATCCATTTAACGAATGATTAGAAAAGTAAGGAAATTTGTTGAAAATGATACTAAAAGTTTGCATTTTACCTTTTTAGATTAAAAATTAAATAAAGAAATAAATTGCTTTTATTTCATTTCTCCATGGTATTACTATTTAGACATTCTTAATTCATTTGGATGAATTATATCCACATATCAATTTTTCAAAATTTTTATATTTTGAAAAAAAAAAAATTCTAAAAAAGTGTAGGTGCTCAGAAAGAGAACTAATTTGTATTGTTGTTCTTTTTAACCCCCCCCCCCCTTCGGAAAAACAGTCTTGGAACTTTTTGATACGCCCAATAATTTCGGAAGTCATATATAGTGAGAGCTTTAAAAATTTAATCTTGAGTTTCAGTTGAAACTCAAGATTAAATTATAATATGATTTAATATAAAGATTTAATTTCAAGATTTAATATAAAATGATTATTGAAGCATTGTTTGTTTACAAAAATTAATTTATGATCGCATTCTCATAAAGCAGAAATACTCTAGCAATTCTGGATACCGAATAACAATTTATGATTATAATATAGAATAATCAAATAATCATAACAGTCTGAGTTATTTCCTAAATAACCTTCCTTCCCTGAAAGATGAGGTGTATGGTATTCCGTTTTCGAAACTTCTATTCAGTTCGATTTTTCTGCATTGTTAAAAATACTTAGCAAAGATACCTAACTTCACAAAATATTTTAATAATATTCATCAGGTCTGAAGTCCCCCCTTTCCTCCCCCCTGTATCTGTTTCAAAAAAGGATGTGCAGTATATTAATTACAGCGTAGAGGAATATGTTTTTGGCTTGTCTTAACTAGCTAAATCCTAAGTTTGCTTCATTCTTTTACTATTTCAATGGATAAGATAATTATAATTATAATTATAGCATGGTTTTTTTCTCCCGGAAACTCGGGTTTTTCATCCGGCATACAGACAAATCGGCCCTTTAGAATACACACGCAATTTACAGACAAAAAAATACTAGCTGTGGTGATGGTGGTTGTGGGCAGCAGATGGCGTTGATGTAGGTGATTGGTAGTAGAGGAGATGGAGTGTTGTATAGTAGGTGTCCTCCCGCGATGAGTCTTTGGACTCCTTGGAGGTATCACGAATAATAATAATAATAATAATAATAATAATTTTTTTTATTATTGTTCTTTCAAATATTTACATATGTACAATGATCATCTATTCAGTATATTATTTTACAAGGTTCAGCACTTTGTGCTACATATAATGAGATTTAAATAGTAATGATGATAACAGTTTTTTTTTTATATAACAATCATAATAATAATTTACAATTATATTGTTCAGAGTTACATAAGTTGTATAATATTACATGTTGTGGTTTACTATTTTTTTTTTTTTCAAGTTTGAAAAGGTGTGATTATACAACAGTATTTACACATATGCAATCTGAATATTATGTGTCCTTATTTTCACAAACATACGGTGTAAACTCATGATTTACTTTTAAAATAATTTTTTTTTTTTTTACATTGCATACATTTGTTACAATTATTATATACATTACATTCATTTGTTTACATATGATACATTACTTACATTTGTTTACATGTGATATTTACATTACGTACATTGGTTTTCTTGTGATACGTACATTACATGCATTTGGTTACATATGATACATCTTGGATGAGAACTAATTTTTTTTTTTCCTTTCATCCTCGAAGCTTAAATGTAAGCTTATCTGAGGATGACACCAGTTGGTTATTATGTTTTTTTTTTTTTGCTGTGTTAGGATGCTACGGAATCTATGATTGAGAAATTCGTGCACGCGCACTCACACGCACACGCACGCACGCACACACACGCGCGCGCAATCCCCCCCCCCCCACTCACACAATAAATTGGAATGTAGTGATGCGTCGCTGAACTGGAAGCCTGAGCGAATATATTGTGTTTCATTAAGTTTGTATGGTATTTTGGGTGAGTGTTTCTTGTTCGTAGTATGTCCTTAG
This sequence comes from Typopeltis vanoorti, assembly GCF_054136105.1. Taxonomy (NCBI): domain Eukaryota; kingdom Metazoa; phylum Arthropoda; class Arachnida; order Uropygi; family Thelyphonidae; genus Typopeltis; species Typopeltis vanoorti. The sequence goes on along the minus strand of NC_143549.1, from coordinate 67,541,258 downwards.
AGCTCTTTTCAGGCTATTGTAGTTTGTAAGGTTTCTGTATTCAAAAGGTAATTTGTTTATCATGTCTGGGATGTAGAAGTTTTGCGTGGCCTTTCCGTAGTGATTATTGTATTTATATGTGATATAATTAGTAGTCTGAGGTCTTGTTATACGGTATATATTTCTAACTGTCCTGTAGTTGGCATCGAAATAATGTTTTAGCAAGGCTGCATAGTGACTTAAATGTTTTGCTGTCAGTATTTTGTGTTCTGCCATTGCAATGTTTATAAGGTCGTGATTTTCTCTTTGTTCCCAAAAGATCAGTTTTGTCATTTTGTACTGTAGCGACATTAATCTATTTAATTTGTAGGGTGCACAGAAAGCATACGTTGTTATAGCGTATCTTAGCATTATATTTTGGCATAGTGCTTTGTATATTAGTGTTTTTAGGCGTATGGGAACTATGTCTTTTAATCTGTAGTTTGCCACTTATTGTTCGGAGTTTGTTGTGTATATGTTTTATATGGCTATTCCAGTTCATATCTGCATCGAGGTAAATTCCAAGGTATCGTATTGTTTCAACCTGAGTGATTGTGGTGGTTTTGCTGTTCTGTGTGTTTTTTGTGTTGGAAAGTGGATGTTGGATAGTTATATATTTGTTATCAACTGGTCGAGTCAGTGGATTTCTGAATATCATTAATTTTGTCTTTTCTGAGTTTAGGTGTATGGAGTTTTTCGTGAGCCAGTCTATGATCAGATTTATATCATGTTGCATATTTGTTTGGGCTATGCTTGCGTTATTATGGATGGATATTATTGCTGTATCGTCTGCGTACTGGAATATCTTACCTTTGAGTGGTAACTGATTAATATCGTGAGTGTAAATGTTGAATAGAGTTGGGGAAAGTACAGCTCCCTGTGGCACTCCACAGGTTACTGATAGCTCTCTGCTTCGGTTTGATCCGATACGTGTGATATGCTTTCTATTTTGGAGGTAGTTTGTAAACCACCTGTGAAGAGGCCCGTCTATTCCAACATGCCTCAGCTTTTCTAACAAGGTTTGATGTGTAAGTGTATCGAATGCTTTGGTTAGATCTATAAAGACTACCACGGCTGTTTTGTTTTTGTCTAAGGCGGTATTAATTACGTCTGTAAAGTCTTCCAAGAGAGATGTTGTTCCCTTATTTTTCTGAAAACCATATTGTGTTTTGGGGATAATATGAAAGATCTCAGTGTATGGTGTGAGTTTCTTCAGTATGATCCGCTCCATAATTTGATTGATAATTGGTATTGTTGCTATGGGTCTGTAATTGCTGATTAAATTTCTTTTTCCTTGTTTGTATATGGGTGTAATTATGGCGGTCTTTAGCATACTTGGTATCTGTCCTGTTTTAAATATTTTATTTATTAGTTTTAGTAGGATTGGACTTAAACTAGTTGCATGTTGCTTTATATCTTTTGGTCTGATACCATCTATTCCTGGGCCTTTGTTTGGTTTGATTTGATGTATTGCTGAGAGAAGTTCTGCTTCTTTTATGGTTTGATTTGTTTGGTTTGATTTGATGTATTGCTGAGAGAAGTTCTGCTTCTTTTATGGTTGGGAACCATAATGTCTGTTTTGATCGCGGTCCAAGTGGAGGGTCTCGTTTTGTGATTGGGGGAATATTTCTGTGAAGTTCTTGGATGGAGTCTGCAAAGTATTGGTTAAAGTCATTTGCTAGTTGTTGGATAGGTTTTGCGTCTTTCATGAAGCTGTGTTTTATGGTTTCGGAGGCAGTGGTTTTGGGAACAGAATCTAGCATCTCATTAATCAGATGCCAGGTTTGTTTCATGTTGTTTTGTGCGGAGGTTAGTTTGTCTCTGTAGTAGCTTCTTTTTGCATTTCTGATTTGTGTTGTAAGGCGATTCCTTGTTATCTTATATTCAGTTTTTAAGGTTGTGTTATTTGGATATCGCTTTAATTCTTTCCATAAAGCGTCCTTTCTGTGTATTTCTAGGATTAAGTTTTGTGTTATCCAAGGATTTTGTGTTGTTTTTGATCGAATTCGGACTTTCTTTGTAGCTTTCTTATATATTTCCTCCAGTGTGAGTTTAATGTTGTTGTATAAGATATCTGCTGAATCTGATGCCAGGTGTTCCCAGTCTGTTTTTCTTATTTCGTGGTTGACTATTTCTTCGTCTGTTATTGTTTTCTGTCGTTTTTCTTCTGTGGGACATTGCATGGGTATTGTCTTGGTGTGCAGGTTTAGAGCGGTGAAGTAATGGTCTGCTACTTTGCACTTTATGACTGATGCAGTGTAACTATTTGGTGATGCTCGGACGTTTATATGGTCTAAACAGGAGACAGTGATAATATTTCCGAATATTTCTTCTCTAGTACATGATGTTATTGTTGGTATTAGATTGTACATGGATAGTGTGTCTAGGTATTGTACAGAGTTGTTCTGGTTTTCATTTGCGATATTTATGTTTATGTCGCCAATTATCATTAGGTGTTCGGTTGAGCATATTTCTTGGCTTGAAAGCCAGCAATTGAGTTCGTGTAAGAATTTTACCATGTTTAGGTTTGGTGGCCTGTAAATAGCATTTAGTATTATGGGATGCTGTGTATTCGTGGTATTAATGATTTCGAGGCAGAGGATTTCAGCATGCTCAAACTGATAGGCCATTTCTTTTGCTATTAATTTTTGTTTCATAAATATTAGTATTCCACCCCCTCTTCTTGTTTGGCGGCATGATATATGTTGTTGGAAGCCTGGAATTTGGAAAGCAGTCACTTCGTCATTAGTTATGGATACTTCTGTAAGAATTAATATATCAATAATATCAGTGTAATTCCTCAGATAAGCCTGTAATAATAACCAATGTTTTCAGATGCTTCTGATGTTAATATGCAAGATTGAGAGACCTCTCGCTTGTACTGTGTTTTGTTTCCATGCATCAAGAGATTCGAAAGTACAATTACTGATGTATTCTGGTGTAATTACATCTATCTGATGGTTCACATTCATTTTTGTTGTGTTGAGATCTTCTTATTGAACTAAGTTAGAGTCTTTTGTTTCACTCTGGCAACCTGTCTATATCTTCCGAGCTTTTTATTTGTATAGACTTTGAAGTCTGTGACTTTCTCAAGAATATTTTGCCGTCTTTGATCCATAAAAATTGATACTTTTTTTCCGTTTTTTCCTTTCTTGCTTGGTGCAAAAGATTCTGATTGAAAGGTGTTAAATATTCAGATAGAAAGATTGGCGTATTGTCTTGCGATGCATTTAAATCCTTGACTACTGTTTTTTTCAGTCTGCTGGCTTTTATGAGATTGTCTTTTGTAGCCTTGCTTGTCAGACGAACTATGACTGGTGCCGGTCGTGGCGAACCTTGTTTTCTGTTCTTCCTGGGAAACCAATTTATGGTTTCCCAGGAAGAAACCGAATAATAATAATAATAATAATAATAATAATAATAATAATAATAATAATAATAATAATAATAATAATAATAATAATAATAATAATAATAATAGCACCTTTGTAGAGCAGATGCATTTGGCCATATAAAATCCTGGGTTCGAATCTCGCATACAGGATTGAATGAATTTTCATTCTTCAAATGAAAGCGAATTTAGCCCGGTGAATACGGAGGTGTAAGAATTTTTTGCTTCTCTGAAACTCAGTTTTTCCCCTTCTGAAAAACAGATAAAACCATTCAGAGAACAGTCGTATTGACAGACATAGCAATTTGCCCTATTATTATCAAAATCAATTTTATGACTCCGAGGTCTTATAAAATTGATTCTTCATCCTTCGTCATTATCAGTAGTTGATATCATGTCTACTGAAGGTTTATGGGCTTACAGGTGATGAGTGTCGCTCAGACAACTTCAACGATCTCATGTTTCTAATCCTAAATGTTTTTAGTCTAAAACAACTTTAGTGATGTGATCCTTTTTTTTTTTTTAGTTATGGTGTTAAAACCTGATTTTTGAGAGGGGAAGGAGGTTAAAAAACCGAACTTACTTTTGTCGACCCCAAAATTGGCTAGCTCGGGAATACGATGAAAAACCTAGAAACAAGATGATGCCCGATCGCCTTCCCGTTATTGGAGGCATGTGGCTTGAAAATGTTCACTGTTTAGTCTCTAGAGTAGGTTCCAGATTATGTGAAAATGAATAAAAATACAAAAATAAATAAATAAATAAAAATAAAAATTAATAAAAATCGAAAGAAAAATACTTGGTCTACCTACAGTATGAAAGTACTATAGATTTACTAGGTTTACAACCCTTCGTCAGTAGGAGTCAGACTAAAAATAAAAAAAAGTTTTAATTGACGACTAGATTTGAACCTTTTTGCGAGTTCCCAAAAAGTTATACAAGCAAGTTTACATCAAAAATAGTCCTAAACAGCCACTAATCGAATTACGTATTATTCAATCCAAATTTCAAGTATTAAAACTAAAGTGTAAAAATAGTTTAAACTATATAAAATTTTTCTCACATACTAGTAATTAAAATGTCGTTGTTATTAGATACAAAGCATCAGTATTAAAAGTGACATGGTGAGAGTTAATGAAGTTCTGGGGAGGGGGGGGGTAATGGAGGTATATAACACCCCTTTCTGTAACAGGAACAGAAATCCTACAAAGAAAACATGAGGCGTGAAAATGAATTGATCTGTCATTGAACAACTTCTGTAAATGTGCGACAAAGATATTATCTGATGATAATTCAGGGCCTAAAACTTTAGCTTGGAAACACAGTTTAAAATAACTTGTTTCAATTTTCTTGTGATTTAATAAATTATAATAATAATAATTATTATTAGTAGTAGTAGTTGTAGTTAATGTTTTTGCGTTCTGATAAAAATAAATAGAAATTCCCTCATTCACTTCTCTGTTTAATGTTTGTATTTCATGTTAACATGAAATACAAACATGAAAGATAATTTCAATAAAAATAATAATAATTTCATAAAAAAAAAGAACATTTTGACAAATATTTTGATAAGTAATAACCTCCATTTTATAATATTATTGCCGGAATAAAAATAAAATAAAATAATAATGAATTACGTAACGTTAACCGCTCTTATGGTCGGGATTATTTTAAATTACATGAACACCTAAAGCCTTGCGGCAAGTGTACAGTTTTATATCTAGAAATTGCTTATCAATTGAAGATAAGTTAGCCGATCTCATACTGAAGTAGCAGGGTTTTTTCTCCTGTAAATTCAGGTTTTTCACACCTTATACAGGCATATAGGCAAATCGGTCACGAGAACACACACACTCGATTTACAGAGAAAAAAAACACAAAAAAAACTGTCGGTAGCGGTGGTGAGCGGTAGATGGCGTTGTGTGTTGACGATAATAGCATTGTTGGTAGTGGAATACTGTAGTATGCCATCCCACGATGAGACCTTGGACTCCTTGGAAGTGTCACCTAATAATGGTAATACTTTCAGCAGGGCAATTGGTATTACACTGGAAGAGAGAGAGAGAGAGAGAGAGAGAGAGAGAGAGAGAGAGAGAGAGAGAGAGAGAGAGAGAGAGAGGCCGTTTTTTGTTTATGAAGCAAACTCACCCATACTTGAAAAATCCTTATAAATATTCTTCATATCCTAAGCGGATTTTCAAACAGAATTTTCAACAAAAGGTATGTCATTTTTCTAACTACACAGGGAAGCTTATCGCCATTCGCGAAAATTGCGCAAAAATTCGAGAGGCTCTTATACTAATATCCAATATTAGGCTCCTTTAAATCATTTTGCTATTATATGGTCAGAATATGTTATAAGCTTTCGGACAAAGACCGACGGTTGCAAATAAACCAGATTTGTTTTATTGCACCTGAACGGTGTGGCTTTATTATACTAACAACCATTAAAGATAGTTGCCATATAACATTATCATGTATTAAGTAACTTAGTGATATGTTTGTGTATTTATTTTAACGCTACATGCTGAATAGTTTAATCTTGTTATGATACCGCCAACCAAATTTATCATATGATAATTATATAATCTCTCTGCTTTGCAGATGATGTTGCACTGAACTCCAACATTCAGACTACCCAAAACCACTTAGATAATTTTTGTAAAAATGTAGCACTGATCGGATTGACGGTCAACACCAATAAAATTAAAGTCCTAAAGACAGAATATTAGCTAAATAACCGCATTCTTGAAGACGTAAATGATTTTCAGTACCTTGGTTCCTACATCGATATTATAACAGACTTAGTGAAAAGAAAGCAGAAAACTCTTCAATTCCATGAAGCACTAAATAATATCTGGAAATCCAATCTCATCACTCACCACAAATACCAAAATTCGTCTGTATGAAATCACCAGTCAAGCTATATTTACACTATTGTGCCCATACATGGAGCAGTTAATATCATCAATACCTTCGGGACAACCTGCCTTCGAACAATACTAAGATATACATGATAAGATCACATTCCTAATACTGTCATTCACAAAGAAAGCTAGCAAAGTATCCTAATAGAAAAAATTCAAAAAAAAACTTAACTGAGATGGTTGGGAAACCAACTTAGAAATCCACCTTTATCTACATTTAGTGCTCTTGCAGGACACAGAGGAAGACCAAAAAATCAGTTTTCGCAATACATAAGCAAACTTCTTTTTGAAGATGAGGCTCATGAGCCATCTGACATTTACCACTTGGCACAGAATAGAGAAACTTGGCTCACTTCTTTCAATAGACTTTATCTCCATGAATTTTTGTCACATGAATTATTTCTGTATATATTTCCCTAATCATACATGAATAAATGATGTCGATGATGATGAACTATATACTACTACTACAGTCCAACACTTCATTACTTCACACGTACTACTACTACTACATTACAGTTGTTCAGGTCAATTTTTTGTTATGCACTAAAACAACCCCCGCCCCTCCCCCAAAAAATGTAACTTTTATACCTAAAAGGAGAAAATGCTTGTTCACCATAATACTGAATTAAGAATTCATTATTGTGTATAGAACTGAATATAATGAATTACATTAACGATGATATAATATTGCAGATGGATTAAGCTATATTTCACAGAACGCATTTCATAGAAACTAATTAATCTCGTTATTTTTAATTATGAATTGATTAATAGGTTTAATAAATGATGTTCTATTAAAATTTTCATATAGCTATTGGTTTTTCATATAGCTATTCACCAAATATTCACTTATTCACCAATAAAATTTTCATATAGCTATTCACCAAACCAATTGGTTCAGTAAACCAATTATTTGGGCTGATTATAATCCTTTGACTTTTACATAAGCTATAATAGAAATTCATTTTATTTCAATATAAATATTTCGTTACATTTTCTGATATACTACGCGTAATGGTGGAAGGTGTTCCCATTAACTCAGTGTTCCTCGTGACTGTTATTTCCACTGATCTTCCTCACATACATTAACTACCTGCTTCTCACTGACCTTAACCCTTATTCATAGTTTTGCTGGTGACAGCACTTTCCATTCATACGACAAACCTTATATTGCTCAAACAAATCCAGCTTCAAGATCATCTACAATAAGTGAACTAAACACTGATCTCCACAAGGCCCTGCAATGGGGCAATCTAATCGCTCTAAATGATTCCAAAATAGTTTTTTTTTTTTGTTGTTGTTGTTGTTGTTCTCTCTTAAATAATAAAAAAAAACACTTTAGTTCCTTTCCATTTACCTTTGCCAATGCTCAGCTTAAAATTCAAGATCAGATCTCTTTTCTCAAACTGACTAGTATTCCTAGCTTTTCCTTTTCGTACATAATCACATCACTTCTATAGTCATTCTTTTTCGTTCAAGACATTATTATTAACCTGCCCAGTTACTTACTGTGAGCAAATCTTAATTTGAGGCGGTGCACCTATGGCCTCTCTAAAAATTGTTGATGCAGTGCAGAAGAGAAGGATGTAGTTGATCGAAGACCTGTGGCAGTCGGTGAAAATTTTAAGTAGGGGTGCTGCATATACAAAATAAGAAAAAATAATTAATTTTTCCTAATCAGTAACCAATTTATTAATAAGTAAATTTAGATATTAAAAAATTGCTTTATTAAAAATATTTCACCCTCACCACGAACACACACCAATAATAAAAGTTTCGAACACAGAAATAACGTCGCAAGAATACAATTTATCTGTAGCGACAACGCACCACGAGCAGTGTCGGATTCGCTTGTTACGTGCAGTGACAAGTGCAAACGAATATCGGCGAGTCTGGCTGCAAGTGGCCGAACGTGATAATTCCGACACTGCGTTAGATCGCCGTGCACTTGTTTCATAATGTTAAGCGTTAATCGAACAATTCCAATGATTAACTATTCAGTCAATGTCGAAACATTTATCTTGTATTGCATTTATATGATGTCGTAAGCATTGTTATTATTTATAAACAAACAAAATTTAATTTTTTTCGTTTTTTACCTTGGGGATACTGCAGTGTCGCAGTGCTTATGTACAAGCCGCCACTGTTGAAGACCCTCTCTTGCAGATGCTTTCCCGCCAGTGTCTCATGATAGCACTCTCCATTCATTTATAGCTTGATTTATATAGAGAAATAAGTTTAAGCATTAGCATGAAAAGAGACACTGCATGACTGCATATGTTTTTTTCTCCTCTCAGGTGTATGAGTACATATATGTATATCTGTACTTCATGCAAGGTACGAAAACAAACATCGCTAAATACGCTTTATGCCATCCATTTTATCGTTTTCTTATCGTTATTTTTAAAAGCGATAAGAGAGCATAAAATGCATTTTGAAATGTTTGTTTTTATGGCTGTTTCAGCAGCGATTAAAGCTCTAATTTTCAAAAACATTTGAACAGATAATTTTTTTTGGGAAGCGGGGGGCGGGGAGTACTATTTACTTGAATAAACAGAGCATCGTCTCTATGGTATTTAAAGACTACAGGATTTGTTAACTGAGAATATCGATGAGCTTTATTTTGATTAGTTAACAAGTAGTATCAATTAAGTATAGTATTTTTTTGTTTCATTGATAAATGTATTCTTATGTATCACTTGAAAATGTGAAACAGCGCTGTTTTCGGTATTATAAATATGCTTACATTTTTTTTTTTTTTTTTTTAAATCTCTCCAGCCTTCAGCGAGCAATTATAGGTCTGTTTCAAAAGAAGGAACCATTTTTAGGAATGGGGGAGTTGGCGTCTTTACACGACAACGTAAGGTATTTGATATGTTTATTTCATGGTAATAAATAACTATATTTTTACCCTAATAAAATACAGTGTGTTTATTGATAACTCTCAATAAAATTACCTTATCCTTCTTCTTATATTATTCTGTAAGACAGTATTTGTCCATGGTCATGTTCTTGACCTTTCATGAATATCGTCTAAAAATATAACAATTATAAAATTTACTCCTCTGTAGATTATTTTATAATCATTGTAATCCACTAACTTTGGAAAATAATATTTGTTTATATAGTAAGTTTTAATTTAATTTCTACTTCTGTATCGCAATTGGAAGAACAACAGGACGTTGCGCCATTCAATTGACATCAGGGTTTTTATCTCCTCGAAACTTGGATCTTTCATCCTGCATACAAGCAAATCGGCTGAGAATACAGTATTCATTTTGTGGATGGGGGAATTGTTCGTGTGTTGATACAGGAAAAAAGGCCTTCACAGAACTGTTGCCATAAAAGTTAGAAACACAATTCTGTGGTTCTGACTTTTATGGCATAGTTATGTGCTTCTAACATCCCAGCCTGAATCAGCCATCCCAAACTTCACAGTGGGCACAACACATTCGGGCAGGTAGCGTTCCCTGGCATCGGCCAAACCCAGTTTTATCTGTCGGACTTCCAGATAGGAAAATATAATTTATCACTCCAGAGAACACATTTCTACTGTTCAGCGACGAGATTTACACTGCTTCACCTGACGCTTGGTGTTACTCTTGCTCATGTTAGGTATGCGGCTGCGTAGCTATGGAAACCTATTTTTTTCAGTTCCTGACAAACACTTGTGGTGCTGGCTTTGTTTGTAGAGACATTTCGGAACTCGGAGCAAGCGTTTCAACCGAAGATAGCCGATTTTTTCGTCCCACACGCTTCAACACTCGACGGTCCTGTTTTGTGATTTTGGTAAGAGTATCCGCTCTCTAGCCAAAAGGTTGCGGGTTCCAATCCTGCTATGGGCATGAATGTTTGTGATTGTCTGTGGATTTACTAGTGGTGGTGGTCGGCGGTAGATGGCGTCGGTGTAGTTGTGGTTAGTTGAAGTTGGTGGATTGAATGGTAGAGACGGAGAGTTCTGGGGTGGATACCCTCTCTCTCGATGAGTCTTTAGACTCCCTGGAGGTGTCATGTAAATTGATCGGGGCAGCTGCATCAGGGGAGAAATTTCTAGAACTGAGTTGTTGTAAAGGCGCATCGTTGAAAATCACTGAGCTCTTCAGTACGATCATTTTATTGTTGGTTTGTCCATGATGACTGCAAATCAATGTATTTCCTTTTATATGAGCCATGATTGTGACGTATATAGCCAAATTCACTGCTACGAAGGGATGTTCCGATATTTTTGATCCGACAGGGTATTCTAATACTCATCCATTGTTTATAAATATATAATGTGGGACTTTATAGGCTAACTTTTGGAAATGATAAGCAGGGATATTTGAAACAAGTAAGGTGAGGAAGCCAGTGTGTTATATTTGTTAATTGAGTGTGTTTTTCTGGCTGGAATTAAAAAGACGAATTTCCTGGGGAGAAAAATCTTGCCATTTGCGTATGAGACCAGATATCTGACCTTAACAAATTATAATAAAATTCATAAAGCTTCTTCGCGTCCTGGACGGGATTCGAATCTAGGTCTTCCCAACCTAAAGGGATCATTGATACCGAGAGAACTACGGGCAGGCAGCATCTTTACACTCTTAGTTTTCATCGATAGTTGAATTCATCTCTACCGGCGATTTGTACTCAAAAATTAATGGCTGCAAATAGATTTTGCCTTATTTGGAGTAGAGGAATAATAGAAATATATCGCAGTGAAATCTTTGTTATTTCTGGGGATGATGTAGGAATCATATGGATATTGCTTTCGTTTGTTAACAAATAAGTGATAAATATTCAAGTGATAAATTAATAATTTCAATAGTGTCAGTTTTTGAAGCTATTTAGATTTAAAATTGATTTTAATTTTTGCTTTTCAGAAACATACTGAATTCTAAATCTGGAGTTTTTGTTTCTGATTATTACAAGGTGCGTATTACCGATAATCTGAACACATTTCAAACATTTTTTGTATTTTTATTAATTAAAAGTTTTGAGTTACTGTCTTATTGCTAGGGCAGAGGAATTTTAAAACTTTCTGAAAATATTATTTAAAACAAGTTTAAGAAATCTTTGCTTGATTACATAGTCATTAGTGTTTTTTCTCAGGACTGAAAAACAAATTCGAGACATGAGTCTGAATTCTCCTTCCTTCCTCCATTACAATTTTCTAACGACAGCTGTGATTTTTTTTTTTTTTCTGTCACTCTCGACCACCAAAGACTGCAAAGTTATACTACATTAATACTGTGGGTTCGATAAAGATTTTCTTTTTTTGCTATTTTCATTAAATTGTATATATTTACACAGTCCGGAAACCCTACTTTAGAGACCAAACATGAAACCTTTTTCAAATTGATATTTCAGGCCTCCATTAAGAGGGCAAGTGGTCTCATACCCGATGAAATTCACCATTCACCTAAAGGCATTCAGTTTATCCATGCTCACGACAGGATTCGAACCTCAGGATTTGAAGAGCGAGGACGTTAACCACTCGACTACCCGAGCATTATCAATAAGCCTATTTATACAGGGCTTCTGATTTAAAATTATTTATTATTTTTTTTTTTACTTTTATTCAAAACTTTTGTGTATGAGAAGATCTTGTTATTAGTTGCCATAAACTTTATAAACATTTTTTATATTTCCAGCAAGAATTGCTAACTAAAGGAATGGTTATTCTCAGGGAAGAATTCAGATGTGAACGTGGTAAGTATTTCTTTTTCCCCTTTCTTAAGTGGAATTTCTATTTCATATAATCTGTATGTATAGAGAAATATTTATTTATAAACTTCGCTAGACAACGTACTTGATTAAGTCATCAGTTAATTTATGATAATTATTGAGTTATCGTACATTAATGCACATCATAAGGGACTTAATCTTAGATTTTCTTAAATCAAGGGTGGATCCAAACCATCCTTTAGAAAAGCAGGTTGGCCAATGCAATTAATATAATATTAATATAATTTATTTTCATTTCTCCTAATAACAGTTACAATTTTTAATTTAGATTATACTTAAAAATATACAAATAAGTTTTTAATTTAAGTGATGTTTCCAAATCTTTCATTATTTTGCTCTGATTTTTTGAAGAAGCTATTTTTTTTTTTTTTTTTTTTTTTGTTCAGCCTCCATATACGTATCTTTTTTGATTGGAGTGGCCACATAAGGCCATTCTGAATTCACTTTTAGAAACTATCCCCATTTTCCCAAATATGGAGGTTGGATTTTCCCTTGGCATGTAAAATATAATGCAAATATATATATCTCAAAATATTTATTTTATATTTACTTGGGAGAATACCAGAAGTAGGCTTAGGAAGCAATGTGTAGTAAAAATCTTTATCAAATGCACTAATAAAAGGTGAATATATGTGGACGCTGGGGAAGCGCCGTGTCTTTTAAGTAGTGCAAGCTAAGGCAACTCAGGGAAGTATTAGGGGAGTATTTTGTTCAGCCTCCATATACGTATCTTTTTTGATTGGAGTGGCCACATAAGGCCATTCTGAATTCACTTTTAGAAACTATCCCCATTTTCCCAAATATGGAGGTTGGATTTTTCCCTTGGCATGTAAAATATAATGCAAATATATATATCTCAAAATATTTATTTTATATTTACTTGGGAGAATACCAGAAGTAGGCTTAGGAAGCAATGTGTAGTAAAAATCTTTATCAAATGCACTAATAAAAGGTGAATATATGTGGACGCTGGGGAAGCACCGTGTCTTTTAAGTAGTGCAAGCTAAGGCAACTCAGGGAAGTATTAGGGGAGGCACTAGTAACCAAATAGGGGTAGGGTAAATGGTGGGGGATGTGATGCAGGAAACGTGACGTCGTTGGTCGGACAGTATGAATCAGCTCAAGATAAGATAAGGATTCGTGCCGTGATTGGTCGACACTTTAAACCAAATAGGGGTAGGGTAAATGGGGGAAGTGACATCAGTGTCATGGGTGTGTGTGTGTTGTTATTATCAGATGCAGATAAGTGGCGTAATTTGTTACGTGTAATAAGTGACGTCATTGAGTTGACGTGGAAAGGGAAGTTATTGTAGTGGGGAGGTGTGACTTCCTGTGTGTCTTGGGTGGCAGATTTATGTGACCTTGTTTTTGTTTGTTTACAGTGGTGGCTTATGGGTAATGAGTTTAGTATGGAATTCTGGGTGATGTAACGGAATGTTTGGAATCTCGCTGTGGGATACATCTGTCTGTAGCGTCACGTTGTGTCTTTTGGTTCGCGTATGGCATTCTGGGTCATATCTCCCATTTACCCTATCCCTATTTCGTTACTAGCGCATCCCCTACTACTCAGAGATGCCGAGGATTGTATTCTCGTAAGCTCTCAGGTCAACTTATGAAACTCATAGTTTCAACAAACATTCGGCTTTGAAATAATGTCGGATCTAATATCCACTTTGCTTATAATTTCTCCTGTGACCAGGAGATATTAATTTGTTCTAAAGATTTGCTATAAAAGTGTCTAATATTTCTTGCAATACGGATGTGGTATGATTCTCATTTAGTACCTGCATGTCGCAGTCTGTAGCACAGTTCGTCATTTGGTTGGAAAATATATAAATTTGATTCGTCATGACGTGAAAAATCTTTATAAGGGCTTTTTTCAGCTGAAGGCGAGTTATCCTTCAGGCTAGTATAGAAATGGAAATATGGAAAACCTCTCCTGTTTCTTCGTCTTCCTGTGGATTATGTAGGGTACAATGGCCTCACGCGATGAATTTTAGGACTCCATGAGGTTCATGAAATACTACTACTACCACTACTACCAATAATAATAATAATAATTCAGATGAGCATTTTTAAACAAATTTATTTATTTGTATACTTATCATTTTACTCTTTTGTAATATGGGCTTTTTAGATGTAATGAGATTTTTGGTATGTCTAAACTCTATGCATGCATCCTGGAATTTTCAAGGACAGGTTTAGTTTTATAGAATCAGTTCCCATAAACTACAGTGTCATGAACTATCTTATATTCTGGCTTCTTGTAAGAAAATGAACGAACGAAATTATAAGCATTACAAAAAATATACAATGATAAATGAATTTTGGTTATAAGAGATGAATTAAAACACTGGAGAAACACCCCGAGTACTCACAAAAACGTAGGTCTGCAGCCCGTATTGTACAAGTAGAGTGTATAGTTTCAGTAGCTGTGTGCTGACTGTTAGGTGGCTGAGACGATTGGGCACAAGATTGGCTTCTTATTGCCAAGTCAGGCGTTTTAATTGCGCAACATAATTGACACAAATGTGAGAGAAAGACAAGGTTATTACTATTATTATTATTACTGTTATTACGAGACACCTCCAAGGAGTCCTAGTATTCATTGCTGGAGGGTGCTTGACTCCAGTACACACACACACACACTACTACAACTATACCAGGCTAATTGTATGGTCCCGATTTTTGTTTCAGAAAATGTGTCCACTGTATACACTATATTAAATTAAGCATTGGAAGCCCTCTATTAGAGTGAAAGGTGCTAATATGTATATTTCTCTATAGACCAAACACTGTACTTGTGAAGTTACCTCTAACCTTCTGTAGAATGGATGGAGGTTTCACACGAAGCGAAAAATCATCTACCATCCAAAGGAATACACAGCATCTATTCCACAGTGAGATTCAATTTTGCAGCTTGTTTAAAAAAGCTGATACATAATCAACTGTGTACCTTACTAGCAAGGTTTAAAATGGTTCTTTTTTTTTTTTTTTTTGCTCCTTCAGTACTTAAGGATTGCTTCCACCCCAAGCACTACAATAAACATTAAATTATTGTTAAATTAATTAGTGCCTCTGTAATTTGTGATAATGGTAACGTGTCTGCTTTCATAATGTCAGATCGATACAAAAAACTCTCTAGAGCACGGGGTGGCTCTCGAGCCGCATGCGGCTCGTGTCCACGCGTCACGTAGTTCGTTGCGATCTACCAGGAAAAATAAACAAAGAGGGAAGAAGAGACAACAAAAAAGGAACAAAATAAAAAAAAAGAGAGAGAGAGAGAGAAACAAGGTTAATAAAAATTACTGCAATTAAAAAAGTTTAATTCGAAACACATTAAATGAAGTTTACTTTGAACAATTATAATAATTTTAGAGTCGAAACACAATACTTTTAGTTATTTATTAGTAGAGGCCTTCCCTGTATTCATTTTCTTAGTAAGCTTCTTAAAATTAGGTGCGCAATTAGTTAAAGCTGTTCTTACAAGCTCGTTACAACCTCGCCAAGCGCACACTCACTTACTCCCTTATCATCGTATCTGTCAAAGGTTGCAGCTCTTCTAAGTCTTACCGGAATTATTTTGGCTCCAAAAGGATGCGTAGTTGGCTATCCCTGCTCTAGAGGTTCTTTTCTAATAGCCGATCTAATCTGGATCTTCTGGATCTTTTTTAGCCAGTTTCCGAGTTGATGAATCTTTGATACAAGCAAATACTCCCCGAAAAGTTTTTAACTCTTCAACTCAGAAAAATAGATCTCATAACTTACACTAATAATCAAAAATAACTGGTGATTAGTTTACGGAATTAACAACGCATATAAAGTATATTAATTAAAGGTAACTTTAATGAATAACTTCTATATTTCGGAAACGTCACATTGCCATCTTCAGGAACATAAAGATATGGTATGTGCACGCAGGCACTAACACAGAGCAAATGAGGAAGAAAGCAAGAAACTAATATTGTTCCTAAAGTCCTAATGGTGCCCTCTGGCGGGCTAATTTGGTAGTCTTGGCAGTTGGGCTGAAGTTCTCATAATGTAAGTCTCCCAAATTTGGGGTAGTTTCATGCACCCACATTTGTTGAGGTTAGGAACGTTTTTAGAGCTGCTGAAGATTCTTTGAACAATCTTTCGTATTTAAACTTGCTGCGATGAATTATTTTTGTTTTCTTCCAACGAATTTTATGGTGGGTATCTAAGGCATGGTCTGCCAGCCCAGACGGCTGTACTGGTGGAACCGGATGTAGTCTTTGTGTTCTGAAATCCTGATATTTGTTGTTCTGCCTGTTTGGCCAAAGTAGGACAATTTGCAGCTGCAAGGGACTTGGTATACACCAGGTAGATCTAGGGGAAGTGGTTGGTCTTTGGTAGAGCGGATAAGGGATGCCAACTTTTTATATGGTTTGTAACAGGAAGTAAGGTCATATTTTTTGAGGATATTGGTTATTTTCTCAGAGATGCCCTGGATGTAGGGGATGGTGATAGACTTGGTGTAATCTTTATTGTGGAGGGGGAGGGGGGTTGTGGTTTACTGGTTTTAGTATTTTTTGGATTTTTTTGGATTTTTTGGGGTTATATCTTTATGTTCCTGAAGATGGCAATGTGACGTTGCCGAAATATAGAAGTTATTCATTAAAGTTACCTTTAATTAATATACTTTATATGCGTTGTTAATTCCGTAAACTAATCACCAGTTATGTCTGACCAACGTATAAGCCTTGCTACTAATAATCAAAAATGAATACTAATTAGGATTTAGAAACACGAAATCACGGCAGTTATCTATGGAACTCTTCAACATCATTATTTCAACCATCAGTGATGATTAAGGGTGGAAACTGGCTGGTCAACAAATTCCAAAAAAATTTAACACTAAAAGAACTCTGTCTACTTCCTTAGGAAAATGAAAGGTGTTAGAGTATTTATTTTTATTTTATTTTCTCTTATTTAAATTAGTTATTGCATTGGTTATATTCATTGTTATATTACTACATTACATCCTCCCCTAAAAAAGGTGAATTCAAAGCAATGATGATAATTTATTTCTTATATAGGAATAGAGTTGTTACGTCGCTTGGAAGAAACATGGAATTATTTCTTTACAAAAATACTTCCCACCTTGGACGCCATTATGTATTTAGTTAAAGTAAGCAGTTCCTTTTTTTTATTTACTAAATACGTTTTCAAGTTTTCGAGATTTTTAACTTGGAATGATTTGAAAATAGTTTTTATCAAGGTAAGCACATTTTAAAATATAGTTCTATAAAAAATTGCAATCGACGACTTCATGTTTAATAAAAGAATGACAGATATTTGAAGAAATCTGGTCATCAAAAACTTCCAGCATTTTGAATCATATCTCGCTCCTAACTGAACTTCTTGAAATATACATCCTTAACTATAATTTATAAATGAATAATAATAATAACGTAAATAAAGTCTCTCTCTCCCTCACACACACACATACACACCAGATGAATATGTCTGAAGTCTTATAGAGTTTCTGTCTACACACAGCTCTGATGTATGGCAACTTTTGCAACCTCGAGTTGTGTGAAATAATAATAAAAAAGAAGACTATGAAAATTTATAATTTGGAAATTTATAAATTTAGAATTTGATTCCCTTAGGTTCTATTTATGCAGTAATTTTATTAAGTCAGAATCGATTGAGAAATCTCATATAGCAATGATTTGAATCTATAAATCTGTTATTACTTCAGGGTTGATTTCGATGCAATTCTGAGACAAAGTGTGCGAGTATTATAAACCAGTGAGTTTCAAACGATCGAACGCTTCGTGTTAGGATAGGAAGACCAGAGAATGAATGCTATCATGGAAGTGAACAATGTCTTCGAGCTTTTCAAACCAATATCTGTTCATAGATCTCATACAGAATCTGAAACAACTGAATGAAATCGACAGATACGCAAAACTTAAATTTTGAAATTTCGGTTGCAGCCCAGTTTCTATATCTGCGTATCCATGAAAAGGCAATTAAAATGTTATTAAAACAGTATCACAGAAATCAATGAACAGATTTCTGTGACTTCGGTTGTTTTTTTTTTTCTCGGGGGAGGGGGAGATCACAGAAATCTAAAACGTTTGCATCTTTCACCTCACCGTCAAGAAGCACGAGAGGTGTATTAATAACTGGATACGCTTAAAAATTGTAAAGGAAAGGGGGTGGGGGGTGGAAAAGCATATGCTTGCGTTTCACCCTTATGAAATGCAAACTTGTTTTTCGATCTAATAATTTTTTTAAAAAATTATGTAACGTTACAGTTATATATACTATACTAAATATCGTTTTTAGAAGATTTTTATTTATATATTTTATTTATACATTATAGCAACTTCTTTAACATGTTCATTGCCAAACACGCGATATCGCACGATGCGAGTTCTCAACAAACGGCCGATCACGCGTTATCGCATGGACGTCGTTAACTAAATAAAAAAAAAAAAAGTTGGCCACCGCACAAATTCCAATTTTCAGCTTGGCAATGAACGATATCGCGCGATCACGCGATGCGAGTTCTCACCAAATGGCCGATCACGCGTTATCGCGTAGACGTCGCTAACTAAATAAAAAAATAAAAAAAAATTGGCCACCACACGAAATTCCAATTTTCAGCTTGGCAATGAAAGTGTTAAAATATCTGATCACAGTACTTATTAAATTATTTGGGTCTTCCTTAAGTTTAGGGACGTGGGAAATCATTGGTATAAAAACATTACCAACTTATTCTGTCGACGATGTGATAACAATTGGTACCAATCCTAAACTGTTAATTAAATTTTGTGCGTACTTTTAAGCTTCCAGTAAGTATTTGCTCGGTAGCTCTTTTCCGAAAGATCTTCTATTCATATTGGGGGGGGGGGGGGGGTTCTGGCGGCCCATTCCGTAAAAGATGCCGCTGTGTAAAGCACCATGTCTACACAGAAAAGAATTAAAGCCCGGGTAGTCTCAGTATGGTCTCAGTCCCGGAACGGTGGTGTCAGGGTGATATAGCAGGCCCTGCGGTATCGTCAGTCCGTGACTGCTGTAAAGAAACTCGACGCAGAAATTGCTTGAATGTTGCTACTTGTAATGTAAGAGGATTGAATAAATGCGGGAAATTGACTAATGTGATGAGAGAGATGGAGAGATTGAATATTAGTATACTAGGAGTGAGTGAAACTTTTTGGAAAGGATCATCAGATTTTGACTCAAAACTTCCAAATGGTAAGATGTATAAAATATATATGTCACGTGGTGAAATATCAAGAAGAGGCGTGGCGTTTATTGTAGAGAAGAAAATGAATAAAACATTATCCATATAATCAAAAAATCAGATTGAGTAATGGCAATTCTAGTGAAATCTAAACCTAGAGATATGCTGATCATCCAAATATATGCTCCTACAGAACAGAACGAGGAAGCAGAAATAGATATCATGCATGATGAGATAGAATGGTTTATAAAGGAAGTCGGAGGCAAGAAAGATCAAGTTATTTGTGCTATGGGTGACTGGAACGCAAAAGTTGGATCAGAGAGAACATCTTTACACGTGAGTCCATTTGGACTAGGAATTCGGAATGAGAGAGGACAAAAGCTGATTGATTTCTGTAACAAGCACATTCTCATTATAACTAACACTTATTTTGAGTAGAAACCAACAGCAAGATAAACGTGGGAAAGTCCGGATGGAAGATACAAAAATCAATTAGACTATATTGTAGTCAGTAAACGTTACTTCAATGGAATACGGAACTCAAAGCTGATGCCAAGTGCTGACTGTGGATCTGATCATAGGCTGGTCTTAATGAAGATGAATATTCGCCTGAAAAAAATAAAATTTAAAAGAAGTCAACCCCTAAAATGGGATCTGCAAATGGTACAAAATCCGATTATAAAATCAAAATTTAATGAAAATATTTCAGAGCTGCTG
Source organism: Typopeltis vanoorti (assembly GCF_054136105.1). Lineage (NCBI taxonomy): Eukaryota > Metazoa > Arthropoda > Arachnida > Uropygi > Thelyphonidae > Typopeltis > Typopeltis vanoorti. The sequence goes on along the minus strand of NC_143549.1, from coordinate 67,521,259 downwards.
TCTGCACAGTTGCAAAACGAAAATGAACTCTCTAATTGGAATAGACTACAAGCAGCTATCATAGCATCTGCTAAAAACCACATCAATAAACAAGAAGAAAGAAAGAAAAAACCATGGATAGCTCAAGAGGTAGTCAACCTTATTGATGAAAGAAGAACATGGAAAAGAGGAGCAAATGAAGAAGAAAGGTTAAGATATAAAACTTTGAATAAAAGAATCAAACAGTTATGTAAAAGATTGAAAGAAAACTGGATAAATAGGCAGTGCACTGAGATAGAAGAATTACAAAATAGGAACAAAACCAGAGAAGCATCCCTGAAAGTGAAAGAACTTAATGGAAAATCAAAACGCACACAGTCTAATAACATCAAGGACAAAATGGAAACATACTCATTGATAAGGAAAAGTTAAATGGAAGATGGTTGGAGTACTTATCAGATCTCTATGATGATGATCATGGTAACATGTTGGATGATTCACGACACCTTAAGTTAAACGTAACAACAGATATCACTCTACCCACAAGAAAGGAGGTAGAACATATAATTAAGAATCTTCCTAATAATAAATCCCCTGGGCGTGATAATATTCTGGCTGAGCTGCTGAACGCTTTGACTGGCAATAATAAAAACTAATTAGTGGAATCCATTCAGGACATCTATGAAACAATACAATTACCTGAAGTTTTTACAACATCTGTCTGCATACCAATTCCAAAGAAACACAATGCGCAAAATTGCGAGGATTACATAACTGTGAGCCTAATATCCCATGCATCTAAAATTATTTTAATCTTCGTTAACAAACAAATTGAAAGAGCCATAAGCAGTGAGTTGAGTGAACAACAGAAAGGCTTCAGAAGAGGAATGGGAACCATTAATGCTATCCTGGAACTAAAAATACTGATAGAAAGATCACTTGGAAGAAATAGGAACATTTATGTATGTGCTTCATAGACTTTCAGAAGGCTTTTTGACCGGGTAAAACATAATAAAATGTTCAATATATTAGATATAGACATAGAAGATCATGTACGTAAGATTATAAAAATGATTTACACCAAACAGAAGGCGCAGCTGTTTAACGCTGAGACTTCTGAAGTGAAAATAAAAAGAGGTGTTAGACAAGGTTATATCCTTTCACCAAATCTGTTTAATATCTATAGTGAGACAGTGATGAAAAAATATTGAAAAACAAAAAACAGGAATTAGTATCAATGGTATAAAATACAACAATCTTAGATATGCTGATGATACCATTCTAATAGCAGAAAAACAAATTAATCAAATTACTGCAGCTACTAATTGAAGAAAGTAAAGAATTTGGATTAGATATTAATGCAAAAAAAACCAAATTTATGAAAATCTCAAAAGAAAGCAGATCGAGCCAGAAATATTCATAAACAATATGAAAATTAAATACAACAGAATACAAATATTTAGACACCTACTTTACTGCAGATGGAAAGCAAGATAAAGATATAAAAATAAGAACAGCCATAGCTAAGGATGCATTCTGGAAAAATAAAACTTTGTCTCGATACTCACAGAACTTCTGTGAGTATCGAGACAAAGAAAAGAATGATAAGAACATTAGTGTGGCCAATATTCGCATATGGAAGTTAAGTGAGACCTGGATATTCAAGAAGAGAGTAAGGCAACAGATAATGGCCTTTGAAATGTGGTGCCTATAGGAGAGCTCTGAAAATCCCATGGACAGAACATGTGATAAATACAGATGTCCTACAGAGAATGAGAACACAGAGATCTTTATTACAGGAAATGATCCAGAGAAAGATGAGATTGGCAGGACATGTACTGAGAGGTTCATCAGGACAGAGGATATTGACAGTTTTAGAAGGAAAAATTATGGGAAATGGATCAAGAGGTAAAAAAAAGAAGGACATAGCTTGAAGATATAAGATCATGGACAGGATCACATGGCTATGCAGAAACAAAAAGGAAAGCCACCAACAGAGAGAACTGGAAGAACATGGTGCTGCACCCTCTCACTGAGGAAGCTACATGAAGAAGAAAGTAGCAACTGTTGCTTTTCGGTTTGGAAATACTGTACTTGGATTCATATTCAGTTTAGTCAGTCAAGAGGAACATTTATATTTTCAACTGGTGCTGAGTTAGCCGATCTCACATGTGAACGACAGATTCTCTCTCTTTCTCTCTCTCTCTCTCTCTCTCTCAGAAATTCGGATTTTTTTTTTTAATCCTGCAAAACAGGCAAATCGGTAGTAGAACTTGCATCGCAGTAATTTCTGTCATCATTCCAATTAATTCAGCCCAACTAAAAAATGTTGTACTAAACTGGGAAATTGTGAACCAGAGAGTTCTTTTCACCAGTGGGCCTTTTATGGTACTTGTATCCATATATACCTCCACTAGCATCTAGCTTCCTACAGTAATTGAAAAAAAAAAATTAAATTAAAAATAAAAATCGAGAAGATTAACCCCTTAACGTACCAACTAAAAATCAGAAAGCGGTCGTTTTTCTGCCAATGTTTTGGGCGAGGATGATTTGCTGGATCAAATTCATCATTATTTGAAAAATAATGATGAATTTGTGCAAACGCCGTTGGCAACTTTTCTCGGCTGAAAGAAAATAGGCACAAGATTGTCTAGTGTCTATATTCGGTTGTATTTATATGTAAAACCAAAATTCAAAATCAGTTTTGGTGCAATAAACAAAAGACGTGTCACAGACGTCTTTGTATGTTAAGGGGTTAAACAAATAAGTAAATATAAAACTCTTAAACGATTACCTCTACAAAATTACTGCTCAAATTTTCTTCTAAATATTTCTTTTCAAAATTTAGAGTACGCCTAGAATTACTGTAAATTCGGATATGAAGTTTCTTTGCTTACACATTTAAATCACTCGCATATTAGGGCATTGATAGCTTTATAACCTCCTCTATATGAATTATTGAAACAAAAAAGTGAAATTCCCCAAAAAAGGTCATAGTAAACATTCCTCAATCTACCAAACATAATTTACAATAATTTAGCTGAGAAAGTGATAAAAAAGTGACATTAAACGTGATACCACTGAAACAAGATGTACTATATTAACGGCAGATATTAGAACAGTGGAAAGTACCAGCAATGCGAAATTATTTATTCGTCGCATGAAAAAGGATGATTGCAGATATACGGCTAAGTTAGAATTTATTTTAGTTACATCATCATCATCACCACCACCATCAATAATTTCCTGCTATCTACCCTCAAGGGGAGTTCAGCCTATTATGACATCACTACATGATTAAATTTATGTTATTAATAATCTCTTAGCAACTATCTTCCTCCAAATTAGTCTATTACTTGTCAGCACTCCAACATTGCTATCTAACATTTCGCTCTTCTAAGGCACTTCTGACCGAATCAATCCACTAGACGTTGGTGTTCCTCTGGGTTTCTTTCCTGACAGCTTGGTATCAAACACCTGTTTTGCTAACCTTCCCTCACCCATTCTATTTTGGTAGCCAACACCACCTTAGATTAGCTCTGCTGACACATTCTTGAATGCTAATAATGTCAAGTTTCTTTCTAATATCTTTATTTTAATATGATTCTGCCATTGATGCCATCGGTACACTTCCCTAATTTTACTCAGAACCATCATATCAGTGGTCTCTAGTCTTTGATCAAGTGTTTTATTTTATTTTTAACCCAACTCTAAGATCCATAACTTAAAATTGGTTTGAACACTGTGTCTTGTATACTGCTAGTTTAGTGTTTTGGCTAATTTCTCTCTTATTCCAGATAAATTTATTCAACTGACTCCAAACCATTTCAGCTTTCCTTATTCTCTTATCTATTTCCAGAAATAACTTGCTACTTCACTAGAAAGTGTGGCTAAATAGCTGAATATTTTACTTCTTTTATAGAATCTCCATTCAGAATTCAGCTGAAGTTTTCTATGCCCCTATCTGTTTTCATAATTTTGATCTTTTTATTGCTGATTTTCATGAAACTTGCAATAGTTGTTATTCAGTTTAGTTAGGGAATCCTGGAGACTTGCACTGGATGAGTTTAGTACTACATCATCTGCATAAAGCAAAGAGCTGTTTGATATCTCCAATTCTAATGACAGGTTTAATGTCACTTTCTTTCATAATGTGATCCATATAGATGATGAATAACAGTGGAGATAATGTGCACCCTTGTCGTACACCTGATTTTACATCACATCATCTTCATGTATCCCCTTTAATTCTAACTGTTGACTTACAACTTAAATATAGATAATTATTGCCCTGTATGGTGTTCATTCCATTTATTCTATAGAGTAGTGGTTTGAAAAGCTTTTCCCAGGGCATCTTGTCATATGCCTTTTCTAGATCTACGAAACTTAGGTACAGGTCCTAGTTACATTACCATGATTTCTGAATGATTTATTGTAATGTAAATATCTGATTTTGACAACCACTATTTGGCATGAACACAGTTTGTTATTCTCCAAGTTTTTCTTCCACATTTTTCTTAGCATCTTTGTATGCTTGCATAAATCTTACCCGGAATATAAATCTAACAGAAAAATTCCTCTGTCATCCTCACATTCAACGTTATTCCCCTTTTTTATAGATTGAAAATATAAGACCTGTACTCCAATCATTTGGAATTCGATCTTCTCATCAGGCCCTCTGAATTATGCAGTGTAGCCACTGGGAAAATTTTATACCTTCTTTTTTGAGCATTTTTGATCGAATATCATCTACTCCAGCTGCCTCTCCACATTTCAGGTTTCTGACAGCTTTTTCTACCTCAAGTATTGATATTTACTCCTATTTGCTCTCTTCAAAAATTTTAGTATGGTTCTGCCACTGCCTGTTTCGTTTAACAGTCTTTCAAAATAATTACTCCCGACATCAAAGATATCCATATCTTCAGTTTTCATGTCACTTTTATCATCTTTTGATTCCTTTTACAGTGTTCTTACCTCAATTTCTGAGCTTATTTCAATTGCCTCCAGAACATTTTGCCAACTTCCTGATATTTACCTTCTATATGTAAAAATACTAGTGGTGGTGGTGCGCAGTAGATGGCGTTGGCGTTAATGGATGTGGTGAAGATGGAGAGTTGTAGAGTAGGTGCCCTCCCTCGATGAGTCTTTGGGCTCCTGGAGGTGTCACGTAATAATAATAATATTATTATTATTACAGAAATCTTCCTATGACTTTTGTTTAGCTATTTTCACCCACGCTTGTCTCTTATATATTTTTCTTTGTATTTTTTTAGGGAATCTACTTACTTATTTGCTATTAACTTTCTGTGTGCTTTCTTCTTTTCCTGGATTGCATATTTAATATCTTGTTTCCACCATGGCTTGCTTATTTTTTAATTCTTGCAAACAACTTCACCATATGCCTCCCTAACTGAATCAAGGAGTTTTTTTTTCAGAGTTAGCCAATAGGACTCTATAGTTACATCTTCATTTCATTTCATTCTTTTTGCTTCTATAATGTTTGTATATTTATTTCTACAGTGTATATAAAAGCTGCTCATCTTTAATTCCTTTTAAAACTTTTTTAGAAACTACATATTCAGTATGTAGTATTCAGTATTCAATATTTCTTACATGTTCAGTTTTATTTTACTTAAAGTTAATGATGACGACTTCCAATTTCAAATCCTCTCTACATTCTTGCATCCTAAACAAGCATGAAGATATCATTATAAACAATAACATAGTAATTAGGCTTTTCTTATTTCGTATGTTTGTTCTCCATGAGAACTTTTGCACATCTTTATGTTGGAACATGGTATAATAATGACTAGTCCATATCCTGAGCAGAAATCTAGCAGGTACTTACCATTATTAGTAGCCTTGCTCTTTTCTCCAAATAAACGTTCTTATATGCCTAGTGGGATTCACTTCCTACTATGTTGGTTAGTTTTCCAATAAGTACCACTTTTTCCATTTTCTTCATGTCAGCTACCTCCTCTAGTGACTTAAAATGTTCTCTGTTTCTTTATTACAAAATTATCTATGGGACTATAGGCATAAATAAATTTTATTTTCCATTTCCCAATCTGAAGTTTACCCACATGACTCTACTTAAAATTATCTACCAGCCACGAAGTGTTTCCTTATGTTTGGTCTTGGCTATTGCTATTCCTTCCTTTCCTTGATCATTATTGCTGAATATAACATCAAAAAAAAAATCAGCTGATGCCTTTTTATTCCCGTATAGGGAGTAGGCTAGGCCGTTTTAGCCCTATCTAACCTTTGGAGACTGAGTGGGCAGTTCAATCTCCACTGGTACTCAATCACAGATAGCTGACCCAAGGCTATCACTGATTAAGTGGCACGCAGTGAGGAGAGACGGCTCAACAACTGCCGCCATCTCGTGGTCCCTAACCCTAACACAATATATTTAATATATGAAAATAGTGGGGTTCTACGGTCGATTTTCTTAAGTTTACGGTACGAAAATCCCGACTTCCCAGGAGAAAAAACCCCCTTGCCCGTGCCAGAGATCAACTAACTCGGGAACCGGTCGAAAAATGACTTGGAAAAATTTCCTCTAGTCGTCGATTACATTCGAAACAAAGTCTTCCTTCGTGGGGGGTCAAGCTCTGTGGTGTGCAAACGCCACAGCCACTGTGCTACACAGGCTCATCCTATACTTATTGTTTAGTAAGATCTCACCTTGTCAGTGCGGTTAGCCTAGTGACTGTGTACTTCGCAACCATATGCCTGGGGAAGGAGTGTTCTATGTTCGATTCTCGTCGAAGACGTGAGGAACTGAAGGATCTTCCTCAGCCATAGCCAAGCTATCCGGTCTTGGGCGTGGACAGTAGGGTTTTCCTCCAGTTTATCCTGGAGTTTTTTCATCGCGCAAAGAAGGCAAACCGTCCTTCAGAACTTAACACTACGGACATAGGATACACTGGGGGCATAGGCTGACCACCTTATGCTGTGAACGGTTTGAGGTCCGTTGATTAACAAATCTTCGACACCGCAAGGTAAAAGAGGATAAAAGGAAAATGAGATGAAGATCTCACCTTTTTTTCTTATTTTTTCTGTAATGCCAATTATGTCCACGTGGTATTTTACCAGTTCTTCTGAAGCTCGATTTCCATTTCATTAAAATTCCTTATATTGATGATTGCATCTTCAGTTCTTCTGATATTAAGTTAACTCTTTTCTTCTACATTTTGAGTCTGAGTCTGTTCCAGTTGGTGGCTTCTGACTACTTGTCCTGGGTACCTGACGAAATCAGGGAACAAGGATAAGTAGAGAGGCAGTAGAGAGCTCAATTTGGTTGGGCAGGTCCTAAATTTACAGCCCATCCTCGTTCGTTCAGCACTCAGTGGATATATTTTAACGGGGCGTACCACATGAAGTGAGAATTGGACATTAGGTCAGACACGCTAATCGGTTCTTCGCATTCCTTAATGGCAATGTGGAGTTCTCCTCTTAGTTATTTTGACTCTTAAGCGACTCCTTGTTTAGTTACATCTTTTCGTAATTCATGGGAGGCTTATCATCAACAGTCCTATACAATTCTCTTATTTTGTATAAAAAATAATAAAAATCCGTCTTGTAGCACTTAGGAGGGCGAAGGACGCTAGCAGCACTGTGTTTACCACAGTGTCATATTGCTAAGCGCGCAAGCATATGCACGTCATAGTGAGATGCGAGCTATTAGCGTAATGCGACAATGTCCGTCGCGCAGTTCCACTGTTGTTTATATGCAGTTTGCGCCAGTAGTAGAGTATTCATAGTGCTTATCGTGTTTACTCCGTCTCTTTAAATATTTGGACATTACAATTAAAGGATTTAATTGTAATGTCCAAAAATTGTAAATCCATTCCTTTAATTGTAATTAAAGGAATGGATTTTATATTTAAGTAATTTTGAATTATACCAAACTGTATAATTTTATCGATAATGAACAATATTTTTTCATGTTTAATTTTTTTTTAAATTTTTGCCATAATTTTGATATTTTATCCAAACACGTATACACTGTACTTACAGTGTGTATGTATATTTCGAAAGTTGCAGCACCCCACGATTTCAACTCACGAGCCGCCACTGCTGTAATTAATATTTAAATAAGGAGATAGCAAGTGGCATATGGAGGTAGCAAGGTTTTTACTTCTGGAAACTCGGGTTTTCGTTCTGTAAAACAGGAGCATTGGTTAGAGTGCACGCTGTTAACAAACAGATATAAATATACTATGTAGTTGGTGGTAGATGATATAGTGCAGACGGTGGATTGTGTAGTGTAGATGCTGGACCACGTAGCGTTATGTAGTGTAGAGTAGCCTTCCACGATAACTTCGGACTATATGAAGATGTAATGTAATATTTTTTTTAATAGTAATAATAATTTATTGATTGCTAAAATATTTACACATACAATAGACATCTTGAGTGACATTACAACTTATAATTTTAAAGAATTCAGCTCTAAGTGCTGCATTTTCTACATTGATTTCAACAAAAATTTTTAATATTATTTTTTTGCCTCTATATTATGTATTTACAACACATGTTCTTCTAACGTTAACAATGAAGATTGTTATAATAATAATAATAATAATAATAATAATAATAATAATAATAATAATAATAATAATAAATTTTTATTATGTCTTTTTATTTATTGATTGCTAAAATATTTATACATACAATAAACATCTCGTGTGACATTGCACCTTATAATTGTACAGAGTTCAGCACTAAGTGCTGCATTTCCTACATTGGATTTCAATTAAAATTTTTAATAATACTTTTTTGCCTTTATATTATGTTTTTACAACACATGTTCTTCTAATATTAACAATGAAGAGTATACATAATTTTTTGTATAAGTTTTTATTTTTTATTTTATTTTTATTTATTTACTTTTTTTTTTTTTTAAGTTTGAGAAAGTGTGATTATACATACGAATTTCTGCATTTGCTTATAAGGATTACTTGTAGATGAGTGAGGTAGGTTAATCCCACCTACTTAGAAGCTTGGATTAGCTTTTATGAAGAGAGTGGGATTTAGTCTTCACTATTTGTGTTGTTGTTACTGTTTATGTATGGGATGTAGGCATTGGATGCCGGTGATTTGTGATGTGTATATTAGTGTTAATGGGTTCTTAACTTTGTTGGTATATTTTCCAGAGTTCGTTTTTTAATGTTCTGTAGTTATCTACGTGTTTTAACTTTCTTAGTAGGTTATTGAATTGCGTGGGTATCTGATGCGATCTCACAAAAGAACCGTATGAGTTGTTGAAGGGTGTGGGGAAGTAGAGATAATAATAAAAATAATATTATTATTAGTGACCAGAATACAAGCGAGGTGTAGAAAGCAGGGCTGCCACTCCTTGTGATTTTTCCCAAGATCTAGGGAATTTAGCCGCTACCTAGGGATCTAGGGATTTTTAATAAAAAAACTCCGAAAATCTTGGGAAATTTGAACAAAAAGTTTGAATTTTAATATTTTCGTCATATTTTACTATTATATTCACGATTTTTTTTTTTTTTTGATAAATCTGATAAATAAACCGTTTTTGCTATGTTCTGGTTTCGTTTTTCCTTTCTTATCACACAGATTTTACATCGTTACATACATATAGCGCAACCTCTTGAGATTTAAAAATGATTGTTTAAAGGTTCTTGTGGAACTTAGTTCGCAAATAAAGAAAAGATTTGTCTTCGAAGAACACAGAGTTGTTGCAAAATTACGAATCTTGGACCCAAAAGTTGCTAGTGACCCCTAGCCAGTCACCATCTACTATTATTCCTCTTGTTGCTCAATTCCCCTCACTTGTTGATGATATTAGGTTAAATCAAATAGATGATGAGTGGAGAAGTTATCGTCTCATAGCATCAGATCTACCAATTCCTAAAGATATTGGCATTCATTAACTGACATAAAAGATGGCATGAATAATAATAAATATGGTTTACTGTCATATTTTATGACAAATCTTACTATTCTGCCGCATTCATCTGCATGCGTGGAGCGAATTTTCTCACAAGTGAATTGCATAAAAACAAAATTAACTAATTCATTAAAAACAGAAACTGTGAGAGAGAGAGAATCCTAGCAAAGCAGTGCGTAGCGAGACAAAAGCAACGTGTACTTCTTGGGAGCCACCGAAAACATTCATCAAGGAGTTGGAAAGCCATACAGTTCATAATAGATATAAAAATCGACTTAATACCGCAAAGCAGCAAAGGGAATGTAATCAATTACCAGAAGATATTGGCGAAGAAGAAGAGGGAGGAAATGTCAATTAAAGTAAGTTAAGCATGTATTCTTCGTATAATATAAACTTATAATTTTTTTTAATGAAAGTATACTTTGTTAAGGGAAAAGAGAAAGAGAGAATTAATAAAAAAGATGAGCAAATTTTTAAGTCATTTTTCTGGTTAGTTAATAGGTAACTATTTAAATATCAATTTTTTGTATTTTATATTATGTTTTTAATTTATGTGCAATGTTTTAATTAAACCATGCAGACTTATAAATTAATAAAGGCATATTTAAGTGCATAGTTTGAGTTTTTGCATATTTCAGAGCATATTTCGGATGTTTTAAATGTTTTTAGTGTATACTTGGACGCATATTTTCACTTTTTTACGACCTAAAAATCCGAGCCCTAGTTATTACTACCTGGGGAATTTTTCCCTAATCTGGGGAATTTCGAAAAATGTGAGTGGCAGCCCTGGTCGTAAGATGTAAATTATTTACAGTATTTTAAATTAAACCAAATGCCTCAGTCAATCTTTAACACTAGCAACTATGCTTTTTTCTCCTGAAAAACTGGGGTTTTTAACTACACATCTCACCAAATACATCGTAAAATCTACACTACTACACATAATCATATAACTGTAAGAATGGACCTATTCGAACATATAGTACAGGATGGCCCATAAGCCATGGGACATACCTTAGAAAGGGCCTGTCTTTACGAAGCAGCTGCAATAAGTTATTTAACATCACCATATTTTTGTTTTATTAATTATGAAAAATAACATCACGTAAATACCTTCCATTTTCGGCTTCACAAAGACGGGCCCTTTCAACGGAATGTACCATGACTTATGGGCCACCCTGTACATGCGTATCGTGTGCGAGCTAAGGATTTTTTTCTATTTTCTTATAAAAAAAATCAGCTAACCTGTTATTCCCTTATAGGGAGTAGGCGAGGCCCTTTAGCCCTACTAACTTTTGGAAACTGAGTGGGCAATTCAGTCTCCACTGGTAGCCAATCAGAGATAGTTTGCCCAAGGCTATCACTAATTTAAACGGCCTGCAGTGAAGAGACTGCTCAACAAGTGCAGCCATCTCGTGGTTTCTAACCCTAACACAATATTTTTAATGTCTGAAACAGTGTGGGCTCTACGGTCGATTTTCTTGAGGTTACGGCAGTGTTTCTCAACTTTTTTTGGATCATGCTCCACCTCAACGTCTCAAAGATTTTGATGCCCCCCCCTCTAGCATAATAGTCAGCCAAGTTCTGAAAAAAGTATAATATAAATATGTAAATGTACATTTTCAAATTTCCCCCCAAAATATTCAAATTGTCTCCCTGTGGGAAATATGCCCCAGGTTGAGAAACACTGGTTTACGGGAAGAAAAATCCGAGTTTCCGGGAGGAAAAAACCCACTTTCCGTGCCAGAGATCTACTAACTCGGAAACGAGTCGAAAAATGGCTTAGAAAAAGTTCCTCAGCGACTAGAATCGAACTAACGACTCTCTCTCTCTCTCTCTCTCTCTTTCTCTCTTCCGGTGGTTTAGCGTTGAGGAGTGCAAACACTACTTCCACTGAGCTACTCAATTTTTTAGGTTGTTGTTGTTGTTCATATTTTACCTAGTCCAGAAATCCTGCTCTAGAAACCAAACATGGAAAGTTTTTCAAGCCACTTTGACTTCAAATAAGTGGGGCAGTGGTCTCGCACCAGACAATGCAATTTGAAATCCCACGGGATTAAAAGAGCTCCATCTCGTTTAGGGAATAAGGGGCGTTAAATAAAGAAATATTTTTACTTATATCTCATTGTGCATAACCTGTGTTTAGAATATGATTTATTACCAAGCTTGCATTTATTGAAATGTAAGCTTCGGTTTGATCAGAATCATGGTCATGATTCTGATGATGACGTTCATTGACGAATTATTTTTAACTGATATTAACTCTTACAGACTAGAGAAGGTCTTTCCGTTAGACAAACTACTCTTGTATCCTTTCGCGATGTTATAGTTCTGAAGGTAAACATAGAAGGTGAGTATATTAATTTTGCAGTCACATGACTATCAGATGAGTATCATTTCTATGTACTTCTCAATATCTAACACTCCAGAGACCAAATTTTCACTTTATCCCAAGTACGTATATCCCAATTATGTCCCAATTATCCCAAGTACATATTAATGTAGATTTATAACTTTTTGTGGGAGTGGGATTCTCGTATAAAATTAAAAGTAATATTATTTTTAATATGTTCATATTAATATTTAAATGAAAAATAAAAAGAATGAAAGTATGGATTAAAATGATACAAAGTTTAAGAAGGGAGAAGAAAAAGCTGTTCCTTTTGAGTGATCTAACATACTTTGGGCAGACAGGCCGTTCTGTGGAAAAAAGAATTAATGAACATCAGTATTATATCGAAAACATGAAACCTCAAAGTCTGGTCTGGCACAACTTAGTATTGACACTAAACAACAGTATGCAGTGGGATGAAGCTTGTCTTCTCCATAGAAACAGGTTTAAATATGAACCCCTTTTAAAAGAAAGTTGCAAAGCCCTTTTACATCGGCCAAATCTGAATCGGAACGATTGTCTCTCTCTCTCTCCCAAAAGTTTGGGAGATTCTTATCTTATGTAACCACCAAAAATAGTTTTTAATAATATTATTTATTAATATTAATTTATAGCACATGGCAACAGTTTTTAATTGGTAAACCACCGACTGCTGTATGTACCTTGCATTCCTGTTTTTTTTTTATTTGTTTGTTTCTACACACCGATGATGTACTGTTATTTTCAGTACGAAATATCTGTACTTTTATTTCATTAAAGTTAATTACTGTCGTTATCGTATAATTTATTGTTTATAGTCATGCCACAGGCTCCTTTAAAGAGTGACATTCGAATGAGAATATTTAAATTATCTGTAATTAAATAAATTTCAGTTTATTTTATATGAAGCACAAGGGCTATAGAAACATAAGGATTAAATATTCATCCATTCTTTCTATCTTGAATTTCAACAGATGATATACTGTTAATGAATGACTGCTAGATATTGAAATTTGTATTTTTATGTAAATCATAAAGCAAGATACTTACTTTAAAGTGAAAAATAATTATAACAAATTGCTAATATAATATAATATAATATAATATAATATAATATAATATAATATAATATAATATAATCGTTGATAACCTACTTCTCTGATTTGCTATGTATATATATATATATATATTTTTTAAATTTATTTATTTATTTGTTTATTTTTCAGAAGCACTGAATGATGTTTACTACAAAGTGTCAGATTCCATAAAGCATATGTTTCTTGTCTTACAAGTAGGTTTGACTTATTTCGCTCTTAAAAAGTAACGTATTGTAACTTGAAATATAAAGTACATATGAGTATATAACTGAAATGACTGATGTTAAGACCTAGAACTTCGTTCGGCTCACCTAAGCTCGCCAAGCGTTCTGGATGAAACCAACGAGTGCTCTTTAAAATACTGTACTGGATCCCTAAGATAATGAT